>NW_027465948.1:333333-666666 GCF_049634645.1 Pelodiscus sinensis | reverse complement strand
CTCATCACCTAATAAACCATCTTGTTAGTCTTTAAAGTGCTACATAGTCCTGTTTTTTGTTTCATGATTTCTGTGACCTCCATGAATGATTCACAGCCTTATTCATAATCACTTTCTCCCAAATAGGCCTCTACCTACAGGTTCACAACCATCTCCTCCCTGTTGGTCAGAATCAATTCTTAAATGCCTATGCCCTGGGTTACTTCCTTCAGTTTCTGAAACAAAGCATTGTCCCCATGACATTCCAAGAACTTAGTGGATATTTTGTGTTTTATCATATTACTTTTCCCACTGATGTCTAGGTAGGTAAAGTCCCTCATTACTATAAGGGTCTGGATATTTGTTTTATTTGTTCTAGAAATGCCTCATCTCCCTCCTCCTCCTCCTGGTTTGGATGTGTTTTCCCCACTTCGTCTTTACCCAGAGACTTTCAGCTGGTCTGCCTCTTGCCTCTTTCTGGAACTCAGAACAAGTGTACAATACAACACCACCTCCCTTTTATTCCTACATGCTCTTCCTGAACAAGATGTACCCCTCTATGCCAATACTGCAGTTATGAGATTTATCCCATCAAGTATCTGAGATGCCACTTAAGCTCAGTTATGACTTGTCTATTAGTACTCCCAATTCTGACTGCTTATTCCTGTTATTCCTTGAATTTGTGAGTAGACGTCTAAAGCAGTGACACTCAAAATGGTCCATGAAACCACTTTGAGAAAACTGCTAACTGGCTACACTGGTGTGTTTATTTACTGGTGCCGCAGCCACAAAGCCTCGTGGCTCCCATTGGATCCGATTTGCTGTTTGCAGCCAAAGGGAGCCATGGGAAGCAGCAGCCACAGCTCCTTTTGCTATGACTGACTAACCAGAGCCAAAGGGACCTGCAAGGCTCCGTGGCCTCAGTGCTGGTAAATTGCAGGGTAAACTGAGGCAGCCCTAAATGTGCTAGTAGGCCTCTAAACAGCATAACTCCATTCTAGGATTAAGGCCTGGGAACACCACAGTCAGGATAAGAACTGCAGACAGTAAAAGACCCTGGGCACCATAGCAACCACGTTCTAAAACACTCGAACTGGGTCTCAGTTGGTAACGTAACACATTTTGCTTGAGATAACATTCATAAAATTTGCTTAAACTGTCTTGCTTCACTCCTAGATAATAAGCCTGAGAACCAAGTGCTGCACCACATCAAGGCCATACCCGCCTCCTATAGCAACATCATCATCTATGGAGACTAAAATGTTATTACTGTTTTGCTGACATGTTTTGGCATTTGAACAATAACCACCTGTATATTAATTAACGAGCTGTTACTTTGCAATGGGTGGAGATATTATGTAATCTTGAGTAGTTCTATTGGCTTATGTGCTCATTTCGTCTTGCTGCTAGACCTATCAAATCATTTTTCCTCCGTCCTCCTGCTGACTATATAATCTATTGTATTGTGTTAATTAACCAGTGTTCACCAGGGTAACCCCTGCGTGTCACTCCATCAGCTGATGTATAATAAATCCTCTGCTTGTTTTCACCTGCATCCAGAGTGTCCTGGCTTATTTCCAACATAAATAAACACACCGGCGCGGCCAGTTAGCAACTTTCTCAAAGTGGTTTCACGGATCACTTTGAGAAACACTGATCTAAGGGATTGATCAAATTCCCCCCAGGGATTTCCCTCTTGTTGCTCCTGTAATTCTACTCTAATTTTCCATATCTGATTCTCCCCAAAGAACTAGTCCTCTATTAAAGATACCTTTTGAACCTAGTTGCCTTTTGTCACCTGCCCCTACTCAACTTAGTTTAAAGCCCTTCTAATAAGATTGGTGAGTCACTGCATTAAGATGTCCTTCCCTTTTGTGGTCAGATCGACCCCATCTCTTCCCAGCAAACCTCCTTCCTGCAACAGTACGCCATGACTAAGGAAGTCAAAACCTCCCATCCATCCATCTTCATCACACTATTATGTGGACATGCTTACCATTTAGTGTAAAAAGCAGAAAAAACACTCAGTGCAGGAAACAAGGGGACTGAAACTGAAGCTGTCAAGTTCACATGCTTCCATTTTCACTAACTGATACATCTGGATCTCTCAAGCTAGTGGGGATGTCCAAGGCAGAAAAATATTTCTGTAGATCAGCATGTGATTATTTGTATTGCGGTACTGCCTCATAGTCCCAGTCATAGGCCAGAATCTCATTGCCTTAGGACCTGTACAAACTCAGAATAAGATGGTCCTTAACTGTCATTAAGTAATATTTATTCACAGCACAACAGAGAAGATAATTAAGCAAGAAGATAAGCCTACTTTGACCAGGTACCAACATGAAACTAGTGTAATAATACTACATATTTAGGAAACTTTCTCCCTGATTCAGGGTCTGTTGTGGCTAAGCCCCAGTTCCATACCATTGTGCAAACTGGGGTCTTATACAACTGCGCTAGATAGAAAGTGTACAGCAGTACAGTTCAAGAGTACTCCATATTTAATACATGCACAGGAGGTCACTTCCACAAGAAGCTAAGGGCATGGTCATCACAGAGAGACTTCCTGTCTCTGCTAGTTTTATGCATCCCTCACTGTCTACGCCTGCTCCATAAGTTCAGGCCTTTCAAAAACACAGCATCATGTACAGGTAACTGTAACAATGCTTGTTCGTTGTATCTGTTCACATGAGAGCAAGGCATCCAATATCAGTCCACTATGGGTGGATCAGCAATAGGAATAATGTTTGTGCATGTGACAAATAACCCCAGGACCACAGAACAGATTAAGGACACCAATGTGTGTAGCAAAGTCATCACAAACACCGTGCAGACGTCAGGGAACTCATAAGTTAGCGTATAACCTTAATTCAGATCTTGGTGCAATAGTATATCCTCAAAAGGAAACTTTACTTATTAATTGGTTGTATTTTACTTATCAGTTGGTTGTATTTTACAAGATAAAAAGCTGAATCGTTGGTTGAATGTTAGTTTATTTGCCCCAGGGCCAGATTTTTACAAAAACAAGTCATGTGCACATACACAACTAAGAGTTCTGCAGCAACGCACACTGTCCTGCAGCAATTAGTAGTGGGATCCTGCCCTTAGCAAGTCCTGGGCTTACAATTCACATGCTTATCTCACTAATAGGTATCAATTGATCAGCCTGTACTGAATATGGCTTGACAATTTGCCATCACTCAAAACACATTACAGTCAGAGAGGATGATAAATATACCATTTATTCACCATTATGTACAAAGTCCAACATGTCCAAGGAGGCAAGAAAACAAAACTGGTGAATACAGAAAAAACATTACAGCCTCTCTCCGACTTACAGACCAAACACTTGGCTGTAACTCGATCAGTTTGTAACTTGGACCCCATTGAGTTACACGTGACCGCGCTGTTTGTAAGCGCGGGTCACATTCGTAACACGGGGACAGCCTTTACGACTGCTCCATGGGAGCTTTGGTCGTAAGTGCGAACGGTCGTAACTCGACCATTTGCAACTCGGGGAGCAGCTGTACTGCAAAAAATAGACTGATAGCAAGAAGCTTTTGTACAATGTGCAGTAAGATGCACACCTTAATCCCGCTCAGTGTTTGACTGACTCTAATTCAACCTAAGTTTTGTCAGAGTAGGGTATGAGGCCCAGATCTTCAAAGGTATTTAGACTAATTTCCATTGAAACCAATGGGAGCCAGGAATCTCAATACCTGGGAGGATCTGAGCAAGGACGGCAGAATTTGATGCAACAACAATATGCATTTCTAGAGAGATTTTCCTTTTTAAATAATTTTACTAACTCTCTGATTCAAATATAAGCCATTATTAGCCAATAATTATATTTTTTCTATCCCTATTAGAGCACAGACAAATAGGAGAGTGGAAATAACCTGATTTATTTAAAAGATTTTAACCAGGTTCTTTCATGGAAAAAAATTAAAGATCCAGCATTGTACAGATCACTCTGCTGAGATGTGAGCCAAATGACTTAAAGCAGAATTCCAATATTACTTCTCTTTTTTGAAAGTTTTCTCACAAACTCCTCAAAATATCTGCCTCCACCTAGTGGTGTGGGTTTGTTATTTATATTCCCTGTTGTAGAAATACATCAAATTATACTCCGCATGATTCTATGATTCTATCTGTAGGGACAGGGACAGGGATAATCCTGGGAAGAGGCTCTTTTTTCCTTCACTACTCTATAGAGGTTCTTATACTGCTTGTTGTCAGCAAGACATGAGAAGTCATTCTTCCACTCTACTCTGCGCTGGTTAGGCCTCAGTTGGAGTATTGTGTCCAGTTCTGGGCACCACATTTCAAGAAAGATGTGGAGAAACTGGAGAGGGTCCAGAGAAGAGCAACAAGAATGATTAAAGGTCTAGAGAACATGACCTATGAAGGAAAGCTGAAAGAATTGGGTTTGTTTAGTTTAGAAAAGAGAAGACTGAGGGGGAACATGATAGCTGTTTTCAGGTATCTAAAAGGGTGTCATAAGGAGGAGGGAGAAAACTTGTTCATCTTGGCCTCTGAGGATAGAACAAGAAGCAATGGGCTTAAACTGCAGCAAGGGAGATTTAGGTTGGACATTAGGAAAAAGTTCCTAACTATCAGGGTAGTCAAACACTAGGGCTGTGTCTAGAATGCATCCTTTTTCCGTAAAAGGGATGCAAATTAGACACATCGCAATTGCAAATGAGGTGGGGATTTAAATCCCCCCTGCTTCATTTGCATAAACATGGCTGCTGCTTTTTTCCGGCTCGGAGCTTTGCCGGAAAAAAGCGCCAGTCTAGACGGGGATCTTTCGGAAAATAAAGCCTTTTCCAAAAGATCCCTTATACCTCTTAAAAAAAGGAATAAGGGATCTTTCGGAAAAGGCTTTATTTTCCGAAAGATCCCTGTCTAGACTGGCGCTTTTTCCGGCAAAGCTCCGAGCCAGAAAAAAGCGGCAGCCATGTTTATGCAAATGAAGCGGGGGTATTTAAATCCTCACTTCATTTGCAATTGCGATGTGTCTAATTTGCATCCCTTTTACAGAAAAAGGATGCAGTCTAGACACAGCCTGGAAGAAATTGCCCAGGGAGGTTGTGGAATCCCCATCTCTGGAGATATTTAAGAGTAGGTTAAATGAATGTCTATCAGGGATGGTCTAGACAGTATTTGGTCTTTCCATGAGGGTAGGGGCCTGGATTCGATGACCTCTCGCGGTCCCTTCCAGTCCTAGTATTCTACGATTCTATGATTCTTTTCATCCATAAACATTTTTACAGACAAAGGGAACGTGATGCAATTGACCTGGCCTTGGGATCCCCTCCTGGAGGCCCTATGGTCTGACCATACCCTAGAGACACAATAGAAAAGTCCTCCAGACAGACTGGAGTGGCTGTGGGAGAAGCAACCAATCAGGGCCAGGAAAGTCCTATAAAAGCAGCGGAAAGACCAGTATCAGTCAGTGTCTCTGGAGGCCACAAGGTATGCAGAACCAGGAGACAGGCTGCCTGAGAGAGTGGCAGCACTGCAGACAGCTCCTTGGCTATGTCTAGACTGCAGGCTTCTTTCGAAAGAGCCTCTTTCGAAAGAGCGCGTCTAGACTACAATACGCGGATCGAAAAATCGATCCGCTTTTTCGAAAAAGAGCATCCAGACTGCTGGACGCTCTTTCAAAATTGAAAGCCACCCGGAACTGCTTCTGCCAGGGCATGGGGGCAGCATTTCCTTCCGGGTGCTGCCTGCCTGCCCTGTGCAGAGACGCGTGGTGAGAGGGACACTCCTGAACACCCGTTGCTCTGCTCCTGCAGCTGCCTTTGCTGTCCCTCGAGGAAGTAAGCAAGGCATTGCAGTGCTGGTTTGGAGTGCTCAGCTTCCTGGGACACCCCAGCAGCTTTTTTCTTTTGAGGTTTTTCACTTTGAGACCCTTTTTTTTGGCATGGAGCCAGAGCTGCCCCTGGGCAGGCGATAGCCCCACACCACCATACTGCAGCTGTTGCTGCATCTGCATGACACTGTCATGAGGCTACTTCCCGAGCTGGACCCAGACCAGAGGTACGAGGGGCTCCTCCGTCAAGCAGCCGCACTGCCCTTGCCTCCAAACTTTTTCGTGGACAGGCGTGTTTGGAGGTTTGACACCAGCTCTGACTGGTGGGACCGGCTCGTGATGGAGATCTGGGATGACCGAGACTGGCTACGCAACTTCCGGATGCGAAAGACCACTTTCCAGGAGCTGTGTACCTGGCTCGCCCCTGCTCTGCAACGGCAAGACACCCACCTGCGGCCCGCCATCCCCCTGGAAAAGAGGATCGCCATTGCCCTCTGGAAGCTGGCAACCCCCGACAGCTACCGCTCCGTGGGACACCAATTTGGCGTGGGCAGGTCTACCGTAGGATCCATCCTGATGGAGGTAAGTCATTGTCTGGGGACAGTCACAGTTTGGGGTGGGGGGAAGGGAGACTGTCAGGAAGGGCCAAGTGGAGTGGGAGTGGGAGGGAGCTCCTCCACTCACCCTGAATTGTTGGGGGGGAGGGTTCTGAGGAGGGGATTTCCGGGGTGTTTGAGAGGGAAGGTGGGCGGTGGGTTCTCCTCCTAAGAGATAAGGCACCCCTTCTAACATTTTGTTGTCTGTCTCGTTCTGCAGGTGGTGAGGGCCATCAATTCAGAGCTGCTTAACAGGCTCATCTGTCTACCAGATCTGGACAGCGTCATGGCCGGCTTTGCTGCCCTCGGCTTCCCGAATTGCGGAGGAGCGCTCGATGGGACACACATTGCAATCCGTGCACCGCCCCATCGAGCAGCCCAATTCATCAACAGAAAGGGCTACTTTTCTATGGTCCTCCAGGCCCTGGTCGACCATCGTGGCCAGTTTTCGGACATTTGTGTTGGGTGGTCAGGGCGGGCACACGATGCCCGCATCTTCAGGAACTCGGACCTCTACCGGAGGCTTCAGGAAGGAACATTTTTCCCACATCGTGAGTTTGCGGTTGGGGATGTGCACATGCCGGTGTGCATAGTGGCTGATGCCGCCTATCCCCTGATGCCGTGGCTGATGAAGCCCTACACCGGCCACCTGGATGCGAGCAAGGAGCAGTTTAATGCTCACCTTAACCGGGTTCGCAACCAGGTGGAATGTGCGTTCGGACGTTTAAAAGGCAGATTCCGGTGCTTGCTCACACGCCTCGACATGGGGGAGAGCAACATCCCTGAGGTGGTGGCCGCGTGTTGCGTTCTCCATAACCTGGTGGAGAGGAAAGGGGATGCCTTCCTACCAGGGTGGGGTAGAGGTGCTGATGGCCAGGAGAGGCACTTTGCCCAGCCCCGGACAGCTGCCATCCGCCAGGCTCACCGGTCTGCTGTTGGCATCCGGGAGGCCCTCCGGGAGCAATTCTCCAGTGGAGGCCACTGACTCTACTTAGGGGCTTCTGCCTGGGGACTGGGCCCTGGCCCAATAGAAGCTTCCCTCCACAACCCATCTCCTGACCCTGTTTGGACACATCAGTAACACCAGGGTGTGTTGCAAAATAAAATGTTATGTTTAATGTTTGTACATATTCTCAAACAATAGTATAAATGTAGCAAACATAACACATTTTTTTTCATTTTTGTTGTTGAAAACACTATTTACAATAAAGAAACATTTTGTTGAACCCTTTGTTTGTGCTTTATCTGGGGTGATGGGGGTGCTTGAAACATGGAGGGGGGAAGGGGACTGGAAACCTGGAGGGGGGAAGGGGACTGGAAACCTGGAGGGGGGAAGGGGATCAGGTTGCATGGTGCTTGCCAGATTTCCCTCTCCTGCCTGGGCCTCGTGTTTGGGGTGCTCCACGGCTACGGGATCGGGTGGTGCACCTGTCGGTTGGCTGGCTGGGGTGCTCTTAGGACGTGGAAGCCTGGGGGAGAGGAGGGCCAGGGGGAGAGAGGGGCTGGGGAACTGGGGGGGCTGGGGGAGAGGGAGGTCCAAGGAGGGAAAGGGATGCTGTTGCGGAAGGGGGGTTTGGTGGGGTGGGGTCATGGGGTGCTGGAGGAGCAGGACCAGGCACAGGAACAGGCAAGCCGCAGACCTCCCTGAGAGTGGCACACAGGGACGTGCGCTGCAGGACCAGCTCGTCCATGAGCCGGTCACGCCAGCGATCCTCTGCCTCCGCCCTCTCTCTGAGGATGGAGTTCAGCTCCTGCACGGCCTCCACGTGCTGCCTGAGGATGTTCGCATAGACACGCCTGTGTCTACGGCTCCCATGTCCCCGAGATGGAGATGGAGGTGGGGCTGGGGTGCTAGGGCCCTCTTCCACAGCTGGTCTGGCTGTGGAGGAAAAGAAGAACACACAATCAGTCCTAAAAACTGGACTCTGTAGCACTTAAAATACTAACAGGATGGTTTATTAGGGGATGAGCTTTCCTGGGCCAGACCCACTTCCTCAGATCAGAGTAACACGGCTACATTTCTATCACAATCAGTCATGTGTGCAACAGCTGTCCAAAAGGGCATGCCCTCTCCCTTGAGACAGGGGAATCAGACATTCTGAAGGTTACACTGTGTGTGTGTGTGTGACCTGGGCATCAGCCTGAGCATGACAGGTTTCCCTTGTGCATCACCCACTGTGCACCCACCTACCTCCCCCCCCCCCCCGGGTGTTACACAACCTCACTGCACTCACCTGCTGCTTCCTCTCCTGCGCCAGATGATGCCTGGGAGGCCTCTGGGGTCTGGGTGACTGGCTCCAGGGTGAGGGTCGCCGTCTCCTCACTGTCCTCCTCCTCTGGGACCATGTCCCCGTCTCCAGACTGCTCTGGGTCCTGCTCGGGAGCGTCCACCATGGGGTCTGCCAATCCAGACTGTACGAACCACCGTGGTGTGCGTGCTTCTCCACTGCCACCCAGGATCTGGTTCAGCTCGGGGCAGTAGGGGCAGTAGTGGGGGGCTGCCCCAGAACGGGAGCTCTCCTCCCTGGCTTTGACGTACCCCTGGCGCAGCTCTTTTACTTTGGACCGCACCTGGTCCTGGGTGCGGGGGTAGTGGCCCTTCTGGGCCAGGGCTTCAGCCATGCGGCCATAAATATCTGTGTTTCGCCGCCGGCTTTTGAGGGCCTGTAAGGCCTCCTCCTCTCCTCAGAGCTCCAGCAGGCTCTTGATCTCTGCGCCAGACCAGGATGGTGCCCGGCGCTTGGAGCCCTTGGCTGGGTCCCCAGAAGGCTCTCTGGAAGGGCCAGGACGCTCTTGGGGCTGGGACATGCTGCAGCAAAGTAGCCGTGTGCTCTGGCTCCTTCTCTGCAACAAGTGGCTGTGAGGGTGCCTGTCCTTTAAGGAATGGCTGCAGCCAGGAACCACAGACATGCAACCCATGGCCCAGATTGTCCACCAGGGCTTCTTCCTGGAGGCCAATACTTTAGAAAAAAAGGGCTCCCCCCGTCCACACTCACTTACTTTCGACGGATCTCCCTCGAAAAAGGCGTTCTTCCTCGTAGAATTAGGTGTACCGCCGTCGAAAGAAAAGCCGCATTCTTTCAATTTACTTTCGAAAGAACGTGACTTGAGTCTGGACGCAGGGGAAATTCTTTCGAAAAAAGGCTACTTTTTTCGAAAAAACCCCTGAGTCTGGACACAGCTCTTGTGAAGAGCTATTGGCGAGTGCTGGACTGTGATGGGACTTTGAAATAAAGCCCTGAGGTAAGGGCAAAAATGCTGTATTTTGGTGGGGTAGCTCTGGGGACACCACTCTCTTTGAGTGGGGAACAAACTTGAAAGGACATAAGAGAGCTAACCAAGATAGGCTCCGATTAGATGTGTACCCTGGAAGGGGTTTTGATGAGCACACACAATGAGTGAGACTCGGCCAGAGACTGTGTCACCGAAGTCAGACAAGAGAGTGCAGGCACATGTGCTTAGCCAGAAGGGGTACTCAAGAGAGGTGAATGCTGCTCTGTTAGGGTATGTCTACACTACCCCGCTAGTTCGAACTAGCGGGGTAATGTATGCATACCGCACTTGCTAATGAAGCCCGGGATTTGAATTTCCCGGGCTTCATTAGCATAAGCGGGGAGCCGCCATTTTTAAATCCCCGCTGCTTCGAACCCCGTGTAGCGCGGCTACACGGGGCTCGAACTAGGTAGTTCGGACTAGGGTCCTATTCCGAACTACCGGTACTCCTCGTGAAACGAGGTGTACCGGTAGTTCGGAATAGGCACCCTAGTCCGAACTACCTAGTTCGAGCCCCGTGTAGCCGCGCTACACGGGGTTCGAAGCAGCGGGGATTTAAAAATGGCGGCTCCCCGCTTATGCTAATGAAGCCCGGGAAATTCAAATCCCGGGCTTCATTAGCAAGTGCGGTATGCATACATTACCCTCCTAGTTCGAACTAGGAGGGTAGTGTAGACATACCCTTACAGAGAGCAGTCCAATATTGTCATTAATTCCTGTTCATGGCTTATTCCTTCATTAAAACCAGTTGTGTCTCTGCATATGATGTCCTTTGTGGACCCCGGGTGAGGTGAAGGGACATGGCTTCGCGCATAAGGGGTGTGGCACTTCCTCCCTCCGAGCTACCCAAAGTGCGTGGTGCTCCAGCAGCAATTTATAGGGTCTTGGGCTCTGGCTGCTGCTGCATTAGCAGCAGCCCTTATTGGAAAACTTGAGAGCCCCAAGCCCTCTTTATCCCTTCCCCCAAATCCCACTCCTGCTTCACCCCACTGGGTACTGAGACTAGGGCCAGGACACTCTGCTTCCCGGCCACCACCATAGTGAAGTAGAGCAACCCAGCTGGGAGATGGTGGAGCACAGTAGGCTGTTGGTTGTTCCAGGTCCCACCACTATGGTGTGTGCTTGGGGGCATGACCCCCTCTGACTGCCCTGTGCTAGATTTTCCCAGATAATTACCTGGGCACCATGGGTCCCATCCATCTGATGGTTGAGGCATCCACTGTGGGGCCTGGACAGCTCGGAGAGGCCTATATAACCGTGTCTCTCATGGGCCAATACAAACTGCCTCCTGTGTTGCATCATTTAATGAAGCATCTCTTGTACACAGGCAAGACTAGGAAGAGCTGACAATTAGGCTTACCATTTTTCCCAACTGGATGGACTGGACGCCATTTACAGCAATGGTGTCCCATCCCTCTGGTCAGGAAAGATGATAACCCTAAGCTGACTCAATGCAATGGTAGCCACGTCAGGTGACAGAACAGTAGCACAAAAGAGTGGCAGGGGAAACTCAAAACAATATTTTTTTTTAAAAAAAGAAAAAATTGAAAGTTTCAGCAACAAGACAAAAAACAGGAGAAAAAGACACAAGTGGAGAATTAGGCGGGAGTGAGGGAGTGTCATGTCTTTCTTAGTATACCTGCGGGGCAGGAAACCCTATTCAGACCTAAAGGGCAGACACCAAGTCTAAGGGCCTTATGCCCAGAACCTCAGAGGTATTTCGGCTCTTAGGGTATGTCTACACTGCAGAGTTTTTCCAGAATAACTGCCGTTAGTCCAGAAAAAAATACTTGCGTCCATACTGCTATTGCATTCTTTTGACAAAAAGTTGAAAGAACCAAGGGGTTCTTTCATGAGGAAGACGTCTTTGTCTGAAAGAGCAGAAGAGGGAGTTCTTTTGAAAGAAGAGGCCTCCAGGAAATAGCACAGGTGCCCTGGTGGCCACTCCGTCCAAACTAATCAGAACTCTATAGTCCCTGTCTCCGGCCAGCTCTTAAAGCTGCAGGCACCTGGGACAACACTTGTGGCAGGGGGCTGGCCCAGAGAGCTGCACCTCACTGCGTGGCTGTGACTGCCACACTAATTGGGACCCATGGCCCAGCCACAAGCCTCCTGAGACCTCTCTGGCCCTCACAGGGAGCATGACCAGGGCTCCCAGGACTCAGCCAGAGGCCCGAAGAGGTTTGTGCCATAGTGGTCCGGGGCAGAGATCCTGGCCTTCCTGTAGGTGTGGGGTGAGCAGGAGACCCTGCAGGATCTCGGCTCCCAGTGGCACAACGCCGACATATACGGTCGGATGGCCGAGGCTCGGGCCACAAGAGGCCACCACTTCCAGAACCTCATACAAGTATGGAGCAAAGTGAAGGAGCTCTGCCAGGGCTATGCGAGGGCAAGGGAGCACAGCTCTCTCTCTGGGGCAGGACCCCACTCCTAGCCCTACTACGCTGAGGTCCACCACATCCTGGGGGGTGGTTCAGCCCCTTCCTCCCCCCTGGTGGTGGACTTGGGGCTGGAGATGCTCATCTTTGCCAACCCAGGGCTCCCAGGCCAGGAGGAGGAAGAATCCGACGACGAGCTGGAGGAGGAGGAGGAGACAGCCAGCACAGTCACCCTCACCCTCAAGCCCGTACCCCAGGGCCTGGATGTCTTACACGCATTCTCTGAGGACGGGGAGGAATCATCAGGTGAGTGCTCTGTTTTTCACACACACAGGGCAGGGAAGGCGGGCGCAGAGGGGATGGGATGCAATCGTCGCTTGGTCATCTTGGCCTGGATATTGTGCTACACTCCGTGCACGTGGAACTACATACAGTGCCAGTCTGCAACATGCAGCCCCAGGAGGCAGCCCCAAAGCACCTCCAGGCAGGGCCAGCCCGAGCCCTTTGGCACCCTGGGCCCAGGCATGCGGCGCCACCCCCAGGCCCTGCAGGGTGCATGCGTGGGCCTGCCCCCCAGGGCGCTCGGCGCATGCGCGAGCTGGTCACGGCCACTGGCGCGCAGCCCGGGGCCGCCCCCAGGGTGCACAGCACATGCGCTGCCCAGCCTGGTCCGGCCAGCGCTGCTGGCACGCACGCTGGGCCGTGCAGGGCCCCGCAGCCATGGGTGGAAGGGTGCTGTTGGCCAGCGCCGCGGGGCCGGCGCTGCGGGATCCGGGCACGTGGCTCCTGATGGCAGCTGTAAGGGACGCCATGCACCCCTTACAGCTGCCATTAGGCGCCCCTCATCGGCTGGCGCCTTGGGAAGCTGCCCGGCTCACCCATGCCTCCATCCGGCCCTGTCCCCAGGGTCCTGTTCACGGGCTTTGGGGAGGCCACACACACATCTGACCCCTGTGGGAGATGCCCTCCCACCACTAACCACTGCTGGAAGCAGGCTGGGGACAAGGGCACACACGTGGCTGCACACAGACTTAGGAGTGCCGCACACGACACACGGGAATGCCTGCACACTTGAGGCACCACCCACTTCCACGGACAGCGCTGGCAGGTGTGCGTGCAGCCCCCATGGAAGAGCAGACTGCTCCAGGCCCCTCTCCTGCCCATGGCATCCCACTGTGGCCGACCACTTCCCTTGCCCTGCCTGTCTGTGGGATGAGGATGGGGGGGAGCAAGAAGCATGGTCCCCTGGGCACCTCAGGGCCTCTGTGAGGCAGGGCCGATGTCCAGGCCACACATAGCCTTGCTCCTGGAACATCCCTGCCCTCTAGCCTGAGGACTCTTGTTCTCAGCTCACAGAGGAGGGCACGGACTCAGGGACAGTGTCTGCATGGATGACTGACCGCCTCTTCCTCTTTATTCTCCACAGCCGGACTAGCATCACTAATGGGCGATCACCGCCAGCTGAGGCAGCCGCCTGACCCTGGGGGAGCTACAAGTGCAGGAGGGTCCAGGGGGACCTGATGAGACAGCACGTGGTCATCCTCCAAGGCATGCAACGGATCCTGGCCCAGAAGGACCAGGAGGACGCTCAGGGGCCGTGTCTACATTTGCGAGATTTTGCGCAAAAACTTGCCGCCTGTCTACACTGGCCGCGAGTTCTTGCGCAAGAACTATGATGCGCCCGCTCAGGAATAAGCCCTCTTGAAGAAGTGTTCTTGCGCAAGAGGCCAGTGTAGACAGGCAACATGAATTTCTTGTGCAAGAAATCTCGATGGCTAAAATGGCCATCGGAGCTTTCTTGCGCAAGAGAGCGTCTACACCGGCACGGATGCTTTTGCGCAAAAGCACATCTCTTGCACAAAAGTACATGCCAGTGTAGACGCTCTCTTGCACAAATACTTTAATGCAAAAACTCTTGCGTTAAAAGTATTTGTGCAAAATCTTGCCAATGTAGATGTAGCCAGGGTGTGTCTAGACTATAGGGTTTTTTCCAAAAAAGTGGCCTTTTTTTGAAAAAACTTCCCCTGCATCTAAACTGCTGCCATGTTCTTTTGAAAGTAAATCGAAAGACCATGGCTGGTTTTTTAACTATGGAAAACCTCGTTTTACGAGGAATAACGCCTTTTTTCAAAAGTGCTCTTTCAAAAAAAGGCACTATGTATTGCAAACTGTGCTTTTTCGAAAGGGAGCATCCAGACGGTCTCGGTGCTCTCTTTTGAAAAAGTGGCTTGCTTTTTCAAAAGTACCAGTTGTAGTCTAGATGCTCTTTCGAAAGAGGCTTGCAGTCTAGATGGGACCCAAATATGGGCTCAGATGGTGCAGCAGAGCCAAAACATGTGTGCTACCATATATGAAATGATGGCACACCCAGCTCCTGTCCCTGTCCCTGTCCCTGTCCCCGCTGCTCCCACTGCCCTCCCTGCTCCTGCTTCTCCTGTTGTCCCAGGCCCCACCCACCTCCTGAGGTTGCCGAGGTCCTGAGACCTGAGGTGGCACTTCCAGCTGCACCACGCACCACTCCCAGCCCTGAGTCCCCCTCCTCCTTGGCCCTATCCAGGGAAGAAAAGGAGGAGTTGCACTATATGTAAGAGAGCACTATGACTGCTCTGAACTCCAGTATAAAGAGGGAGAAAAACCTGTTGAGAGTCTATGGGTTAAGTTTAGAGGAGCAAACAACAGCAGTGATGTTGTGGTTGGTGTCTGCTACCAGCCACCGAATCAGGTGGATGAGGTAGATGAGGCTTTCTTCGGACACCTGAGAGAAGCTTCCAGATCTCAGGCCCTGGTTCTTGTGGGGGACTTTAATCACCCTGACATCTGTTGGGAAACCAATATGGCAGTACACAGGCAATTCAGGAAGTTTTTGGACAATATTGGGGATAACTTCTTGACACAAGTGCTAAAGGATCCAACCAGGGGCCATGCGCAGCTTGACCGTCTGCTCACAAACAGGGAGGAACTAATAGGGGAAGTAGAGGTGGGTGACAACCTTGGAGGCAGTGATAATGAGATGGTAGATTTCAGGATCCTGACCAAAGGAAGAAAAGAGAGTAGTCAAATACACACCTTGGACTTCAAAAAAGCAGATTTTGACTCCCTCAGAGACCGGATGGGCAGAATCCCCTGGGATGCTAACATGAAGGGGAAAGGAGTCCAGGACAGCTGGCAGTATTTTAAAGAAGCCTTATTGAAGGCACAGAAAGTAACCATCCCGACACGTAGCAAGAGAGGCAAACATGGTAGGAGACCGGATTGGCTTACAGGGGAAATCCTTGCTAAACTTAAGCACAAAAAGGAAGCTTACAAAAAGTGGAAACTTGGACAAATGACCAGGGAGAGCTATAAATGTATAGCTCAAGAATGCCGGGGGGGTTATCAGGAAGGCGAAAGCGGAAATGGAATTGCGATTGGCTACGGATGTGAAGGATAACAAGAAAGGTTTTTACAGGCATGTTAATAATAAGAAAGTGATCAGACAGAGTGTGCGGCCCCTACTAGATGAAGGAGGTAACCTAGTGACAGATGATGTGGGGAAAGCTGAAGTACTCAATGCTTTCTTTGCCTCTGTATTCACGGACAAGGTGGGCTCCCGGACTAATGCGCTAAATGACACAAGATGGGATGAAGATGGACAGCCCTTGGTGGGTAAAGAACAGGTTAGGAACTATTTTGAAAAGCTAAACGTACACAAATCCATGGGTCCAGACTTAATGCATCCGAGGGTACCGAAGGAGTTGGCAAATGTCATTGAGGAGTCTTTGGCCATTATCTTTGAAAAGTCGTGGAGGTCGGGAGAAATCCCGGATGATTGGAAAAAGGCAAATGTAGTGCCCATCTTCAAAAAAGGGAAGAAGGACGATCCAGGGAACTATAGGCTGGTCAGTCTTACCTCGGTTCCTGGAAAAATCATGGAAGCGATCCCTAAGGAATCCATTTTGAGGTACTTGGAAGAGAGGAAACTGATTAGGAATAGTCAGCATGGATTCACAAAGGGCAAGTCATGCCTGACCAATCTGATTAGCTTCTATGATGAGGTAACTGGCTCTGTGGACGTGGGAAAGTCAGTGGATGTGATATACTTGACTTTAGCAAGGCTTTTGATACCGTCTGCCACAATATTCTTGCCAGCAAGTTAAGGGAATTTGGATTGGATAAATGGACGGTAAGATGGATAGAATGATGGCTAGAAGGCCGGGCCCAGCGGGTAGTGATCAATGGCTCAATGTCAGGATGGTGGTTGGTTTCTAGCGGAGTGCCCCAAGGTTTGGTTCTAGGACCAGTTTTGTTCAATATCTTTATTAATGACCTGGATGAGGGGATGGATTGCACCCTCAGCAAGTTTGCAGATGATACTAAGCTAGGGGGAGAAGTAGATACGCTTGAGGGCAGAGATAGCGTCCAGAGTGACTTAGACAAATTGGAGGATTGGGCCACAAGAAATCTGATGAGGTTCAACAAGACGGAAGAATCCAAAGCATAGTTACAAGCTGGGGACCAACCAGCTAAGTAGTAGTTCTGCAGAAAAGGACCTGGGGGTTACAGTGGATAAGAAGCTGGACATGAGTCAACAGTGTTCCCTTGTAGCCAAAAAGGCTAATGGCATATTAGGTTGCATTAAGAGGAGCATTGCCAGCAGATCCAGAGATGTCATTATTCCCCTTTATTCGGCTTTGGTGAGGCCACATCTGGAGTATTGTGTCCAATTCCGGGCCCCCCACTACAAAAAGGATGTGGAGAGAGTCCAGCAGAGGGCAACCAAAATGATTAGGGGGCTGGAGCATATGACTTATGAGGAGAGGCTGAGGGAGTTGGGTCTGTTTAGTCTGCAGAAGATAGGAGTGAGGGGGGATTTGATAGCAGCCTTCAACTTCCTGAAGGGAGGTTCCAAAGAGGCTGGAGAGAGGCTGTTCTCAGTAGTGACAGATGGCAGAACAAGGAGCAATGGTCTCAAGTTGTGGTGGGAGAGGTCCAGGTTGGATATTAGGAAAAACTAGTTCACTAGGAGGGCAGTGAAGCACTGGAATGGGTTATCTAGGGAAGTAGTGGAGTCTCCATCCCTAGAGGTGTTTAAGTCTTGGCTTGACAAAGCCCTGGCCGGGTTGATTTAGTTGGGATTGGTCCTGCCTAGAGCAGAGGGCTGGACTTGATGACCTCCTGAGGTCTTTTCCAGCTCTATGGTTCTATGATTCTATGATTCTAGGTTCTGAATCCTGCTCCTCCCTAGTTACTTTTATTATGGACAAAATACAAAGTTCTTGGTTTTCAACACAAAACTGGTATCTGTACTGATACCAAGGAAGGGGGGAAGGGAAAGATTGTTGTGGGAAAGGCAGAGAGGGGCAAGGCACAGGCCTCTAGTGGGGGGGGGGTCATGGGGAGAGTTGGTGGGGTCTTTCAAAGAAACTCTCCCTCAGAGCTTCCCAGATGTGCACCCTCATTTGATGGGCCTGATGGATGGCAGCTGTGCACGGCGCATTCCACATGGATACAGGCCCTGTTTAGGTGGGTATTAAATTGGTCCCTGCTGAGGTCCAGGTGGCAGGTGTATAGCTTCATCAGCCATGGCATGAGGAGTAGGCCACATCCCCCATGATGCACAGTGGCATCTATGTTATACCAAATAAAAGCAAGCAGGATCTTATGAGGGGGATAAGGCAAAAAGCCACGTTTATTGTAAAGATAATAATAAAAAATAAAGAAAAGATAGAAGCAAACAATGTTGTTTAACTACTTAACCCTTATACATAATCATTCATTCATCCATTTATTCAGGTTCTGTGTATTTGTTATAGTTACCAGCCTGGAAGTTGCTTGTGACAGAAAAATGGCCAGGTATTCTGTACACAAGTGATGGTAGTGGGGAGCGAAGTCCTGATCAGATGTGCATCTGAAGCTCTTGGTAGGCTGGCAGCAGAACCTTGGACTCTGATTCCATAGTTTTTTAGTCCAGTTCTTATAGGAATTTTTTCCTATGCCAGTCTATGGAAATTGCTGCATCATGCTGATGTCTCCAGGGTGGCTGCCAGGTGCTTGACAGTGATCTCATCGGGTGGACCTTCAGTATTTGACACCTTTTGGTTGCACTGGCACCTGACGCCTTTTTCAGCCCTTTGTTGCTGTATTCTCAGGCTGGCACCTCTCAGAACCATTCACTCATCATCCAAGCACTCTCTCTCTTACATACATTCCTTAATTAATGTTTCCCATACAATATTTTTGTATAATAATAACTTTACATATCTCAGAGTTGTAGTTACAAAAAGTTTCTGGATGGTATTGCTTAAAACATTCTCTGAGTGCTGAATAAAGTTACAATGTTTTAAAGAGAACAGGCGTTAAGTAAGTAACAATGCCCTTAGTCAATTACAGGGCTTGGCTCCCATAGCAGAGTTAGTGGATTGACAGTGCATTGTTACAATGTATCTCGGCAATGTCAATTTCAAGCAGCCCCTTGCACAAGCTTGAGCATGCCCTGGAGCACAGAGGGGGGGCTGTTTCTGGCTACATAGGATTATATTCTTAACAGTTCTAAATTACATAACCTAATACATTATATTCTAAAGGGGCAATAATAATGATAAATCTAAACATTTAACAATCTTAACAAATAATAATAATAAGAAGAAGAAGAAGAATAGGAATTAATAATAAATCTAAACACTTTAAGTTGTGGGGAACAAATTATGGGGAGTCACTTTCATTTGGGGGAATCATTTTCAATATATTAATATGTTATCCCTACATCTGCACATCCCCAACCTGACAGTCACGCTGGGGGAAGAATGTGCCAACCTCCAGCTAGTGGTAGAGGCTGGAATTCCTGAAAATGTGTGCATTGTGAGCTCTGCCCAACCACCCAACAAAAATGTCCATGAACTGTCCATGGTGGTAGACCAGGGCCTGCAGCACCATGCAGAAATAACCCTTGCAGTTGATGTATTGGGCGGCTCGAAGCTGTGGTGCATGCATGGGAATATGGGTTCCATCTATGGCCCCACGGCAGGTGGGGAAGCCCAGGGTGGCAAATCTGGCCATGATGGGGTCCAGGTCTCCCAAGCAGATGACCCTGTATAGCAGGATGGAGTTAGGCCTTCACCACCTGCAGAAGGAGACAAAGAAATACAGAAATCAGAGAATGAGAGGGGGTGCCTGAGCCCTTGGGAGGTTCCGGAGTCCCTCTTCCTCCTTTCCCCCTCAAACACCGCAGGAGCCACCCCCTATGAGTCGTCCCCCACCCCCTGCAGGGCTGTGTGAGGGCGGGATGGCACATCCCCCCCAGGGATGGGACTTTCCCTCCACTCCCAGCCCACCCCCCACAGCCTCGCACCCCTTTCCCTAGGGTCCCCTTTTTCAAGACTTCCCCCCCCCCCCCAGAGATTCTGAGAACACCTTACTTCCATGAGGAGGGCCCGGACAGTGGACTTTCCCATGCCAAACTACTTGCCCATAGACCACTAACTGTCTGGGGTGGCGAGCTTCCAGACAGCGATGGTGACCCACTTGTCCAGGGGGATGGCGGGTCGTATCTGGGTATCCCGTCAATGGAGGGCAGGGGCAAGCCAGGCACACAGCTCCATGAAGGTGGCCTTCCTCATACAAAAGTTATGGAGCCATTGCTGGTTGTCCCACCACTCCATGACCAGCTGGTCGCACCAGTCGGAACTGGTGTCCAGCCTCCAAAACCGTCTCTTCACTGTGGGATGCAGTTGCCAGGGCCTTGCTCCGCACACAGGGAGAGGGTCTCAATGATGAGCTCGGTGTCGAGCTCGTGCAGGGCCAGGAAGCAGCCTGCACAAACAGAAGCTGCAGCAGTGTGGGGCCATCGCATGCCCACAGGCAGCTTCGGCTCCATGGCAAAGAGTAAGCTGTGGTGTCCAAAAGCCGGGCAACCAGAGCACACACTGCAAAAGCTTTGCTGTCCCTCGGAGAGGTAGGCAAGCAAGCAGCGGGGTCCCTTTAAGCACATGGCTCAGCTAGCCTTAGGCAACAGCACCCAGAAGCAACTACTGGTAAACCTCATTGCAGGAGGAATAACAGCTAATTCAATGTAGGGCTTTAATTTGGAATCCCGTTTCACTGCCGCGTGTAGACGCGGGCAGTTACTTCGGCCTAGTCAATTTCTAAAATGGCGACTGGACGGGAACATGCTAATGAAACGCGGGATATTTAAATCCTGCGCTTCATTTGCAATTTCGGTCACCCTCATTAGCCTCCCTAGATCGAACTAGGGGGCTAGTGTAGACATACCCTTCCAGAAAAGCTTATTCCAAAAGAAGCTTGCAGTCTAGACGTAGCCCTAAAGTCCATTGCTTTCAATGGATGTTAGAAGGCTAAATACCTTTATGGATCTGGGCCCTACTCCTACAAAATGATCCACACAGATAGATCTGTGTGTCTGCATTCATGTCAATGGTACTCTACACAGACACAATGAAAGATTAAGGAGTAAAGGATATTTATTTGGGATATATCTCTTCAGACACGCACATACATGCCTGCATACACAGTAGCCCAACAGTTAGTTTGTTCTTTTAAAGAAATGATGTGACACACATAAGGCTGACTCAAAGGCAGGGACTCATAAAAACGTGTAGTGATATATGCCTGTCAACTTGTACAACTATAATCATTAGGAAATACAACTTAAACCCGTTTTATTTCCTAACATGCAGAGCACATGTAGGCAGGGAATAGCAAGCACTTTGAAATGTATCCACACACTTGCTGAGCTGTCTATGGAGAGCGACAGTCTACATCCATAAACTCCAAGGCTGGCATGTCAGATCCAAAACAATGAGTAAAAGTCTTAGTGTCATCAACTTCCACAGATGTCAGTGGGAGCTACAGATACTGAGAGCTTCTCAGCACAGTATGATTATCTATGTGTGTGGCCAACTTTAGCAGGATTTTGTTTTGTTTAGTTTTGTTTTTCCTCCAAGCCCTAGCTCTTGGATTCATGATTATGTACAACTCAGTTTTTGCCTTCAAAAAGTAAGTTTCTATCCGTCATGATTACAGAGAAGTTTAAAATATGACATGAGTTCACCCAAATGACTCAGAATCCAGAAAACAGTCCAAAAATAATATTTTTTAAAAAAACCTCATGATTTTTAAGCCAAATGAATGACTTTTTTCAGGCCTGACCTGAGATATTTGTTATGCTTGGGTTTAGAAATATTAATAACATGTTAGAAGTAATTTATATGCTGGGCTCTTGCAGTGCATTAGAAAGCCTGATGAGTGCTATCCCACGAGAAGTACTGTTTTCCAACTGAACAGGGGAGAGGATCTGTGGGATCACGTGAGGATTACTTGTATTCCCTCCCTCTGGGGTATCTGGTGTTGGCCACTGTTGGCAGACAAGATACTGGGTTAGATGCACCTTTGGTCTGACCCAGTCTGGCCATTCCTTTGTTCGTATCAAGCACCCATGCTGAGTGAGAATGTGAATGGAGCAGACAGAGTATGTCTACTAGGGATGTTAAAAGTTGATTAAATAGGTAACTATGTGACCACTGAAAATCTCATGGGCAACATGCTGCATGCTCTTAAATAAGCATTATATTGCTGAGCCCACAGCGATGCCTCCCTGAGAGCAGGCCTGTCAGCCCCTGCTGGCCTGGCTCCCAGGGAAGTGGTTTCCCTGCCACAGTGAAGCTACATCCCTGGGAACTGCCTACATCCCTAATGTCTTCACCAGTGGCCTCCAACCTTTTTATGCACAAGAACATTTTTTAAGTATTAGGGCAACTCCCACCCTACCCCTGAGGCTCCACAGACTTCATCCCCCGCTCTCTCCATCACTTGCTCTCCCCACACACACACTTTCATTAGGCCGGGACAGGGGGTGCAGGCTCCAGGCTGGAACCAAGAGTTCTGGGAGCAGGAGGGGGTAAGAGATGCAAGCTCTGGGAGGGAAACTGGGTGCAGGAAAGGGGCTCTAGGCTGGAGCACAGTGTTAGGGTGCAGGTGAGGTATAGAGTACTGAGCAAACACCCAGGCCAAGGAGAAAGTCTCTGAATGCTTATGGGAAGCAAGGCTTTGCATTTCCCCCCTCAGTGACCCCTAGCATGCAGGACAGCTGCCTCCCAGGCTGGAGGCCCAAGGAAAAAGCCTGTGTGGGTGGGCGCACAACAGGGCTTGGTGCAGTAATTTGCTTGACCACAAGCCCTCTAATGGGGTGGTCTCGGCTACTGCCTAACTCCATCTGCACTGCTAGCCAAGGCAGCACCTTCTCCTCAGTGCGCACAGGCTCCAGCCTCAACTCCCCTGGGCAGCTGGATAGCCAATCTGTTATCATCTCCACTCCCTCCCCATCCTATCATTCCAGACTCCCTGCTGAATGCACAGGGGCAATCCCATCCCCTGAGTCTGTGGGGGCCGTTCTCAGACAAACACCTTCCTGCTGGCCAGATCCACCATATGCCACAGCAGCTGGATCAGCTCTTATCAGATCCCAATCTAGACCCCCCAGCATCAGCAGTCTTCCTGGACAAGATCACAGAGTAGTTAGGAAGGGAGGAGGGAGAAGCCTGTGGTAATAGCAGCAGCAGAAGGCAGCAAATTGAAGGTGGAGACAGCTAAAAGTGGGAGAAAGCACCAGCAAATGGGTGAAAGGGCAGGAGCAGAGGTGGCAGCAGCAGGAAGGATGAACATTAGATGGGTCCCAAGAGAAGGGGGAGGAAAGAAATAGCAAAAGAGAGGGATAAATGGATGAGAGGCAGCAGGAGACAGAGGAGCCAATAGCATGGGCAAGGGCCAGCAGTACTTGGTAGGAGAAGGCACTTCTAGCAAATGGCAAAGTTGTTTATGAGATCAACATGTCTTCTAGTGCCCAAAGGAGCTCAGCTGAGACCTGGCCATCCAGGCTCTCGCTCTGCATGGTCATTGCAAATGGCCCTTCTCCCTGCTGGAGAAATGTGAACAGCTCTGACACCGCTGTGTGATCATTAAATACTGCCAATGCTGTTCTCTCCTGGGACTCTAGGGGTATGTCTACACTACCCTCCTAGTTGGAACTAGGAGGGTAACGTAGGCATACTGCACTTGCAAATGAAGCCCGGGCTTTGAATTTCCCGGGCTTCATTTGCATAAGCCGGGCGCCGCCATTTTAAAATCCCGGCTCGTTCGAACCCCGTGCCGCGCGGCACGGACTAGGTAGTTCGGACTAGGCTTCCTAGTCCGAATTACCGTTACTCCTCGTGGCCACAACTTCCCCCACAGAGTGAGGGAAAGTGAAGGGGGAAACTGAGGTTCCAGGCTTCCCATAGACCAGACTTATTTTTCTGGAGTTCTGGAGTTAGTGGATTAGACTCTGGCGTAGGGATAAAAATGAGGCTTCAGAGGTAGGTACCTTATCCACTGTGACACTGAAGGAGCCCTCCAACCTCCCTACCTTCAGGGCCCCCTTTATCCTTCCTGTGTTCAAGGGTGCCAGGTTCGTTCTCTGTGACACTGGTGGTGGCTGTCCCCAAGGGGACAGTGTGTGAGACAAGACTCCCAGCAAGTAGGATAGGGACAGGGTGCAGGATCTGGGAGGTAGCTGGGGTGCAGAAGCAGGCTGGGAGTAGGGTTTCTGGCCAGTTGGAGGGAGCAAGAACGAGGGAGGGTGCAGTGTGTGGCCAGGAGAGAGGGTTAAAGAACAAAGGAGGGTGTCGGAGTAAGCTGGGGATGCTGGGTGTTGGTGGGGAGGTAAATGACAGGATTAGGGTGTAAGTGAGGGGGTCTGGACATGCGGGGGAACCTTACCTGGCTTCGTGCTCCCTTGCAGCAATGGCTGCAGCCACGCTGTCCTTGCTGCCCCAGAGGGAGGCCCTGCTTCTGCGGGCCACGTGGTTCCGAAGGCCGGAGACACTGCGGCTGTGGCCATGCGATCCAGGGCTGACCCCGAGGCACTGCAGCCACAGGCCACCCCAGAGGCTGGAGGTGCCACTGCCGCAGCCACGTGGCCGGACCCCAGGTACCACCTGCCACAGAGGCACCATGGCCTGGGGCTGGCCCAGGAGGTGCCACTGTCATGGCTACACAGCAGGCCCTACAGGCTGCCCCAGAGGCACTGCAGTCACATGGCCCGGGGCCAGCCCCAGAGGTGCCACTACTGCGGACACATGGCCTGGGGCTCGCCCTGGAGTCACTGCTACCACAATTATGTGACCCAGGGCTGGCCCTGAAGGTGCTGCTACTGTGTCTTAGGGCTGGCCTGGAGGCACCACTACTGCAGCCAGGCCGTCCGGGTCCAGCCCTGGAGGTGCCGTGGTATCAGCGTCTCCATCCTCCGGAGCCAACCCCAGACTGTGTGGCCGCAGAAGCAGTGTCTCCTGGGCTGGCCCCTGGCTGCCTGGCTGCGGTAGCAATGCTTCCAGGCTGGCCCTAGAGAGGTGCTTGAGTCCTGGCGCTGCCTCCTCTCCAGTGGCAGTGTGGGGCATGTAGGGGCTCAGCTGAGCTCCTCCCCATCATGAGTCCTGTAATTAGGAGGAGGGGTCTGTAATTGCCTCGCGGGCCGGATCAAAGCCCAAAGCGAGCTGGATCCAGCCCGCTGAGAGACTTTTGTCCACCCCGATCTAAAGAATAGCCACATCTCCTCAATAGGAGTGAAACCCTTATGAATTTGTAGACAAAAGACATTTTCTGTGAAAAATCACTTTTTGTGAAAAATGTGATGTAATTGAGAGTCCAGCTTTCCATTAATGATTAGATTAGAGAGAAGTTTTTGACCTGCCCTAGTGAAAATGAAAAGCCATTCAACATTTGAGGGAACATGTAGGCTGTGTCTGCATTGGCACGATCTTGCGCCAAAGTGGCCGCTTTTGTGGAAAAACGTGCTGCCTGTCTACACTGGAGGGGAGTTCTTGCGCAAGAACACGGACGTTCTAATGTGTGAAATCAGTGCTTCTTGTGCAAGAACTGTGATGCTCCTGCTCAGGAATAAGCCCTCCTGTGCAACTGTTCTTGCGCAAGAGGCCTGTGTAGACAGGCAACATGAATTTATTGCGCAAGAGAGCGTCTACACTGGCACGGATGCTCTTGTGCAAAGGCACATGCCAGTGTAGACGCTCTCTTGTGTAAATACTTTAAGATTGAAAAATGTATATTTAGTTGTGATTAGGTTATTTTTCTTTGTTTTGTTGTTTGGTTAAACTCTGTGCTAAGCCCATGTGCCTCCCTCCTCCCCCTCCACCCGACACACACACACACACACACACACACACACACACACACACACACACACACACACACACACACACACACACGCTATATCTAATTTGCACCCAGAGATATTATTTTTCTCTATGTTATATTTTGTTTTTCTCAGTTGCTCTGTAACATCTAGCAACCAAGTAGTCTTTATTAGTATATCTGGGTATGTCTACACTACAACAATTATTTAATTCAAACTAAGCTAATTCGAACTAAAGCGTCTAGAACTAAAAACTAGTTCGAATTAGCGTTTTGCTAATTCGAACTACCAAGTCCACATTGAGTGGACTCTGAACAGGGCTTAAGGATGGCTGGAAGCAGTGCCGGCAGGGCATCAGAAGAGGACTTAGAGCGTGGAGATGCTGTCTCAGGCTAGCCGAGGGCTGCGCTTAAAGGGTCCCGACCCCCACCCCGGACAGACAGTTCTAAGGGGTGCCCTGCTTGAAAACCAGTCCTGGCTTGGATTGCCCGGAGTACCCACACTGGGCACATCACACCACTCGGCCATCAGCCCGGCTGCACTTGCCGCAGGCTGCCATCTGGGGAGAGGGGGCAATCGGGGGGCTGCAGGAGAGCTTCCACCCCCAGAAGCCCGCAGAGCCAGCCCAGTCCTCCCCATCGGGGGCTTGTACCCCATTCCTCCCTCACCTCCTTCCCTAGCCCCCCTTCTTATTGATGTACAAAATAAAGATAACGTTTCTTCCAACATTGACTCTGTCTTTATTGAACAAAAGTGGGGGAGACTGGGAAAAGGAGGTGGGAGAGGGGAGGGCAACTAACATGATCAGGGGTTGGGAACAGGTCCCAGATGAAGAGAGGCTACAGAGACTGGGACTGTTCAGCTTAGACAAGAGGAGACGGAGGGGGGACAGGATAGAGGTCTCTAAAAGCAGGGGTTGGGTGGAGAGGGTGCATTCAGAAAAGTTCTTCCTGAGTTCCCATAAAGAAGGACTAGAGGACACCAAAGGAAAGGAATGGGTAGCAGGCTTGAAACTAGTAAGAGAAAGTTGTTGTTGTTGTTGCTGCCAAAGCAAAGAGTTAACCTGTGGAACTCCTTGCTGCAGGAGGCTGTGAAGGCTACAACTAGAACAGAGTTTAAAGGGAAGGGAGATCAAGTCATGGAGGTTGGGTCCATGGAGTAGTCTTAGCCAGGGGGTAGGAGTGGTGTCCCTGCCCAAAGTTTGTGGAAGGCTGGACGGCACGAGACAAATGGCTTGGTCACTGGCTTCGGTCCATCCCCTCCAGGGTCCCTAGTGTTGGCCGCTGTCGGCAGACAGGCTACTGGGTTAGATAGACCTTTGGTCTGACCCAGGACGGCCATTGTAAGCTCAGGGCTCAGGGTCGGGGGGTCTCAGTGGACCCCCTTGATTTTCATGCACACCTGCTCCTGGGTGGCCAGGCTGGCAGCTCTCCTGCCCTAGCCGGCCACTTTCCTGTGACCTAGTGCGGAGGTCGTGGACGAGGTCCACGATGTCCGCACTAGCCCAGGTGGGTGCCCGGCTCTTGCGGTCCTGGGCAAGCTCCCGGGAGCCGCCAGCCTGGTCCCGGGAAGAGGGGGTGGGCTGGGGGGCATCGGGTGGGTGGCTCTGTGCCGTGCCAGGTGCAGGGTCTGCCGGCTGGGTACTGGCAGGCTTGCACCTGGCACGGGCACCGTAGCCAGCCCGTGCCCCTTTAAGGGGTCCGGGGCAGGGAGGGGGGCATAGAGTTTCCCTGGTGTTGGCCAGAGTGGCCACCAGGGAAACCTGGGGAGGGCTAGCCTCCCACTAGTTCGAATTAAGGGGCTACACACCCCTTAATTCGAACTAGTAAGTTCGAACTAGGCTTAATCCTCGTAAAATGAGGTTTTCCTAGTTCGAACTATTCGCTCCGCTCCGTCGATTCAAATTCGAACTAGCGGTGCGCTAGTGTAGTGGTTATGAATGTTAGTTCGAACTAACGTCCGTTAGTTCAAACTAACATTGTAGTGTAGACATACCCTCTTTTAGTTTTGTTAATAAAAACAACTTTTTTAAGGCGACGCTATGATTCTTGTATCCTAGAAAGCAGCAGGAGGTCTGTGTACGCAAGCCTAGACTGAGAGGTCATCTAGCAGAGATTACAATTTGTTTTCTGTTTTTCTTTTCCAAGCTCTCTTGGCGGAAAAGAGTTTGGGGATACCCCCTTGGAAGACCTCAAAGCCTAAGAAGAAAGGTGGGTTTTTTATTCACTTGGCAGAGGCAGCTACCTCCCAAGGTGAAGGGATCTGTGACCTCAAGGAAGTTGGTTTTTATTTTTAAGCAGAATGCTGTTAAGGCAAGGTCTTTAAGGTCTCTGGCAGGTCTGTACCTTCTGCACACAGAATGCCAGAGTGGGGAACAGAGTTGACCACCCTCCCCCTCCAATGGCAACAGCCTCCCTGCTCTCTGCCTCCAGGCTGCGCTGACACCCCAGGAGCATCTGAGCCCCGCCCGGCCTGACCCCATGGGCCTGGCGTGGGGAGCTGGGCCCAGTGACACCCCAGGGGTGGGATCCAGCTGAGTGTGATGTGTAAAAGGGAAGTAAAATCCCCCGGAGCCATTGATTCCCCTATGAGGGGCACGTACAATATACATACATTGCTAATGCTTATTTGCTATTTGTATAGGAGTAAGACATGACAAAGATCAAGGCCTGTCACAGGTAATAACTTATAATAAGGAGACGAGGGGAAGTGAAACCAGTCTTCTGTTAAGTAGAGATATGGATAGATTCCACATCCTTTAAACTTGTGACCGGCTCAAGCAGGAAAGGGAAAAGGGAAGTATGGCTTGCCCATTGTTCAGCAAGTAGGCACTGTATTTAACCTCATTTGGAAAATTAACCTGACCTATAGGAATGCTAAATGTCAAAGATGAAGTAACCTATCATGTTAAGGCACCTAAACCAGGAAAGATGTGAACCCTATAAAAACCCCTGCCTATGAGATGTTGGGGGTCGGCTCTGATTTGAACATTGAGTTCCTTAGCCGTACCTTGGTTGCAACCAATAAACTTGAGTTGGACCCAGCCTGAAAGTGTGACTCTCTTCTTGGGGTAAATCAGACTAGCCTCCAAGGGGACGAAACCTTGCAATTTATGCAACAAATTGGCACCCCAGATGGGACCTCCCTTGGACTACTCCGGAGTCGGATGACAAGATTCGCCGTAGGTGACCGTGAAGTGCGCACCGGACTGTTTGAGTCCGTCACGGCACCGAAAGCGTGAGTCGGGACATCCGGAAAGTTAAAGGAGTCTCTATTGAATGAGTCAACTAGGCTGTGAGGTCCGAAGAGAAGGCGCCGGGGCAGAGACAGAGTGAGTATACCGATAATTCCCTGTGTTTTGGGTAGTGTTGGTAATTCGAGAACTGTCCTTCGAGGACAGTAGGAACTTCGAATAAACACGGTGTATCCGGTAGGAAAACACGTATAGGGTAGGCGGGTCGCACCCGAATGGTAAAAGCCTCTGTAAGCCCCAGAAGGAACACCATGAACCCGTGGGTTGCGTGGGGAAGTTATGAGGAGTTAGGAAAACTCCAGTGGATTGCTTTTGTTTTTAGTAGGAGTACTCTTGTTCTTTGTTTTAATGATTTGTTGGAAACCTAAATTGTGAAACCACAGGTTTGTGTGTAAGCATGACTGTCGCTGACCAGGTCTGAGACTTAAGCTGACTCCAGCCGCCCCAAGAATCCTGCAAGGGGAAACCCGATGACCAGGATTTCTTGATTGCAAGGGGGGTCAGCCGAACCTCGTGACCCAGCGAGTCTCCAAGCCCCTGTTTGTCTATATTTGTTGCTGTCTAATAGACCTGTCTTAAGTGTCACGGTTCCACAAGGGCACACCGGTGTCTCTAGTGAGACAGCCAAGCGCTGGACCCTCTGGGTTCGGACGCTAAAAGCTGGTGTGGTGTCATTCCATCGACACACGGAGCCGTGGTGAAAGCTTGTTGCCTGCATGTGTGTGTATAATAAATATATAGATATGGGTTCGGGAAGCTCCCGGATAGAAAACTCCGCAACCCCATTGGGGATGCATGTTACAGAATTTTAGTAATTTTAAAAGTGACTATAGAGTAAAAATGGCAAAAGATGAGTTAATTAAATTTTGTCAACTTGAGTGGCCTACTTTTGGTGTCGGATGGCCAGATACGGGCTCCTTTGATGTAAACCTGGTATCCCTAACACATAGAGTTGTGACGCGGGATGGACAGTGGGATCACTTCCCATATATTGATTGTTGGTTATTCCATGTCCAGGATCGACCAAAATGGATATTAAAATGTAGCATGGGTGTGTGTAAGGTCATGGCTGCAAAGGCAAAGACCTTGGGAGGTAAAAGCCCTGAAATACTGTCTCCCTCTAGTGATGAGGAATTTGAGTCCTATGGAAAGAAGAGGAAACCCCCTTCTTCTTCAGGAGGGTCTAGCCCTATTAGAGAGAATAAGAATTGTTCCTCTCCTGCCACTTCAGGAGGAAACAGTAACTCTGAAATCATAAGTGAACTTACATCTGAAAAGTTACCCCCCCCCTTATCAGACTCCTGCTGGTCCTGGATTCACTTCAGCCCCCCCTGCAGAGGCTGAAGTGAGGGGGGGGCTGAGCCAACAGGGTGGACTACTCCATTCGGGCAAAAAAGTACTTCTTGCGAAAAGGCCCATCAGATCCGGGATCATCATACCATCAGTACCCCCTTAGAGAAGTAATAGAGGAGGGAAGATAAGAGAGCGCAGAGGCAGATGGCAGTGCTGGCTGCAGCACTCTCCAGCAACCAGAGGCCGGACCATAAGGGGCCCCCTCAGAAAGGAAAGGGACGGGTAGCAGTTGATGAATGTGTGCACTGATGGGGAAAAAGGACATTGGAAGAGAGACTGCCCAAAATTGAAGGCAAAGGGGAAGAAAAGACAACCGGAGAACCGCCAGATGCGGGCAGAATCCTCCGGAGAAGAATCTAGTTGAAGGGGACCGGGATCTAAGGCCACCACCCTACGAGCTAAAGCTCGAAAGGATCCCATGGTAAAAATAAGGGTGGGTGGCAGGGACTATGAGGCTCTGGTGGATATTGGAGCCACGTTCTCTATGATCCCCATAAAACCCCCTTCAGCTAAAGAAAGTGGAAAGCATGTGATGATAGAAGGAATTGAGGGAAAGAGAAGCAGGCTACCCGTATGTAGACCCCTCCTCATGAAGATTAGAAAAAAATTATGCTAGAGCATGCCTTTGTTGTTTCATCTGCATGCCCAGTTGCCCTGCTAGGGCGAGATATGCTAATTAAGCTGCAAGCTAAAATTTTCTTCCGTAGTGATCAGAATGTAGTGCAGCTGCCGGTGAAACAGGGCTCAAATTACCAGATGGCTCTCTGTGCAGCTGAGATGCTGTTAGAGACAAAAGGGACTGAGGTCTTAGAAGGAGTCAATCCATGTGTATGGGCAGATGAGACCCCTGCCCGAGCAAAGTTTGTGACTCCAGTAAGAATTCCTCTCATTGAAGGAGAAGGCTCTGTGGGTGTAAAGCCATATCCCCTGAGAGAGAAAAAAAAGCCACCTGGATAGGCTTAAAGCCATTAATCGAACAATTCAAAAGATATGGCTAGGTAGTAGAAAGTTCCTCTCCCTTCAACACCCCTATTTTAGGGATGCCAAAACCGGATAGCGTCTCTTATAGACTCGTGCAAGACTTACGGGCAATAAATAAGAAAGTTCTTGTAGACCATCCTATGGTCCCCAACCCACACACTATCTTAACACAAATTCCAGCAGACACAACAGTGTTTACGGTATTAGACTTGAAAGATGCTTTCTTTTCTATACCTTTACACAAAGATAGTTGAAATTATTTGCTTTTGAATGGGAAGACCCGGACACCCATCACAAAACCCAGCTGTTGTGGACTGTGTTGCCCCAGGGTTTTGTGTCATCCCCCCATATTTTTGGGACGACATTGCAAAAAGACTTAGAAGACTGGAGGGGGCAGCACCCTGAGGTAGCTCTCCTCCAGTATATTGATGATTTGTTGATTACCAGTCCTGATATGCAAAAGGGAAAAAGGGCAACGGAGCCCCTGTTGAATGCCCTAGGGAAGAAGGGATATAAAGTTTCACAAGAGAAGGCCCAAATATGCACCTTCCTAAGCTATGAGATTGAAAAGGGAATGCGGGCTTTGAGCAAGGATCGAATCCAAGCAACTTCAGGAAATTCTCAAGCCCTTCTTAGCAAATAGAAAATGACAGCCTCTACGGCTAGAAACGCAGGCAACCCAAAGATGTTTCACAACATATGAGTGGGGGCCACATCCAGAGGAAAAAACATAACAAACAGTTAAAACCTTTCCCTCACACGCCGTTATAATTGGCTTGAGGGCATGGGGGAAGGTAACTTAAAAGCCACCCAAATGTCAACCAGTAGAAATTGAATGTGAAGATGTAATCACTAAAAACTAAATCTGCCCTAACAAGGAGACACATTCTGCAACATAAATCTCCTTACAGAACATGAGCAAGTGATTCACCCCAGAGCCAGCAGCATAACTCAACTGCTGCAGCCTGGATGTTATGAAAATCATATACTGAAAAGAATTAGGAAGTGTGGGGGCTAATTAGAAAGCCCACTCTCCTTACCAAATTAATGCTAGACAAATCTGTGTAATTAAGAAAAGTAATTTAGCAGGATCAAGACAGATCATAAGAGGAAAAAAAAGAGCCCGGTCTGCAATACGAGAGGGAAACTGAACCATGCCACTGTTGGGGAGGGCTAGCAACTCTAAGGTAATTCAAGGGAGTGGAAGGTCACGAGTACCGATGAAGCGCTCTTGTTCTCAGAAAATTGCAGCTCACTTGCACATGAAAATGGTAAGGAACTAGCTGTAACCCGGTCCCCTAACAGATCTTAGGCAGTATTTTAAGTTATAATAGGCCACCCCGATGGGGGGGGAGAAATGTTTTCTTGTCTTTCAGATCATCAGAAAGCGCTGGCGCCAGTTGAAGAAAAACAACAACAAAATGCCATGGTTCTGTGTCATGACATGTGTTTGTGTTCTGTCCAAGTTTGTCTTGTGTGTCTTAATTGTAATACGTATTGCAAATGTTGTGAATAGAAAATTGTTTAGGCTAGGAGAATGTTAACAATGTCTCCACAGGTGAACAAAAAGAACTGGAAGGAAGCAAGGAGTACATCACGTCAACAGAAGGATGGGAGACAGTACTAGCTCCTTCCCACCAGACTAGTTTTGTTTTAATGGCCATTGCTAACTTGCCCTCATTTGGATATCATCAACCAGGACTTTAAGGACAAAATGGAGCCTCCCAGTTGTGCACCATGCCCTGAACAGGCCCCTGTTCCAGAACAAGGACAACTGTCACTGGTCCTTACCTTGATGATATTCCACACTGGTACAGACCAGTTGTGTGCTAGACTGGTTAATCAAATTGGCAAATGCCTGATTAGGCAATGACAAGGCTTAGCAGATACCATCGCAGATTGGTTTGAGCCTGGTAACCCTATCAGCAACACTTATGTCATAGCCCAGAAATTGTATGAGAATCCAGACTTGTAAATGCAGTAATATCCAGTGCCCGTAAAGGCCTACACACCAGCCAAGCTAATCAATTGATCCTAAATAGTTTGAAGGATCTGTCCAGCTCTGTAGACCTAACCTGATGTTTGGACCAGAAGCTAATTGGATTGGAAGTAAAATAAAGAAATTAGAAGGCCAGTATTGAAGAATAAGGTAAGCTTTAGCCACTACCACTTAGTTCTTATGGTGGTGAGTCCCCAATCTCCCCTGTGCCTACCCATGGGAGTAGGGAAAGAGAGAATCCATGAGGACCCAAAGGCCCACCTGGACAGGGCATAGTACAACCATTTGTTTTTGGTCCCTCTGAGGATTCCTCACTCAGATCAGATCAGAATGGTAACCTCCCTGTTTGTACCAAAGCAAGGGCATATAGATAGAATAGAAGGCATTGCTTATTCTGAAGGTGTGGGAGCCTCCCTATACCCAGGGATTGTTGCACCCACTTTGATAAGGAAATTTTATGTACCTGCCCATTTAACATCATGACGAATCTGCCTAGGCTTGATGTGGTTGTCATAGAAAAACAAATGAACATCGAGCTGGTCCAAATGAACGGTACCTACTGGTGTTTGACTACCCAGACAGATCACTCCATCCTGCCCCTCTGTATATCCGTCTGTGTGCATAACAGTCCCTCATCAAGCGGCCTAACCGTCAATAGAATGTGGATATATCGCACTTTGGTAGTGGAGGTAACCACACATGAGATGCTGAGTGGCACGGCGGAAGTAAGTACCAAGAGGAGGGTTTACTGGCCCTGCAGGCAAAGATCAAGAAGTTGGTGGCCAATGCCCAAAGATATATCGGGGCTGGCCGTCTGAGGTACACACAGATAGGGAAACACCGTGGACCATGCCAAACACCTATCTCTGCAGCACTCAACCAGGCAGTAGAGGTCAAACCTATAATCATGGGCAGTGCCAGTAAGGCGACGAAATATCTTGGGGATGGATTTGAATAGTGTTTGCCAAATTATGTAGAGAGTTTAAATGTTAACATTTATAATAATGATAGTGCTGTACCAGCACTTCCAGAGTAAATTAAAATCCCTTAAATTGTTGTATTTAACCTAGTAGATTAAGAAGAACCCCAAAGTCAAGAGAAAAGAACTATAGGAGTAAACTGAGGCAGTCCATGGTATCTTGCTAAGGACTGACAAACTCAAATAATTAAGTCAGCCTGAGAAGCGTATGCTACAGCAGTAACTGCGACCCTGGTTCCCCTGGCAACCACATGCCAAAAAGGCCTCACTTTGATAAGGCCAGTATCAAGCAACCGCGTGGGATTGTTTTTATGGTTTGCTTTATTCCTAGGAAATAACCTTGGTTCCAAAAGAGCTAGCTGGCTTTTGGCTCAGAGAATAAAGACTCTTATGTCCATCAGCGCTGTGAAGTGCCAAGAACTGACTGTTGGCCAATGCTTCCCATTGCAAAATGATCCTACCCCGACTGCTGATAAGCCTCTCTCTTCTGGTCCTGCTTTCCCACCTGTTGGACACCAGAAGAATCGAAATATTACAGGGTGATGTGCTAGTAGCCTCTCCCCTGCATGATGCTGAACCACGACTGTTTCAAAGAAAAAGAGGAAAACTCTTGTTGTGCTATGTTGGTACACATTCCTGTTTAGTTTTGTTTTGTTGTGATTATATTATGCTTAAAGCCCTGTTTTATACCTTGTATAATTACCTCTATACATCGCACTGTATTGACTACTGTCAACCATGAAATGCTTGTACATTACCAAAGATTAGCCAAAGAAGAAACTGATGAGGTATAAGAAAGAGAAAGCCTCTTGAGGGGGGAATTGATGTGTAAAAGGAAAGTCAAATCCCCCGGAGCCATTGATTCCCCTATGAGGGGCACGTACAATATACATACATTGCTAATGCTTAGATATATTTGCTATTTGTATAGGAGTAAGACATGACAAAGGTCAAGGCCTGTCACAGGTAATAACTTATAATAAGGAGACGAGGGGAAGTGAAACCAGTCTTCTGTTAAGTAGAGATATGGATAGATTCCACATCCTTTAAACTTGTGACCGGCTCAAGCAGGAAAGGAAAAAGGGAAGTATGGCTTGCCCATTGTTCAGCAAGTAGGCACTGTATTTAACCTCATTTAGAAAATTAACCTGACCTATAGGAATGCTAAATGTCAAAGATGAAGTAACCTATCATGTTAAGGCACCTAAACCAGGAAAGATGTGAACCCTATAAAAACCCCTGCCTATGAGATGTTGGGGGTCGGCTCTGATTTGAACATTGAGTTCCTTAGCCGTACCGTGGTTGCAACCAATAAACTTGAGTTGGACCCAGCCTGAAAGTGTGACTCTCTTCTTGGGGTAAATCAGACTAGCCTCCAAGGGGACGAAACCTTGCAATTTATGCAACACCTGGGCTGCGTCCTTAGCGCCACTGGGGCTTTCTCCTGGTTGGTTTCCCTTTTCCTCCATCCCCCCACATTTCTGCTCTGTTCTTGCCTCCTCTGTGACCTTCCCTTGCTGCCTCCCCCAGCTTGGGACCCAACAGACTAGCTGAAGGACGGGGGGTGGTTTGCAGGAGCCGTGGGGTGGGGGATGCAGCCCCCATTGTGGGGACTGGGGAGGTGGGGCTGGAACAAGTCTATGCCGGTGTCTTTGGGGAGAACGCTCCACCCCCCACACCTTAGATTCTCCCCTGATTGGCCAAGAAGGGGCTGTTGATGGGCAGGAGACTCAGGTCCTTGCAGTGCCTGTGCAAGACCGAACCGATAAGCAAGGGGCCATTTGGGGGCTGGGGGCAGTCGCTCTGGGGAGCTGGAACCCCTGGATTTCGCTCTTCAGGCTGCGCCCCAAGCTCCCCTTTGCTCCCCTCATTTGCAGCATGGCCAAACGCGTCCAGCTGTGGTTCAGGAAAGCCTTGAAGATGGCCCCAGGGCCGGTGGGGAGCAGCTCCTCCGTCCCCGCGGGCGGGGAAGCTGAATCCCACCAGCTCGGGGCGACTCGCCCACCGGCCAGGCCCCCCCGGACCTGGCTCCAGAGGCGGCTGGGCAGGCGGGACCCAGCCCAGCGGGGGAGCCAGGTAGGGTGGCTCCTGGACCTCCTCTGTGGAGAGAAACACCTGCCCCAGGAGCCCAGCCCCCATTACCACCAGGGAGCATCGCCCTGCCCGGCCCCCGGGGACCTGCCAGTCTCCGGGAGCCCCCAGCCCGTCGCTCCCCGCACCAGCCCCTGCAGCTGTGGGTCCAGCTCAGTCAGCAGCAGCGCCTGGGCCTCCAGCTGCAGCCGGGCCACCTCCTGCAGCCGCTCAGACCCAGGTGAGGGGCCGTGAACACGCTGGGCCCAGGGGCTCACCCAGTACCCGGGGGGGGGGGCAGCCCCAGTGTCTGCCCCGCACCCTGGGCAATGGATGGGGGGGGGGGCTGCTTGGCTCTCTTGTTCCTGGTGGGGGCTCTGCTGAGGGCGTTGGCAGATGTGAGGGTGGCAGGGGGATGGGTCCCTGCGAGGGGCGTGTGGGGCCCAACCTGCCCTGGGTCCCTGACATGGGGGCGCGTGACCCCTGCTGGCCGCTGGAGTCACCCTGGTCCCTTCCCTCCCGCACAGAGCCCCCCTGCGCCTCGGCGGAGCTCTGCCAGGAGCGGGTGGACTCCCGGGTGGAGGAAGGGGCCATCTACGACATCGAAGAGCAGCTCCACACCCGGGACACGGTAGGAACCTTCTCCACACGGGGGGGACCCGAGATTGTCCGGCCCCTTCCCAGCACGTCCCCCCCTCCGGGAGGGGCTTGTCCCTGGGGATCCCCCTGGGGCCCCTTCTCCTCCATGACCTGGGCCCCCCAAGCTAGGGGCTCTTGTCATGCACCAGCTGGGCCCCCACAAGCCTGAGGCAGCAGTTGGGGGGGAGTGTGGGTGCTTGGACAACCGGCAGCTCCCACCTCCACTCCTGGGAGACCTGAGCCCTGCAGGTGTCCGTGGGGGGCAGGCAGGCCCCAGGCTCACAGACTCTCTCTGGGGTGCAGAGCCCAGCCGCCCTGCAGCGGTTCCTCTTGGCCATCCCCCTCGCCTGCCTCGCCGCCCTCCAAAGGGGCGAGGACACCCTGGCGCCGCGCTGCTGCAAGGACACCATGATGGCCAGGATCGTTGTAAGCGAGTCGCGGCAGCCGGGAGGAGGGAAGGGGATACGTGGGGTGGACAGGGGTCTGCCTGGGCCATGGCGGCGGGTGGGGGTGCTGGAAACGGGATGGGTGGAGCCAGGAGGGCTGGAGGTGGACATGGGGAGGGGTGGGTGGGGATGCTGGAGGAGGGAGGGACACAGAAATGGGGCAGGTGTGGGGTGCCGGACAGGAAGGGGGATTCGGGACAGGGAGGGGTCTCCCCGGGCCATGGGGGGCTGGAAGGGAGCCGAGCGGGCTGCTGGGGATGCGCCTGGGGAGCAGGGATGAGGAGGTTCAGAGGCTGGTCACCAGGGCAGGGAGGGGCAGGAGACGGCCTGGGGACAAGGATTGAGCTGGTCCCGGTTTGGGAGGGGGGTGCTGGGAGGGGCCCTGTGCCGGGCAGGGGGGCTACAGGGCAGCGGGAGGCAGTGGGGTTGGATCCTGCTGGGTGGGGGCGCTGGCCGTGTGAGCGTCTCTTGGGGGCCCAGCCTCACACGCCCCTTTGTCTCCTTGGGTCTCCCAGGAGATCATGGAGGACTCGCCCCCCCCGCTGGTCTTGGCCGACTGCCTCAACGCCGCCTGCAGCCTCAGGTACCGACCCCCCCCCCCCCCCGCCGACTCCCCCCAGAGCAGATCCCCTGACCAGGGAGTGGGAAAGTCTCTGTCTCCTGCTGCTGAATTAACAGTCTCTGCCCCTCTCTCCTGCCAGCACCTTGCAGCCTCCCCTGCGGGCCCAGCTCCTGAGCCCCCTGCTGACGGCGGCCGTGGGACAGACTGTGTCTGGGGACTGGCAGCAGGAGCCCATCCACACTCAGGTACGTCCCTCCGGGCCCTGCTCCCGGGCTGGGCTGGAGCTCCAGAGAGGAGGGGGGGCAGAGGGAGGGAAGAAGCTGCAGGTTTGGATCCTTCCCTCCAGGGTTCCCGTTGCTCTCCCGGGGGGCCCGTCCCTTCCATGCCCAGCCTGGGCTCCTCCCTGCTCTGCGAGGCGGCTCAGACCCTGCTCAAGGCTGCACCCCGGAGCCAGCGGGTGGCCTGGATCCCCCAACCCCCCTCTGACCCAGGGCTCCCCCTTGTCTTGCAGCAGTTCATCCGGGCCCTTCCCTACGACCTCCAGGCCCTACTGGCGAACCTCCTCGCCGAGTCCCCAGACACCGCCCGGCTGCAGCTCATAATGGAGGTGAGCCCCGTGGGGGGGACGGGGCCATTGTCCCTGCTTCCTCGGGGGGGGGCCGAGAGAGGAGCAGTGTCAGTGGCTGGGGGGGGCACAGTCCGAGAGGAGCCCCAGGCTCTGCCCAGAACCGGCACCTCCCTACGGGTCCTGACCTGCCTCTTTCCCCCCCAGCACCTGAGCCCGTGGCTGGAGTCCCGCCTGCCCCAGGAGCGAGCCAGGGCCCTTGGCAGCACCACGGCCCTGCTGGGAGTCGCCACCACCCTCCCGGGGTTTGACGTAAGTGACCTCGGAGCCGGGGGGTCTGGGGCTGCAGGGCACGGGGCTGGGAGCGTCCCCGGGAGGCAGAGGCAGGGCCGGGAATGGGCCGGGAATGGGCCGCGTTCTCCTTTCCCCGGGGAGGGGCGACCCTGGGCCCTTCAGGGGGGCTCTTGAGGGACTGGGCCTGGGGACTGGGGAGTGGCCGTCAGTGGATCCCCTTGTTCCACCCCCGGAGTGACCCTTCAGTCGGGGCCATTGCTCAGGGTTGTCTCCTCGCAAGGCCGGCCCCGCCCCGCCCCGCCCCGGGAGGTGTCTCTGTCCGTCCCCCGAGCTCAGACCCGCCTCGGCGGCCGTTTGCATGGGACGTGCAGCCCCAGGATGCTGAGGGACCCCCCCTCTTCTCTCCCCTCAGAACTCCGCCGACTGGCCGAGGATGGGTCACCACGTGGCCCAGCTGGGCCTTTTTATTTCGGACCCATCCGAAGACGTCAGCCGGCTGGCCCGGGAGGGGGTGCACAGCCTGTATCAACTCCTCCTGCACCACAGGGGTAAGGAACCCAGCCGGGACCTGGGCCCCAGGGACACCCTGAGGGTGCCGGCGGCGGGGGGAGGGGACCCAGCCCTTTTCCCCCAGACTGGCCCAAGGGGGGATGCGTCCCTCTGTGTTCCCCTTCTGCCCCCTGTGCCCCTCCATTTGCCCAGGGATGCCTGCAGGGACCCGTGGGAGGGGAAGGGCTCAGACCTGCCAGCAGAATGACCCTGTTGTGTCTCTTGCAGGCCTCAACATCCACCAGGCAGAGGACCTGTGGTGCAGACACTACTACAAAGAAAGATGGGTCCTGGCTCACAGCACCAGCGTGAGGGTGGGAGAGGTAAGGATGCGCTGCCAGGGCAGGGCAGGGCTCGGGGGTGGGGCTGGCTGGGGCCCTCGTGGGGGTAGGAGGGTCTTGGGGGCAGGAGGAAGCTGTGACCTGGGGCAGGGGTTGGGGTGCCGGGTGAGGAGAGCGTCTGGGTGCAGGGTCTGGAAGGGAGTTTGGGGGAGGAGGAAGCTGTTTTAGCCCCAGGAGTTGGGGCCGGGCTCTGGGCCGTCAGCTGAAACCTCCTGTGCTCTTGATTCCAGGTCTTTGGGCAGCTCTTTACACCAGAGCAGGAGAATTGCTTTTTGGACAAGGCTCTGCTCGCTGCCCGCTCCCCCCTGTGGCGCCCCAGCCAGGCCGGGCTGGTCCTGGCCCACGCCCTGCATGGGCAGGCCCATCAGCTCCTGGAATACATGGTGAGCAGCCGGAGCAGATCAGGAGAGTGGGGCAGGGCCAGGGTCTCCTTCCCATCCCCTCAGGGAGTCCCCCGCCCCTTTCCTCAGGCTGCCCCCACCCCACGTCCCTGCTGGCAGAATCCCTCCTGCCCCTGCGAGCGTCCCTGGGGGTGGGGGAGGCTCTGAACACAGAAACTGTCCTAGGAGGCGGGAGGGGGCCGAGGTGTCAGGAGCTCTGGGGGGGGGGGGGGTCAGGAGCTCACCCTGCGGGCCTGACGGGGGGTGACCAGAGAGCAGGGGGGAGGAGGGTGGAAATGCTGGGGGGGCCAGTTCCCCTGAGTCCCCAGGGATGAATGTGACGGATTCTGCTTCCCTTGCAGCAGGAAGACACCCAGTGAGAGCAGCAAGAGCTGAGGAGCCAGCAGCTGCGTCCCCCTCCCCCCAACCCTCCCAATTGTATTGAATTGTATTTACATTCTCATTAAACAATGTTTCAAAAAACATTTGGATCAGGCTTGGTCAATAATTTGTAATGGGGGGGCCATTTTGGCAACTGATCAAGGGCCACATTTCTACCGAGGGCTTTGGGGTCTGGGACGGGGTGGTTGGGTGCAGAAGGGAGCTTAGGGGTGGAGCCTGGGTGCAGGGGGGGGGTATGATCTGGGGCGGTGGATAGGGGTGCAGGGTCCAACAGGGGGTATGGGCGCAGGAGAGGACTCTGGCCTGGGGGAGGGGCTCTAGAGGGGTGCAGGGTCAGGGAGGGAGCTGTACCTGGGTGAAGGGGGAGCAGAGGGTTTGGGGGAGGGGGTGCGGGTGCCAGAGAGGAGTCTGGCCTGGGGGAGGGGTGTCGGGGGGTGCAGGGTCAGGGAGGGAGCTGTGATCTGAGGGAATGGGGGACGCAGGTTCAGGTGGTCGCCTGGGACAGGCAGTCGGGGAGGGGACGTGGGCGCCAGGGGCAGGCTCTGGCTGCGGAGGTGCCTACCTAGGCAGCTGCGTATGGGGGAGCCCGACTGTCACCTGAGGGGATGGGGGAGCTCAATTTTCAACTGCGGGGAATGGAGGAAATACTGTGGAGTGGAGGGAGCGAGATGGGGGGGGCTGAATTGTTCCCGGAGGGGAGATCTCCCTGGCTTGGGGGGGGGGGGCATTTCCAGCAAAGCCCTCACATAAGAGGGGGACAGACGGGGGGAGAGAGAGGACGGGGATGGGCAGGGCAGGTGGAAATGGGGAGGGGCAGGAGAAGGGAAGGGGGAGGAGATGGAGGAGAGCAGGGGATAGGAGTGGGGGCGGGGATGAGGAGCAGGACAGAGGCAGGGCAGTGGTGGTGATGGCTGGCGGCTTTGCCAGAATAGCTGTGCCGGGGGGGGGGGGGGGGCTTTTGCCACACACCCAAGCCAAGCCAGCTGTGGCGGCAAAGCCTTGTGATGTAACCTAAGCCCTTGGCAAGGTCGGGATCAACCTGCTCTGACAATTTCTCGGACCGGCGGGATGAGAAACAAGGATCGTGCAGGGAGATGGGGATGACTAGGAAGCGAATCCAGGTGTGGGGGGAATATCCTGGGTTGGAGGGTCAGTCGATACCCCCGCCTGCCACTGTCTGCCGGGGCTCTGCCCGCAAGATGGAACCAACAGCTGAGTTTGCTTTTCTGCCCCGTCGTGGGCACAAAAGGCCCAGAGCAGCCTCCTGCTATCTTGGAGGAAAGGGGCCAAAGTTCAGGAAGCAGGTGCCAGGCTGGGCTGGAATCCGCGAGCTCCGCTTTTGCTTTGCCCTTCCTGGAAGCTGGGCTGCAGGTGAGTGGCGGTTTCATCTCCGCTCTTGGGGTGTTTCTTGTGGGTTCCGAGTGTGGATCTGAGAGGGGCTGCGCAGGGGCAGTGTCATGAACGAGCTGTAAGCGTTACAGCCCCTTCTGCGCAGGCTGGCTCCAGCCTCCCGTCTGTCTCCAAGCCCTGGGGGAGAGGCGGGAGGCCAGCAGCATGGCCTAGTGGAGGGGGCAGGGGATTGGGTGTAAGAACTCCTGGGTTCTAATCTAATGCCACCTAGTGACTAAGGCACAGAGTTGTGTGTTAGACCCTTGCTCCTCAATTCTGCGCTCACTCTCGCGCTGGTGACCTTGGAGAGGCCTTTCAGGTCTCCCTTTCCCTGTCCATCAAAGGCAGGCAAGTGCGATGTAATGCCCTGGAGAAAGTGCTTTGGGACGTGTCGCACAAGTGTGCCTGGCTCACAAGCGTGTCAGCACAGCTGTGTAAAAGCGTGACGAAGGCTTTGAGATCGATGCCGAAGGCTTGTGAGGCTGTAGCTGGCCAAGTGACAGGGAAATGAAAGGTCGGAGTTTGGTCAGTTAGATTTTATGGTAATACACTGAGACGAAGCACTTTGGGCGTATATACGATAATGTCTTTCCAAGTGCGTTAGTTCAAGCCGTGTCCTAGGAGCCAAGAGGTGAGACAAACATGCTTGGTCCTGTCTCGGTGCAGGGGTGGACTAGATCAGTGCTTCTCGACCAGTGGTACGAGTCCCCTTAAAGGTACTCAAGAGATGTCTGGGGGACACGTCAACACAACTGAAATTTGGAGAAAACTGAATTTTAGTTTTCAGTTTGACAGCGCTTTATTCTTTTTGTACCTTTTACACCCAAAAATGCCATCGCCCGCCCGGCTACGATGCAGTTGTTTAAACAAATGTGTTGCAACGGTAGAAAAAAATTGTGTGTGTCTGAAAACTGTAGGTACTGGGGGTACTTACACATTTTTTTTTAAAGGGGGTACATTATAAAAAAAGTTTGCGAAACACTGGACCTATCATGGTCCCTTCCACTCAGACTTTTCTATGATTCTGTGACAGGGCTGGGCGATAATTTTCAGAAGGGGGCCACTTAATGGATTTTGGTATGGGGTCATAGGCCGGCTCCACCCACAGAAGGGGCGGAGCCTGAGGCAGAAGGGGCGGTGTTGTGGACTAGCCCACCCTCAGAGTTCTCCGTGGCTGAGGCTTTCAATTAAAAGCACAGAAAAGAGCTCACAGCTTTGCCACTACTGGCAGCTGTCCAGCGTGGCTACAGCTTTTTAAAGGGCTCGTGGCTCCTGCCCCTGCTGTAACCATGAACCGTGAATCATTTAAAATTGGATCCTGCTGCCTGAGTCCCCACTTAGAATTCGGCGGCATGGGCAGCAGGATCTAAACAGAAAGCGGCCAGATCACAGTGTTTGGTGGGTTGCATCTTACCCAGCCCTGTTCTCTGAGCTGGTTTCGAAACCTCCGTGTCCTCCTTATGGTCTGACAGCTGCAGATTTACTGCCTGTCTCTCCTCTCGTGGCCCAGCCTAGCTGCAGCTAATGGACTAACTCAGGTTAGCATCACCTGCCCTGTCTTGGTGACTCTTCACAGCTGAACGGCCTATAAGGCATCGTGCTGGTCTTCTGATCTCTTGGTGACTCCTCTGCCTTCTGTTTATTTCTTTCTCCCTAGCTGGCCGATCAAGTCAAGCCCTGTCAGGGCGTGAAGGCCCCAGGCATTACAAGTGCGATGGTCTCCCATGCCCAAGGTAATCGGCTGGCTAGTAATGGATGGACTGCTTGGTTATCAGGTTAGGCTGCACAAGCCAGGTCTATGGGACCCTATGGCCAGCTGGCACCTGGTTCACAGCTGTACTAATCTGAAAATGGCTGGAAGACACCACCATCATTAGGCTCCAGAGTCAACAGCACTTGCTCCTCTTGGAGCTACTTGTCCGTGGCAGGCAGCACAGCTTAGCAGCTCATTGGGACGTCTCCTTTCTGTTGTGAGATCTGGGCACTTTAGAATGGCTGTAGCTATTGAAAGCAAAGGTGCACAGCTATAGGCATGGGGGTTTCCAGCTTTATTCACCTAGGTGGCTGATTCCAGGAAGCAAGGGGGTGTGTGTGGTGGGGGGGGGGGGGGGGGGGAGTCCTGTACAGAGGGTTCCCTGGCCCCTCTGCTTCCATGGCTGTGCAACTGCCACCAGGTGGATTAGAACCTGGGACTTTTGGAGCTTAGGGCAGGAGCTGCTACAGCTTGAGTTATAAGTCAGTTGCCTCTCAGCATAGGCTGAAGAGCTCCCTTGTAATAATTGCTTGCTGGAAGTGGTCTCAGTGCCACTCCATAGGATAGTGACCCACATCAGGTGGGTGGGTTACAGCTGCAGGCCTGCTCCCAGCATGCGGATCTGCTCTCTGGGCGGCGTCTATAACTCTGTGGCTGCAGCCCTGCTCCCAGCATGCGGATCTGCTTTCTGGGTGGCGTCTACAACTCTGTGGCTGCAGCCCTGCTCCCAGGACTGGATCTGCTCTCTGCCCATTGGCGTGCGCAGCACATTTCATTAGGGTGTGCACCCAAAGAATGTTTTTAAATGTACTCTTTGACCCCCATTAGCCACGCCTCTGGAGGTAACACTTTCAGGGCAATATGGACACATGACCAGAAATAAAAGGTGTCATGTGACCTCCCCCCCTCCCCAAGGACTTTTCCCACCATCCACTTACCAATAGGGATTAGTTTGGCCCTCACCAACCCCCCCCTCGTGCAACGATCCTGCAATTGCATTAACCCAACGTGTGAGACATTAACTTGGGGGGTGGGGAGGCTGGGGGAAGTGTTCCCTCTAAGAGTTTCCTCCCATGAGCACAATACATTTTGTGTTGTGCACCAGTACTGAGTTTGTGGCTTGTTTGGATGTGTCAGTGTGGCACCCAAGTTATTCATAAATATCTTATGAACCACTTACCTGTCCCCTCTGCTGCCCTGTCTCCTTCCCTTCCTCCATCAGCTCCCCTGGTGCCTGCTGCCCCCCCAACCCCTCACCCACCTCTGCTGCCCTGACTCCTGCCCTTCTCACTGCCCTCGGCCTTCCCGAGACCTGCCCCCTCCAGCAGCCTTTCTCTCCCCCCCTGTGCCCACTCCTCCAGTAGCCCCACTCTGACCATGTGAGCTACCCCTCCTCATCCCCTCTTCTAACACCTCCCTCTACACACCTGTCCTGCCTCTCTCCTCTGGTGCTGGTCCCTCCCCTGCAGGTGTCTGCCCTTCTGCTTCACCCCCCGGACTCCCTGGCACCTGCACCTTCCCTTACCCTTGCACCCTCTTGGTGCCTCCCCCTTCCCTCACTGCCCCTACCCACTTTGCCCACTCCCTCACCACCTTCTGCCCCCGTTCCCCTCATGCCCCTGTGCCTTTACACGTGCCTTGCTCCATCTCCGCCTTCCTCATGCCCACCCCTTCTTTCAAGCCTTCTCCCAGCACCTCCCCTTCTCCCCTCTAGCCCCCAAAGCCCTTCCCCTCTCCTCTCCTAGCATCATCCTGTCCCCCCCCCCCCACTGACACCTCCCCTCCTGTCCTTTTCCTCATTGTCTCCACTTGGCCCCCTGGCATTTGTCTCTCTCCTACACCCTGTCCCTTAGTGCCTTCCCCTTTCATCTCCTGACCTGCCACAAACCCCCACCCCGCAGACTCAGGTTCCCAAAGTTCCGGCAGTCCCCATCACTTGGTGCCTGCGCTGGGTCTGACTCGTAGGGTTGCGAGGTAGACCCTCCCCCCAAAAAACGGACACACTTGATCCTGGGCAGGGGGGAGGGAGGAAGAGGGACTGGCTGGGGGGGGGGGGGGCAGGAACTGGCTGGAAGGAAGAGGGGATGGGAAGCAGCTCTGGGGGGGAGGGGCCAGATCCTGACCCTGGCCCCCCCTTCTCCCTCCCCGAGGCCAGTCATGCTGCCTCTGACCCCCTTCCTCCCTGAGGCCAGTCGCACTGCCCCCGATCCTGACCCCGGCCTCCCCTTCTCCCTCCCCGAGGCCAGCCCTGCTCCCCAGCTCAGTGCGGGCCCCTGCTCTCTCCTTAGCTCAGTCCCACTCTGCCGACCCTGGCTCCCTCCTGGCTCCCTGCTCTGCCAGTCAGGCTGAACTGGGACTTTAGCCTCTCCCCGTTGTTCCTGGGGACTGTCAGTCTCAGGATCTTGATCTCTCATTTCCCCTGCCTTTCACTGAGTTTCAGTAAGGAGCTAGCGGCAATAATGCGTCTACTTTTTCCCCCACTCCTGTGCGGAATACATTTTGTTATGTGCACCAAGGCATGCACAGATGTGCACTGTTACGTCACGTGGAGTTTCACAGCATGGGAAGAAATCAGTGGAAATACAGAGAGCTTGAGTAGTTGCAAGTGTCCATTTTATTGCATAGCACGGAGCTAGCTAGAAAAAACCCAAACCAGCTGGGCTGACCCCCAGTGACCTAACGCAGTTACTATAACAACAAGATCTATGTCTACACCCAGTACACCACATGCACCACCACTAGAAACACATGCTACCGGCTAGCAAACTGGGCAGCATTTGAATGTCTCCTGGCTGGCCGCCCAAGAGCTCAGCTTGCAGGGAACACTGGCTAACCGTCCCCTTCCACCTGGAGAAGGAAGAGACAGGAAAGCAGCAACAGAGCATCTGCCTGGGGGAAGCCCGAATCCCATGCAGGAGTGGAGGCCTGTTCCTTGTTCCAGGCCCTTGCTAGAGTCCCCTCCCGTAGCTGCAGCTATGGCCGGCAGTTTTAAAAGCGGACTTACGCTGGCCCTGCAACCCGAGCGACTCTGTCAGTGGGTGCTTATCACTCCATCACCTCGAGCTGTTTAACCAGCTTGTTTAACCAAGGAGGGAGGGAAAGGGAAACCTTTGGCCATTTGAGGGTTGCGTGCCAATGGAGGGAAAGGGGATGGATAAAAAGGGGCTGAGCACACGGTACTGCCTCTTTTTAAACCCAGGCCCAAAGATGTCCTGGAATTCTGGGCCACTGGCCTGAAAGAGATGGTCAAACTGCCTGGCAGCTGGACTTTTGGAGTCTTGTTATTCCTGGGCTCCTGGTAGCCATGGCTCCCATTCCAGGGGATTCCTGCCAGGTAGTTTACCTCAGACAGCAGCTTTTATTCCCCCGTGTCACTTCTCCCAGTATCTGAGACTTTGGTCATGGGGATCAAGCATTTAACATGATTCCAAGAGGAACCGGATGGTTCATCTAGCGAGCCAGGCTCACCGATATTTGAGTAGTTAATAAAAATCCCTAGTTGCTGTGTGTAGGTCTAAAAAGTGAAGGTTAGTATCATTAGTCTTATTTTACAGACAGGGAATAACCTCTCCAAAGAGCACCCTGTGGGAGAGGCAGGACTAGAACCCAGGTTTCCTGATACCACAGTCAGGGCTTTGTTACCAGGCTACATCCTGTACTAGAAAGGATGGGCCTGAAGCATGGGCCTGGTGTAAGGCCTGAGGCCTGAACCAAGGTAAGCAAGAGTTAGCTGAAGAGAAACAGACAGGTCGTGTCAAAAGCAGACGGTTGCCTGAAAGTCTTGGGACTTAACCCTAACTGTCTTGCCTGGAAAGGTTGAAACCATAGACAAAAGGTCCTAGAAAGTCTCCAGGAATGCTAGAGAAGCAGGAAGCGAGTTGACAGGAGGCCAGGAAAGAAAATGGAAACAGAATTTGAGGTTTTGAATTGGAAGCAGTGATGTGCCTGTTGTGTGATCATGCCTGGAAGATGGGAATTAAGCAAGGAACCTGTGCAAGCAGAATCCAGCGACGTTCTTGGCTAGGGAAAGACTAAATCTTGGAACAAAAGAGATGTGAGTAGAACAGGGAATTTTTAGTCAGACGCTACTAGGTTATTTTCTTTATTTTTTTAGTTTGTTGGACTTCTTTTTGCTAAGCACATGTAACTATCCCCCTTTACCCTGGAACTCTTCAAACTGAATCCCAGGGAAGCGATTTTCTGTGTTTTAATCTTTCTTTTTTCAGTTTCTTTGTAACACCTAGCAACCACGTAGATACACTGGAGGGCAGTAGATATGCTGGAGGGCAGGGATAGGGTCCAGAGTGACCTAGACAGATTAGAGGATTGGGCCAAAAGAAATCTGATGAGGTTCAACAAGGACAAGTGCAGAGTCCTGCACTTGGGATGGAAGAATCCCGAGCATAGTTACAGGCTGGGGACCGACTGGCTAAGTAGCAGTTCAGCAGAAAAGGACCTGGGGGTTACAGTGGATGAGAAGCTGGATATGAGTCAACAGTGTGACCTTGTAGCCAAGAAACCTAATGGCATATTAGGGTGCATTAGGAGGAGCATTACCAGCAGATCCAGAGAAGTGATTATTCCCCTTCATTCGGCTCTGGTGAGGCCACATCTGGCGTATTGTGTCCAGTTCTGGGGCCCCCGCTATAGAAAGGATGTGGACGCATTGGAGAGGGTCCAGCGGAGGGCGACCAAAATGATTAGGGGGCTGGAGCGCATGACCTCTGAGGAGAGACTGAGGGATTTGGGTTTGTTTAGTCTGCAGAAGAGAAGAGCGAGGGGGGATTTGATAGCAGCCTTCAACTTCCTGAAGGGAGGTTCCAAAGAGGATGGAGAGAGGCTGTTCACAGTAGTGACGGATGGCAGAACAAGGAGCAATGGTCTCAAGTTACAATGGGGAAGGTCTAGGTTGGATATTAGGAAAAACTATTTCACTAGGAGGGTAGGGAAACACTGAGATGGGTTCCCTAGGGAGGTGGTGGAATCTGCATCCCTAGAGGTTTTTAAGTCTTGGCTTGACAAAGCCCTGGATGGGTTGATTTAGTTGGGATAGGTCCTGCCTTGGGCAGGGGCTGGACTTGATGACTCCTGAGGTCTCTTCCAGCTCTATGGTTCTATGATTCTAAGTAATGTTTCACCAAGTGTATTTGTTTTGTTAATAGACGTCACATTTTTAAAACCATGATCTGATTCCTGCATCCTAGAGGGCGGAAGGTTCTGTATGCACGTGCCTAAGACAGCAAGCCATACTTCTAGGAGAAATTACAGGTTTTCAAGCTCTCTCTGGAGGGAGTGTCAAGGACAAGGAAGGTACCCCACAGGAGGGAATTCTGAAATGCGCCTGTCTGGTTCTCAAAGGGGTTTGTGCATTTGGATGATGGCAGCAACACCAACGCAAGCCTCCAGTGGCAGGGTATTTTAAAGTCTCTTGTGGGCCCCCACCTTCTGCACTTGGAGTGCCAGAGTGGGAAACAGCCTTGACATGACCCCTCTCCAATTTATCAACATCCATCTGGAATTCTGGTCACCAGAGCTGGGCACAGAACTCCAGCAGCAGAAGTTCAAGTGCCGAATAAAGAGGCTAAGTCGGTTCCCCACTCTGGCACTTGGAGTGCAGAAGGTGTGGGCCCAAAAGAGACCTTAAAATACCGTGTCTCTATGGGCTTCTGCTTCAAAACTCCCCAAGGTCACAGATTCCCTGAGCTTAGGAGGGTTGCTGCCTCTACCCAAGTGGAAAAAAACTTTTTCTTCTTGAACCCAGGAAGAAGTCACTTGGGAACGTATTCCAGAAGGGTACCCCAAACTCTTTTACACAAGAGCCAAAAGAAATCTGATGAGGTTCAACAAGGACAAGTGCGGAGTCCTGCACTTGGGACAGAAGAATCCCAAGCATTGTTACAGGCCTGGGACCAACCAGCTAAGTAGTAGTTCTGCAGAAAAGGACCTGGGGGTTACAGTGGATGAGAAGCTGGATATGAGTCAACAGTGTGCCCTTGTAGCCAAGAAGGCTAATGGCATATTAGGTTGCATTAGGAGGAGCATTGCCAGCAGATCCAGAGATGTCATTATTCCCTTTTATTTAGCACTTGGAAAGAAAAAAAGAAAAATGAAAACAAACTGTAATTTCTGATAGCTGTCCTCTTAGTCTTAGGCAGGTATACACAGACCTCCTATTACTTTCCAGGATACAAAATCAGATCATAGCCTTAAAATAGGTGATTATATTAAGAAAACAAAAAGGTATTCATTTGTAAAGCTGACTTGGCTGCTAGGAGTTATAGCGCAACTGAGAAAAGAACAGATTAAAACACAGACAATTGCATCCCTGGGATTCAGTTTAAAGTTATAGTGGGGAGAGGAGGGGATATGGATTTAGCACAGAGGAGTTTAACCAAACAACAAAACAAAAAAATAACCTGATCGCATCTAAATAAACATTCTCTATCTACTCAAGGATCCACACTTCCAAGGTCCAGTCCAATTCTAGGCCCAGGTATTCTTTTTTTTAGGCATGATGTCCCTGCCCAGTTCAATTCATCCCCCCCCTCATCCCCTTCCGCAGCTCCAGGATTAAACTCACAAAGAAAAACAGCAGACAGATTCCCTTTTAATGCACATCTGAACTCCCTGCCAACACTTTCTAGCTAGCTAGGTTTAACCCTTTAGTCACTGAATACTGGGATGTTCAGAAAAGAACAGTGGGCCTCCCATCCATCACAGAAGCGAGACAGCCTCTTTACTCCTGCTCAAGCGTTTCCTGTTTATACATCCCAGAATTACAATAGCTTTTTAAGCCCCAACGCCACAATGGGAGCTCATGTTCTGCTGATTACCCACCATGACCTCTACATCTCTTTTCCCCGCCCTGCAAGTCTGGCCCACAGAACCATGGGAAGTGGCATAGGCTAGCCTGGGCCAGGGCAAAGGAACACGTGGGCCTTTCTCTTCTCCATCTCTCCCTCTGCATTGCACAGCAGGGTGCAGGAGTGCCAGGGGGCTCTGTGGACGCTGTTTGGCTTAATGCCAGCGAAAGCAGGGTCTACAGGAGTACTTACGGGCTCCTGGTGTTAAGAGCTGTGATGTGGTTGCCTCAGCAGCGTGGCTCAGTGCTTCTGTTCTTGGAGCTCCGGTGTGATCAGTGATCAGTGCAGGTAACGCAGCCTGCTCCTGCTGCAGATCTCGTTGTTATGCACAAAGACCGACCACAGGCACCGTCTGGTGACAGAGGCACTTCGCCATGTTTATAGCCGTGTAGTCACAGATCTAGTGCCCTGGATTTGCGGTTACACGTGCACCAACTCATGAGTGCCCCAGGACGAGGAGCAATTCAGTCAGTAAGTCTCTGTTGTCCCTTCGGCCATGCAAAGGGGGTAAGGCCAGGCACCCCAATATTTATAGCCTAAAATAAACTTGTCTGGTTTCGGACATTTGTTTGCTCCCTCCCCTTGTACCTAGTACCTTGAACTGAAAAATATTAGCGGAGACACTGTTGAGCATCCACTGCGGATGCGCTCGGTGAGGCTAATCTTCGTGTTTTACCTCATCCCCATTGCAGGGTTCCAGACCAAGGAGGATATCTACTGCCTCGCTTTAGCGAAGGCCCTGTACACTGTGCCCACGCCAGTGACTGCTGGGTTTTATGCACCATGGGGACATTGCAAAAACCTGCTCTTACACAAAATCAAGGGTGAGTACTGCCCCGGGGAACGTAAGACGGGGAAGGAACCTTGTGGGGATGGGGATTAGTGGATGACAACCATCTCCAAAGAGCCAGAGCCACCCGTACTCATTTGCCGATTATGCAATCGCATAGGGGACCTGAAAATTTGGAGCAGCACTGGGTTTTCATGTCCACTCCACCCACCTGCCTCTTCCTATCCATGGTCTGTGGCTCTGCTTCCTCCAGCAGCAGAAGTTCTAGAAGATCTAGTTAATTTACAAGTGACAAAGTCTGCTCGAGCTACTGGCAGAACATCGACGACATGGTAATGAAGCCATTTAACAGGCATTTGCCAACCTCTGCTAAATGTTTGCTGAATTTACTGTGAGAGTCGACAGGACCTTAGTTTAAAATGTGTTTGTTTATTAGTGTGTGGATGAGGGTTATAAAATCACATCGCTAAAAATTCAACATCCATCTGGGCTGCTGTTGGGCAGATGGGCACCAGTTTAATAGAACGGTGTAGGATCCCATCAATCCTAAGGATGGCTTTGCCAAGAGCTACCCATTCTTGATTGCTTCCCAGAAGGGAGGGATTGTGAAGCTGGAAGACCCTTCAGGAGGAGAGATTTAAGGCACTGCCAGGTACCTAACATATCTTCCTCTTTTATCTCAGAGAACATGGAAAACGAATCGAAGAAGAAAGACCAGGAGGAATTTCAGCGGACGCAGAAGATGCAGCGTGACAACACTGGCCGGGATCTACTCAAGCTCCTGTTACTCATGATCTTCTACCGGCCGGTCCTGACGGAGCAGCAGAAGTGGAGAAGGAACGTGAAACACGTCTTCATCCATTTCAGCGCCTGGGAGTACACGGGCTGCGACCAGCTCTGGGCAGGCCTCATTACCACACTGTGCGACGGCATCGAAAGCCACTTTGGTCTCCTACCCATGAGCATTTACAGGACCATAGACAGGAAATGTAGCATCATCGAAAGACCAGGGGATCAGGAATGGGTTAGCAAGAAGTTCCTCTTCCTCCCGCTGTGGGTGGCTGTGATCCTTTTGATCATGGTAGCTATTGGGGTGGGTGGTCTCCTCCTAGTGTTTGGGATCCCCATCGGGGATGCCTCGGGAGACGCCATAGCTGTCGTGGAAGGCATTGGGGTGACGGCTGTCAGCGTCTCTGCAGCAGCTGCCATACGGCTCACTATCACAGTGGTACGAAACATTATCGTCACCCAGAAGAGCCAGCTGGAGAGACAGATGAACCAGACGGCTCTCAGCGCACAGCTGGGCTTCATGAGCTGCGTGAAAAGCGAAGTCAGGACAATCACTGGGGGTACGTCTACACTACAGCGCTAGTTCGAACTAACTTAGTTCGAATTAGTTAATTCGAACTAAGCTAGTTCGAACTAGCGCATCTAGAACTAAAAACTAGTTCGAACTAACGTTTTGCTAGTTCGAACTAGCGCGTCCACACTGATTGGACGCAGGGGGGCATTTAAGGGCAGCTGAAACCGGTTCTGGCAGGGCATCAGGTCAGCAGTTGCTTTGTGTGGCTGCTGTCTGAGGCTATCTGAGGCTCGTGCTTAAAGGGACCCCCCCTGGACTGCCGGTTCTCAGCTTTTCCTGCTTGCTTGCCAACCTCGCCGAGGGACAGCAAAGCGTCGGTCTCTGTGCCCGTCTGTGTCGGTGCTTCCCTTCGGGGGGGACCGCCGCAGGTGGCAACATGGAGCCACGGCTCGCCCTGCACCTTCTGGTGCACTTTGTGGACTTGCTGCTGCAAGCCTGCCAGCAATGGCTCGAGGCTGCCTGGCACCACCTGGGGAACGTCAGCCCCCTGCCTCTCCGCCTGGCCGCCCTGGGGGCCGTGGAGGAGCCGCGGCGGCGCCCCGGCACCGGCGTGCCCCGCCGCATCTGGCGTCTGGACACCAGCAGCGACTGGTGGGACCGCATCGTCCTGGAGCGCTGGGACGACCGACAGTGGACCCAGAACTTAGGATGAGGAGGGACACCTTCCTGGAACTCTGCGAGTGGCTCGCCCCTGCCCTGCAAAGAAGGGACACTCGCATGAGGCCCGCCATCTGTGACGTAGTGGGGGTACTTGCTGGGCTGTGGTGACCCCTGCTGTCTGGAGCAAGACCCAGCAGGGAAAACCTCGCTAGGCAAACTGGTTGAACCAGTGGCCAGACACCCCCCATGGAGAGGAACAAAGGAAGGTGGAATGCGGCCCTGACTGGGGGGGGCAGGGCTGGAAGGGAATTGAGTTAGACGGTGGGAGAGCATGGAGGAGAGCCTAGGAAAAGGGACTGGAGTTTAGGGGCCCAGTCTCCCCCATCTCAAGGGGGCCTGAGGCATCCTAGCCCAGCTCTGTGGCCAGACTACATCTGTGCTGGGCTGTATCCTGGAGAGGCAATAAACTTCCTCTATTCCACCGGCTGGTGCAGTCTGTTTGTGCCATTTCGGGGTGCAGGAGACGGGGAACCCCCAACGCGCCGTCACACTGGTGTCAGAAGTGGGATGCACTGCACCCCGTGGATGAAGCTTCCCGCGGCGAGCGACAAGGCGCAGTAGAAGCAAGAGCCCTGGAGCCAGGCGTGCTGGAGACAGAGCGAAGCGGTTCCTGGGAATCGTGGGGCGCTGCAGCACTAGACTGGTGAGTCTGCACCGAGGGGCCCAGCGGGCAGATGGCCTACGCCCGACTCTTGAAGGCAGAGCTGGTGGGGCTGTGCAGAGAGAGGGGCTTGCCTGTGCGGAAAGCAACCAAGGCCCAGCTGATTGCTCAGCTAGAAGAGAACGACCAGCCACAGGGCCAGGATCTTGTCCCCAGGGGAAGCAGCCAGACCCCCCCTGAGAGTGTGTCAGGCTCAGAGAGGGGGAGGAGCGCTGGAACCCACCGGAGAGATGAGACAGCGTCTCCCGGGAGGCCTGCAAGCCGTAGCCCATCTAGGGCAGGGGCCAGCCCAGCGGAGCTGCGGCGGCTGGAGATCCAGCTGCGGATCAGGGAATTGGAAGTAGAGGACCGAGAGAAGGAGCGCCAGGACCAAGAGAGGCAGCGACAGCGTGAGATGGCCATGGCAGAGCGGAGAACCGGCGGGGCACCGGCTGCGCCAAGTGCGGATGGGCCCCAGGGTCCCAGGACTGCCAGGCGCCTGGAGAGGCTCGTGGTGGCCCAATTGAAGGACGTGGGCGACATAGACGGGTTCCTCAGCTCCTTTGAGAGGGCCTGTGGACTGCAACGGGTCCCCCCAGCTGACTGGCTGCAGGAGCTCATCCCCGCACTGAACCAGGAGGCGGCCGGAGTGCTCAGCCAGCTGGAGGACCTACAGCCAGGGGATTACAACCGAGTCAAGGAGGCCCTGCTGCACAAGTTCGGGCTGACCCCCGAGATGTACAGGAAGAAGTTCCGGGGGGTACAGAAAGGGCCACGGGAGACCTATGTGGACCTGGCCTCCCGCCTGGCGCAATACTGCCGCAAGTGGGTGTCTGGAGCCGGAGCCCAGACCGCAGAGGAGCTGCTCAAGCTGGTCATGATGGAGCAGTTCTATGAAGCGTGCCCACCCAAACTGAGGCTGTGGCTCAAGGACCGGAGACCAGAGAACCCCCAGGAGGCCGGGAGACTGGCGGATGAGTTCACGGAGAGCCGGTCCGGGTGTGAACGGGAGTCCCGGAGAGAAAGGGAACCGCGCAGAGACCGGATCTCGGCTGAGCGACGGAGGGAGTCAACTACGGGGCGAGACCAAGGAACAGGTCGTCTGCGCCCCAGAGAACCAGCCAGGGCCTGGACAGAGACAGCCCAAAGCCTAACTTGCCATCGCTGTGGGCAAAAAGGCCACAAGAGGGCTCAGTGCACCAGGTCCCAGGACCGGGGACTTTCCAGGGTTAACCGGCTGGGGCGGGAGGAAGGGCAGGCTGCCCCAGAGGCAGGGGCTGGCAGGCAAACCTCAGCTCAGAGAGAGGGGAAGGATGCTCAGTGCACCTCCCCTGGGAGGTCTGATTCTCAGGAGGCGGATTTCTCCGTGTACCGGGTGGGGGCAGGACGGCCCCTGCGGAGCGAGTGCCTCATACCCCTGGAGGTGGATGGTAGGAAGGTGACGGGCTTCTGGGACACGGGGGCGGAGGTGACTCTGGCCCGATCCGACATAGTGGCCCCGGAGCGGATACTACCCCACGCGCAGCTGACCCTGAAGGGCATAGACGGGTCCCCGTTTAAGGTGCCTGTAGCCAGGGTGCATCTGAAATGGGGGGCGAAGGAAGGCCTCAAGGAAGTGGGGGTGCACCCGCACTTGCCCACCGAGGTGCTGATGGGGAATGACCTAGAGGAGTGGCCCCATGAATCCCAGCGGGCTCTAGTCACTACCCGGAGCCAGAGCCAGCGGGGGGCTGACAACGTGGGTCCAGGGAAGGACTCCGGGCAGCGTCCTCAGGGTCCCATCCCAGTGGACACGGGGTCCAGCCAGGCTGGGACTCTGGACCTAGGCAAAGGTGGGGAACAGGTCCCGATCCCTGCCTCAGCAGCTGAATTCCAGGCTGAGGTGCAGGCAGACCCCTCCTTGCAGAGGCTGAGGGACCAGGCTGGCCTCCGTGCAGCTCAGACCCTGGGGAGAGGTGGCCAGGCGAGATTCCTGTGGGAGCGTGGGCTCCTGTTCCGTGAGTGGCTTCCCCCCAGGAAGGCGAGGGCATGGAGGGTCCAGCGGCAGCTGGTCGTCCCCCGAAAGTATCGCCTCAAGCTGCTGTATTTGGCCCACGACGTCCCCGTTGGGGGCCACCAGGGGATCCGGAGCACCCGGCTGAAGCTGCTCCAGCACTTCTATTGGCCGGGAATCTTTACAGCCGTGCAGCGGTACTGCCGGTCCTGTGACTCCTGCCAGAGGGACGGGAAGGCCCAAGACAGGAGGAAAGCGGCTTGGGGGTCTCTACCCCAGATAGAGGACCCTCTGGGCTTGCTGAGAGAGTTATGGGAGGGGAAGTCCTCCCTGGATGGAGCATCGGGGGTGGAAGCCGCCCTGGCTGTCCAGAGAAGGCTCACTGGGCTCATGGCCCCGGCCCGAGAGACCCTGGCCAGAGATCAAGGCCGGTGGAAGGGTGGGTGTGACCCCCGAGGACAGGCCTGCGCCAGTCGCCCTGGAGCGGGGCGGCGAGTGGACAGAGGGAAGCCAGCTCATGTGGGGCCTCGCCACGGCCGGCCCGAGTCAAGGGGAGCACCCATGTCCCCGGTGCGGGTTCCCACGCAGAGGACCCGAACTTCCCTAGGTCACGAGCGGAGTGACCCTGCTCAGTTCGCTCTCGGAGGGGGGAGAACTGTGACGTAGTGGGGGTACTTGCTGGGCTGTGGTGACCCCTGCTGTCTGGAGCAAGACCCAGCAGGGAAAACCTCGCTAGGCAAACTGGTTGAACCAGTGGCCAGACACCCCCCATGGAGAGGAACAAAGGAAGGTGGAATGCGGCCCTGACTGGGGGGGGCAGGGCTGGAAGGGAATTGAGTTAGACGGTGGGAGAGCATGGAGGAGAGCCTAGGAAAAGGGACTGGAGTTTAGGGGCCCAGTCTCCCCCATCTCAAGGGGGCCTGAGGCATCCTAGCCCAGCTCTGTGGCCAGACTACATCTGTGCTGGGCTGTATCCTGGAGAGGCAATAAACTTCCTCTATTCCACCGGCTGGTGCAGTCTGTTTGTGCCATTTCGGGGTGCAGGAGACGGGGAACCCCCAACGCGCCGTCACACCATCCCCCTCCAGAAGCGGGTGGCCATCGCCCTCTGGAAGCTCTCCACGCCGGACAGCTACCGATCCGTCGGGAACCAGTTCGGCGTGGGGAGATCCACTGTCGGAGCAGTGCTCATGCAGGTACGGCGCTCGTCGGCCACCGAGCCGGGGGGGAGAGGGGCTGCGAGGAGGGGATGGGCCGCCCCAGGGACAAAGGGGGGGGGGGCGGGAGGAGGCGAAAGCGCCCCGCATCGGAGGGGTCGGGCTGTCCCGGCCGTACTACACGCCGCCAGGGGGGTTGCTTCCGGGAGTGGGGCCCGGGGCACTGCCAGGACACGCACGCTCCCAGCCACCCGGGCGCCCCACTGATTGACGCTTTGCTGTGTCTCTCTCCGCAGGTGGTCAAGGCCATCAACCGGGTGCTGCTCCGCAGGGTGGTCCGCCTCGCCGACCCGGATGCCGTCATCCGGGGATTCGGCGCCCTCGGCTTCCCCAACTGCGGGGGGGCCATCGACGGGACGCACATCCCCATCCGTGCCCCGGAACACCAGGCGTCCCGGTACGTGAACCGCAAGGGGTACTTCTCCGTCATCCTGCAGGCCGTGTGTGACCACCGGGGACAGTTCACGGACATAAATGTGGGCTGGTCCGGCAAAGCACACGACGCACGGGTGTACCGGAACTCCTCCGTGTGCCAGCGGCTGCAGGACGGGACCTTCTTCCCCGACCGCCACATCAGGGTCGGGGACGTGGACATGCCTGTCTGCCTGGTGGGGGATGCCGCCTACCCACTGCAGCCGTGGCTCATGAAGCCCTACACGGGGCACCTCAATCCCTCCCACCAGGCCTTCAATAACAGGCTGAGCAGGGCCCGCATCGTGGTGGAGGGGGCCTTCGGGCGACTGAAAGCCCGCTTTCGATGCCTCCTCACCCGTCTGGACCTGGATGAGCACAACATCCCTCCTGTGGTGGCGGCATGTTGTGTGCTCCACAATTTGTGTGAGCGGAAGGGGGAGGCTTTCCTGCCAGCCTGGATGGCTGAGGCTGACCGCATGGCTGGACACTACGGTCAGCCCCGCACCGCCGCCGTCCGGGAAGCCCAGCGGGGGGCCATCCGGATCCGGGAAGCCCTGCGGGAGAGCTTCCAGGTGGAGGAGGAGGAGGACTGACCTCTCCCTGCATACCCCACCGGGGCCTTCTTCCACCCTACCCCCCCCTTCCCCTTTCCCCTCCCTACCTACTGTCAAATAAAGACACCTGTTTTTCCAACAAAAACGTCTGTTTATTTCACAGAACTGGGGTGGGGGAGGGAGGAATGAAGGTGGGAGAAGGGAGGGGGAAACCTGGGACGAGGGAGCTGGAAGGGGAGGGGAGGGAAGGGAGGAAGGGAAAGGAAAGCTCAGGGGTGGGAGTCCGGCTGCCTCTCCCGTCTCGCCACACTGCGGGTCCGGGGGCGTCGGTGGGGAATGGTTGTGGAGGGGGGGGCAGAGAGGACAGGGGGTGTGGAGGAAGCAGGAGCGGAAGCAGGAGGAGCAGGGGGAGCAGGGGGAGCAAGAGGGGGAGAAAGAGGGGGAGCAGGGGGAGCAAGAGGGGGAGCAAAAGGGGGAGCAGGGGGAGGAGGAAACGGGAAGCGGTCCAGCAGGCTCTGGAGGTGGCCTCGCAGGGCACGGCCCTGCTCCTCCAGGGCCTCCAGACTCCTCTGGCGCAGCCTGAGGTCCTCCTGGACCCAGTGGTCCTGGAGACGGAGCTGTCGGTCCAGGAACCGGAGATGCCACCTCTGGTAGTCCTCCTGGTTCCTGGCTGACCTGCTTGCCCGGGCGCGGGTGGCTGCTGCAGGCGGTGTGGTGCGCCCTGCAGGCCCCGGTGCTGCAGCTGTGGTGCAAGAAGACCAGCGGTCAATGACCCCAGGGGCCCAGGTGTGTGAAACCCAGCTCCCCTCTGCAAGGCCAGGGCCCCTGCAGGATCCCCAGCTGCTGCTCCGTGGTGGGCAAGGCCCAGGCGCACGGTCCCGGGGCTCCCTCTCGCCCCAGCCCCCCGTACACATAATGGGAACACGAGGGTACTCACAGGTGGACGCCTCCCCGGCCTCTGATGATGCAGGCGAGCGGCTCTGTGGGGTGCCTCGGGGGTCCCGGGTCCTGGGAAGGCTGGCTGCAGGCTCCTGGCTCTCAGAGCCCTCTTCCTCCTCCTCGGTGTCCAGGAGCGGTCCCTCTGCCCCGGGGTCAATCACGTCCCGGGGGGCAGGGACGGCATGAGGCCCCAGGATGCGGTCCAGGGCATGGAAGTGGGGGCAGGCCTCCGGGTCAGCCCCTGGCAGGCAGGCCCGGGAGTAGGACTGCCGCAAGTCCTTAATTTTGCAGCGCACCTGCTCCCGGCTGCGCTGGTGGCCCCTGGCGGCCAGACTGGCAGCCATGCGTCCATAGACGGCCGCGTTCCGGTGGCTAGTGCGGAGATCGTGGACATTGGAGGCTTCCCCCCAAACCTCGATGAGGTCCACGATCTCCGCACTTGACCAGGCGGGCGCCCGCCTTTTGCGCCCCCGGGCAGGCTCCCGGGAGCCGCCAGGCTGGTCGTGGGGAGCAGTGGAGGGCTGGGAACCCTCGGATGGCTGGCTCATCCTGTGGCAGGTGCAGGCTGTGCAGGCACGGGTGCTTGCAGCCTTGCAACTGGCACAAAGTGAGTAGCCAGCCCGTGGCCCTTTAAGGGCTCCGGGGCCGGGAGGGGGGCAATAGAGTTTCCCTGGTGTTGGCCAGAGTGGCCACCAGGGAAACCTGGGAAGCCTTAGCCTCCCACTAGTTCGAACTAAAGGGCTACACAGCCCTTAGTTCGAACTAGCTAGTTCGAACTAGGCGTTAGTCCTCGTAAAATGAGGTTTACCTAGTTCGAACTAAGCGCTTCGAACTAACGACCCGCTAGTGTAGCGCCTAGGAAAGTTAGTTCGAACTAACGTCCGTTAGTTCGAACTAACTTTCTAGTGTAGACATACCCTGGGTTCCTGCAGTACATGGAGATCTTCCAGCGGCGGAAGCTGCGGGTGGTGCTGGAGATCACCCACTTGGATACATGCAGCCCTGACAAGGTGGTGGGCGTCCTTGATGCCATGAACATTCTCCTCTCAGACGATGACGCCCCTTTCATCTCCATCCTGGCTGTTGACTCCAGCATCATTGTCGACTGCGTGGAAAGCTCCAAGTATATGAGAGGTATGGCCAACAACGGCTACGAGTTCTTAAACCGCATCGTCACCCTGCCCTTCTCTGTCCCTCGGATGGACTGCGACACCAAGCGGAGGCTGATCAGGAATATCATCGCGCGCAAGGAGCAGCTAGAGGCAGAGGTCGGCTTCCGGCAGGATGGCAAGATGGAAGCCAGCTCTGACTTCCTCAACATCTCTCGCTACCATTCGGCCAACCACGATGCCCAGAATCCAGTTGCAGAGGACAGCCAGATACCTCTCATGGTTGGAACCCCAGCGCTGGGAACCGGCAGCTGCGGGAAAGGTATCCGAGCCAAAGACCTCATTCAAGATGCTTTCGACTACCTCCTGGATGACGCCTTGAAGGAATTCATGACAGACAACGTGGTGCAGATGCGGCGCATCGTGAACACCGTCACCATCACCATCAGGCTGCTGGCGAGTAACATCCCCAAGGATGAAGTGTGTCCGAAGAAGGTGGTGGAATGGGTGCTCCTTGCCAACCAGTGGCCGTGCCGTCTGAGCTGGCTCTTGCAGTGCATGGAGGATGAGGAGCAGAGGAGTCGAATGGGCAGCTGCCATGGAAGCCCGCTCCGCCCCGACATGTCTCTGTGGGAGGTCTACGAGAAGTACATGGAAGAGCTGGACATGCTGAAAGGCCAGATGGAAAAGCTGCTGGAACTGGACCAGGATCCCGAGCTGTTCCACACTTTCCTGTGCGGCAGGTTTCGGGTGGAGGAGGCCCTCTTCTACCTCCCCTTCACGGTCAATTTGGACCCATCCCTGAAAAGACAGATGGAGCTGCAACGTGGCAGCCACAGACTGAAACGGACAAAGAAATTCGACAAGCTCAGCGCCTGCACTCTGCTGGGTATGACGGTGGAGGATGTCTGCCGAGAGGTGGGTCACCCTTGGGTTTCCTTCCTTCGAGCAGGGCCAGCTGTCGATAGAAAGTCCATGCCTCTTCATCGCAAGAAGCATGTCATTCATGTGACAGCAGCTGCCCACAGATGATGGCTACAGGCAGAGCCATCTTTGCAAATCGTGGGGCCCTGAATAATTGAGGGCCCTTCTGCAGGATTGCCTGGGCCTTTTCCCCTCATGCAGCTTCTGCTGGAGGTCTGGTCGTTCCTACTACCTCCCTACCCCAAGCAGGGCTCAGGAACTAGAGCAGAGTTGCAGATCCTCTCTGCTTGCTAGCTTGCTGCTGCTGATGATTTGAACCCCGTAGCAGATTTGAACCTAGGCCCTCTAGGAGTGTGTCTAAACTACATGGCTCCGTCGACGGAGCCATGTAGATGAGGCTGATTGGCAGAGGGAAATGAAGCTGCGATTTAAATAATCGTGGCTTCATTTAAATTTAAATGGCTGCCGCGCTCTGCCGACCAGCTGATGATCAGCTGTTTGTCGGCAGATCGGGGCAGTCTGGACGCTTCCCCGTCGACGTGAAAGCCCTTTGTCGACCTCCCCGGTAAACCTCATCCCACGAGGCATCAGGGGGAGGTCGACAAAGGGCTTTCATGTCGACGGGAGCGTCCACACTGCCCCGATCTGCCGACAAACAGCTGATCATCAGCTGGTCGGCAGAGCGCGGCAGCCATTTAAATTTAAATGAAGCTGCGATTATTTAAATCGCGGCTTCATTTCCCTCTGCCGATCAGCCTCATCTACATGGCTCCATCGATGGAGCCATGTAGTTTAGACACACCCCTAGAGGCCTCGACAGCTGGAGCCATGAAGGCAGCTGGCTCCCAGCTTAGGATGTAGAGCTCCCTTGTTCTTGTCTCTGGCTGTAAGAGGTCCAATTGCCACACGAAGGGACAGTGAACCACACACACTAGGTGTGTGGATTATACTGCCAGCTGAGAGGAGCACGTGGGGGAGGGCGAAGGGAAAAGCCCTGCAGCAGACAGGACACAGCGTCCCCAGAGACGAACCGGCAGAGGCATATCCTCAGACATACAAGAACACATGGCTGCTGCATTGGGGAACTCAAAAATTTGGTGCCCAAATATTCCGGTGCCCTATGCAGCTACATATTTCCCATGGGCCTAGGGACAGCCCTGACTACGGGCCCCAGAGCTGGGAGAAAACTGTCCCACATAACTGGTGCATAACTGGAGGGAGAGGAGCGAGAACTAGTGGGGGTAGGATGTTGAGGGGAACAGGCGGTGTGGGATGGGGGCTTTCGGGGAAGGCACAGTGTGGGTTTGAGGCCTCAGGAGTAGGGGGGGCACATGAGGGGGAATGGGCAGAGTGAGGATGAGGGGGAAAGGGTGATGTAGGGGGCAAGGCCACAGTCCGGGTTCCGCTAGTTCCCCCACTTTCTGCTGCTCCTGACTCTTGGTTTGCACAAAAAATTTCTGCTTGGAACAACTCGGTTCCTTGGAGCTCTTTCCTCCAACCCCGAAGCCATTGGCTGGCTCTCCCCGGGTTCATCCTTTACGCTCTGAAGTGACTTGGGTCGGTTTTCAGACTGGGAGACCCGTAGCTGTCTGTTATGCACTCCAGAGAGAAGAGAGGCAAAAACATAAATACTCTTGCTGGAGGCCTGCAGCGTAATACCCCTTATCCAGAATAACACACAAGAACCCTGAGGCTATGTCTACACTGCTAGCTTTTGCCTGCAGAGAGCATGCTAATGAGTGCCAAGAAGTTTCTAATGAGTGCTTCATTAGCATACTCTCTGCCTGCAAAGGCCCGCAGTGTAGATATAGCCTTAGGTCGAGAGGCCCAACTCCACCCCCGTCAGGCTGACTGCATGCTTCCCTCCAGCCTACAAGCAGGGTCAGGAAACCTTCCCTCTTCATTTCAACACACCCCTCCAGTGGTCCCTGCATTGCTAGCTTTTGCCTGCAGAGAACATGCTATTTCCCCTGCCGTGCCAACTTGCTCAGCGGTGCCCCTAGCAGAATCCAAGCACACGGCAGTGGGGTGTGCAGGGTACCATACCTGGCCCCACAGCCGGCCGGCCCGCCTTGTTTGCTAGAATCTGAGCAAGCCCAGACAGGTTCCTCTCGGGAGCTATAGCGGACCCTTCCTAAAAACGTGTTTGGCGACCTGTTCAGTAGATGCACGGCACTAACGGGTGCTCCCACTTCTCTTCCAGATGGACACAATCGGCTTGAAGGAGGAAAACGTCCCGCTGTACAAACAGAGGCTCAGGGACCATAATCTCAACGGGCGCGCGCTGGTCTATAGTGACAACACTGAAATCAAAGAGGCCCTGCACATGAGTCTTGGCGAATGGACCCTCTTTAGCATCCATTTCCTTGGAGTGTTTCCCCCGGCGAATTTGGCCTCTTCTGTGGTGTCCCCCGTCCCGTTCCACGTCAGGCCAGAGGCTCTGAAGAACATGGTTGCCTTAAGAGAGACTGTGGCGAGAGGGAGCAAGCTCTCTCTGAACAGCTCCAGGGAAGATCTTTGGGAAAAGAGATAACTCTGAATCCTGAACACAGAGGTGAAAGTGCCCTGGTGCGCAGCTCCAGCAAGAACTGCAAAGACCTGGGCTGCAACAGGACAGTACCTGTGAGAAACTGTAAAGTTACTTTCACGGCCGCCTGTACAAAACCAGAAGCAAGATCGGGGCTTTCGCCCACAATGTACCTCCCTGCGACTCCAGTGACATCGCACGGATGAATCATAGAATCCTAGAGTTGGAAAAGACCTCAGGAGTCATCAAGTCCAGCCCCCTGCCCAAGGCAGGACCAATCCCAACTCAATCATCCCAGCCAGGGCTTTGTCAAACCGAGACTTAAACACCTCTAGGGATGGAGATTCCACCACCTCCCTAGGGAACCCAGCCCAGCGCTTCCCCACCCTCCTAGGGAAATAGTTTTTCTTAATATCCAACCTAGACCTCCCCCGCTGTAACCTGAGACCACTGTTCCGTGTTCTGCCATCCCTCACTACTGAGAACAGCCTCTCTCCATCCTCTTTGGAACCTCCCTTCAGGAAGTTGAAGGCTGCTATCAAATCCCCCCTCACTCTTTGCTTCTGCAGGCTAAACAAACCCAAATCCCCCAGTTTCTCCTCATAGGTCATGTGCTCCATACCCCGAATCATTTTGGTCAAGCTCCCCTGGACCCCCTCCAATGCGTCCCCATCCTTCCTGTAGTTGGGGGCCCAGAACTGGACACAATACTCCAGATGTGGCCTCACCAGAGCCGAATAAAGGGGAATAATCACTTCTTTGGATCTGCAGGCAATGCTCCTCCTAATGCCCCCTAATATGCCATTAGCCTTCTTGGCTACAAGGGCACACTGTTGACTCATCTCCGGCTTCTCATCCACTGGAATCCCCAGGTCCTTTTCTGCTGAACTGCTGCTTAGCCAGTCGGTCCCCAGCCTGTAACAATGCTTGAAGCAATCAGATGACAAGAGAAGAATTAAGGATCCGGGGGGGAAGGAGGGGGGGACTGTACTGGGTCTGAGGGATTTGGGGCACATTCATGTCAACGGGGCTGGTGACAGACGTTGTCGGGCCCTGGGTAATGTATGGGAGGGGGTCGGCTCAAGACCCCCTCAAAGGGGCAAGGCTCTAGACCCCCTCAAAGGGGCAAAGCTAAAGGTAGGAGGGGCAAGGCGAGGGCCAATCAGGCCTTAGCGCCACCCACCTTGCACCAGACAGAGCTCTAGGACTGATTTCATTTGCCCGGGTCTCTGGCAGTGGCGGCTGCCATAATAGTCGATACAGTGACCCAGAGGCCTGGACCCTTTTAAATCATCAGCTCCCGAGACAACTGCCCCCTTTGCCTCTCCCCCTCCCCATCCGTGGCCCCTGTCTGTGGGGCTTCAGACCCTGGTGGTCAAAGTTGTGAAAGTAGAAAGAATTATACTGTAAGAAAAAGATGAATTGTGCTGTAATAACTGAATAAGTTGAAGGAATTCTGTTTGTCTTTTTAAGAGAAAGAAGAAAAGTATGTTAATGTTGATTGTAGGTATGCAGATCAAGGTGCTAGCCAATTTGGGCCTGAGTTTAACAGGAAAAGGAACATTAAGTGTTAGACAGGCAACAATTCCAGATAATCAGGGAGATATAGCCAGGAGATTGCTGTGTGCTTAATATTGAAATGAAGATACTTAACCACACTAATAATGTGAAGTTTTGCCACATCCTTTGATCTTGTTAACTTGGCCTTTTGACTGTATAAAATCAAGGGGTTTGAACCTTGTATGGTACTCACATTTTCTCCATGCATTTTAGCAAAGCTTTGCTGAAATAAACAGAGCAGTCTGCCAAATCTGTGAGTCCTGTCTGACTTTGACAATTTGGAGGTCCCACTGAGATGGCAACCGTCTTCGCTGAGGCTGTGTGATCCCTGACTGTTTTGCAGGATGACCGTGGTAGCCGGCACCTGGGCATTTGGCCCGAGCGGTCCTCCACCAGAACGGAAAGGTGCACAACCACAGCGAAGTCTACGCCATCGAACCTGTTGGTTCCTGCTCTGTTCTGGTAGGGATCCCGGGATCTAACATCAGGACTCTGGTCAGGTAATTATTTTGTCCGGACTGAGGACTGTCTTGTCTCTGTGTCTATCCGTCTTCCCTGTGGTGTGAGTGAGTCTGGGAGCCATCCCTGTCCAGGGACTGGCCGACCAAGGGGCTCCTGTCCCCACGGTCTGTGTGACTGGAATCTGCACAATCGCAGCCGCACCGCACCTTGGATAAAATCCTTGGAGTGAACGCAAGGGCGATTGAGGCAGTAGCCTGTGGGCTTCTTTTGTGTGTTGCACTGGGCACCGCTCTGACGAACCCGAATTTCCTCCTTGTGTGATTGGTGTATGAAGTCCTCCTGTATGGGTAACTAGACGTCTAAGCAGGGATAGTTCCCTAAAGGGACCCTGGCTCAGTTTATATATTTTAGAAAGGGTCCGGACTCCTGTAAATTTCTGGAAAAATGATCTAGATTGACTCTGGGGGGATCCCAAAACTCAGTGGCCACTGTTAGGATCTTGGAACAAAGACCAAGTGGACGTCTTAAAAGACAAACTTGGCCTTCCCAAAAACTAAATTGGCTAGAGGAGAGGTAGATTGCTTCATGCAGTGGTGGGACGAGGCAAATCTTAAATGAACTGAATCGAAGCTCGCCTCCCTTAAAAATTCTAATTATAAGAAAAAGCTTTATTGGAAACCTCCTCTCCCACCACCAGACCGAGCGCTTCCCTTTACCCCGTCCTCCAAGAAGACTCAGACCGGTCCTACTTGAAGCTATAAACCCTTGGCCCACACGGAGCTCCACTCGATTTTAAAAGGTTTTCCAAAGCCCCAGGAAAACCCTACCAAATTTGCAGAGAAATTTTGCTAGTGTGCAATGCCTATGAACCCTCTGAAGCAGACCTCCTGCAACTGTGTAAGCTACTTATAACCCCGTAAACAGCAACAAAGAAAAAAAAAAAAACCCGGGCAACTATCACACAGACTGACTGATGGTTTTTTTTTGTTTGTTTGGTTTTTTTGGGGGGGTTTTTGGGGTACAGCAACCAGGTAAAAATGGACAGGGCGCCCTGGCGCATGCGTTTGTTAATAGCCTCTTATCTGCTATTAGCAGTATGTTAAAGCAAATAAGTGTTGGATGGGAGGCCAAGACCATGGACAAATTGCAAGCAGTGGCAGAGCATTGCCACTGCACTCTAAAAGGAAAGAGAAGCAGTCCTCACAAAAGTTGATAGCTCTGCAAATACAGCATTATTCAGGGCAGGGCAGACAGTACTGGGAACGGGGAGGGTACCAAGAATGGGGATAAGGTCGGAGAAGGGGTTGTGGCACCGGGTTTTTGGGATTTAGAGGTTTCAGCTCCGGTCATATCCACCCTGTGGGAACAAGGCATTATTGTCCCCTATTCCAGCCCCTGTAACACTCCTATCCTCCCAGTTCGAAAAGCTGATGGTAAATCATGGCGGTTTGTTCAGGATCTTCAAGCTATTAACTGCATTGTTGTACCCACCTTTCCTGTAATCCCTAACCCAGCAACCAATCTGGCTTCTATCCTGCCAGATGCAACTCATTTTACTGTTGTTGATTTGTGTTCTGCTTTCTTTTCTGTCCCGGTTCACCCTAAGTTCCAGTATCTTTTTGCCTTTTCTTACAAGGAGCAGCAGTATGCTTCCCAAGGGGTACACAGAAAGCCCGTCTTACTTTTCCCAAGCATTAGCCAAAGACCTTGTTGACCTGGTCTTCCCCTCTGGGTCCACATTGGTCCAATGTGTAAATGATCTACTCCTCTGTTCCCCTTCATTATCTGCCTCAGAAACTGACTCTTTAGTGCTTCTCACTGCCCCCCCCCCCCCCACCTTAGGGTTACCTGACTACTGTAAGCCTTTACCCTTTTCTGCCACGAGCAATCTGGTTGTGCACTTGGGGTTCTTACTCAGGAGCATGGTGGCAAAAATCGTCCAGTAGCTTATTTCTCTGCCACCTTGGATCCTGTTGCCCAAGGTCTACCCCCCTGTCTGCGTGCTGTGGCTGCCGCGGCACGCCTAATTGAAATGTCTGAGTCCCTTGTCCTCCGCTCTCCTGTTTCTCTCATGGTCCCTCACTCTATAGATACTCTCCTGCTACAATGTAATACAGCTCACCTTTCCTCCGCCCGCCTCACTTTTACTGCTTTCGGCTTCGCATATCACCATAAAGTGCTGTTCTCAGTTGAACCCTGCCACTCTCCTTCCTCTGGCTAATGACGGTGAACCCCACGACTGCCTTGCAAGTGTCTCTGCTGTCACCGTCTCATGCCCCGACCTTTCTGATGTCCCTCTCTCTAACTCCGACCTTGTGTTATTCACTGACGGTTCCTGCTTTAGAGATAGCCAAGGTCGTCTCCTCGCAGGATACGCTGTGGTATCACTCTCTGAAACCCTAGGAGCTGCGCCTTTCCCTTCTGTGACCTCAGCACAAGTCGCTGAACTAGTTGCCCTAACCCGCGCTTGCTTTCTGGCTGAGGGACGCTCCGCCAGCATTTATACTGATTCTCGATATGCTTTTGGGGTTGTACATGACTTTGGCACCCTCTGGCAAGCTCGGGGTTTCCTTACCTCTGCTGGTACCCCTATCAAGAATGGCCCCTACATTGCTGCTCTCCTGTATGCACTCCCATCTGCATTAGCTATTGTTAAGTGCCCTGGTCACTCCACAGCAGATACTGATGTTGCTAAGGGTAATGCTGCCATAGAACCTTCCCCAGGTGCGTTTCTCGGTTCCCTTTCTGTTTCTGTACCACCGCAGTCCCTTTCTAAAGTCACCCTGCTCCAAGACTCTGCCTCAGAAACAGAAAAAGACTCCTGGGTCGCCCGGGGTTGCTCTCTACACCCTGATTCCCTTTGGCGCCCCCTTATTGGTGCCTTTGTGGCCCCCTTTTCGCTCTACCCAGCTCTGGCCGCCCTGCTACACGGCGTTTCGCATGTCGGAAAGGAGGGTATGATCTCTGCTGTAACTAAGGCAGAATGGTGGGCCCCCCATTTCAGCTCTTTTGCAGCTCACCACTGTGCCGCCTGTACCACTTGCCAAAGCTACAATGTTGGCAAACCTGTAAAGGTAGCTCAAGGGTTCTGGGGCCTGCCCCAAGCACTGTTCTTGCATTGGCAGCTTGATTTTGTACAAATGCCTGTGTGTCAACTATATGAATTTATTTGGGTTATGGTATGCTTATTTTCGGGTTGGATTGAAGTCTTTCCTTGTTGCAAAGCTGATTCGCTGTCTGTTGCCAAATGTTTGTTAAATCATATTATGCCTGCCAAAGAAACTCCTGCCACTCTGTCCAGTGACCGGGGTACACGTTTTACTGAACAACTTGTTCAGCACCTGGATCGTGTGTTACATGTCACACACCTGCTGCACTGTCCCTACCATCCCAAAGACATAAATTAAGTCCTTTTGAAATTGTTTATGTGAACAATGGCTACCATTACTCCAGTCTCAGACTTGAACTTGACTCACAGTACACTCCTTCAGTACTGCAAGGGACTAATGCAAGCTGTAAGTCACTTCCATTCACAGGTTCGAGCCGCCTGGCCGACGGAACCCACCTCGGATGCCTGCCACACTCTCGAGACAGGTGATTGGGTCTACGTACGACACCACCAACGAAAACACGCCATGGAACCCCGGTGGAAGGGCCTGCATCAGGTGCTGCTCACTGCCCAGATGGCTGTTAAGTTATCCGGCATCGCAGCATGGATACAGGCTTCGCAGTGTAAGAAGGCACCATCCCCAGCGGACCAATCATCACCTCAGGACCATGCAGAGTCAATTTTGACTCCAGAAGAAGACGTAGAGGAACAGCCTGCAATACCTTACAACCTACGTTCGCGTAAGGATTGCCTGAAGCAGATGAGGACCAAAAGCAAGGCCCAAGAAGAAGCAGTAGTGAGCCTAGCGCCTGCTGCCTGGTGGACATAAAACCGTAACTGCGGGTCCCTCAGTGGAGGTTGTCAGAACCAAAAGGGTCTTGCCTCCAACATGTGCCTCTGGTGGGGTCTGTTCCTCGGCCACTGGTGTCTTAAGATCTGGGGAATCCACAATGACAATGACAATTCTTTTATCCACCAGCAAGTATGGATCGCTCAGACCCTTAATATCTCTAATTGCTGGGTCTGCAGCCACATTCCATCCCACTCACAAGCTGGTTCCTGTCTTGGCAATCCCACTTAATTCCCCAGGCCTCACCCGTTTAACAAGACATGGAACAGTAATGACACTTGGGAAGCAGTGGGAATAATTGTGGGAATAAATGTATCTAAACGGATAAGTGTGGAGGAGAAAAAAGGTCACTGGTGTTTGGTGTGTAATGGGACGGGGCTGAATCTGGGGAGGAGCAGTTGTCTCCAGCATATTGTAACATCAGTACAATCTTTAATGCCATGCAAATAACACCACTCCCCGTAAGGAGAATCACCGTGTGCCCTTCGGGGGATATTACTCCTCCTTTGTAGACACCTATATGGCAAAGGGGTGCAACCGACCCTTCCCGGCTTTGATAGGGCATCATTGGGTCTGTGGAACAAAGGCCTATACCACATTACCAGTTAACTGGTCAGGTATCTGTTATCCCGCCCAACTCTTCCCACAATTCCGAGTGTTAGAGTCCTTCCCATGAGAACGCCTCCGTAATTTTAGGCGAAAAAGAAGGGACTTGTCGGATGCCCAATGGTATGTGAATCACATAAGCCCTTTAACTTGGGAAGAGGCTATTGGTGGTTCCTTTGACCCACTTGGGGGAGTAATACATCATGCAAAAAGGCTTCTGAGGTTACAAACAGTAGTTAAAATCATGGAAAATGAAACTGGAAAAAGTTTAAGGGCCCTGGCCAAAGAAACAGGAGCGATCAGACAAGTGGTCCTCCAAAACCGTCAGGCATTGGATATAGTGCTGGCAGCAAAAGGAGGGACCTGTGCTCTCATTGGCAAAGAATGTTGTGTATATATACCAGACAACACCAATGATAGAATAGATCGCGCTAGCTACTTAAAAAAGATTGCATACCTTTCCAACGAAGAGCCAAGTTCCCTGTGAAAATGGCTAAGTAACTTGTCCAATTTCTCTGGCATAGGAAACTGGTTGTTTCAGGAAGCCCTGACTATCCTATTTGGAATCTTAATAATGTTTGTATGTTTTCAGTTAATCTCCTGTTGTATCCAAAACTGTGCAAGACATGTCACAGACATGTCCCCTCACCAGAGTGCTAATCTGATGCTTTTAAATATCACTAATGAACAAAAAGACAAAGAACGGTTAATGCAAGGAACCCAGTAATTGTTGGTCATAGGCGAGGCTTGACCAAAAGGAGGGATTGTGAAAGTAGAAAGAATTATACTGTAGGAGAAAGATGAATTGTACTGTAATAATTGAATAAGTTGAAGGAATTCTGTTTGTCTTTTAAGAGGAAGAAGAAAAGTATGTTAATGTTGATTGTAGGTATGCAGATCAAGGTGCTAGCCAATTTGGGCCTGAGTTTAACAGGAAGAGAAACATTAGGTGTTAGACAGAAAGCAATTCTAGATAATCAGGGAGATATAGCCAGGAGATTGCTGTGTGCTTGATATTGAAATGAAGATACTTAACCACACTAATAATGTGAAGTTTTGCCACACCCTTTGATCTTGTTAACTTGGCCTTTTGACTGTATAAAATCAAGGGGTTTGAACCTTGTATGGTACTCACATTTTCTGAATGCATTTTAGCAAAGCTTTGCTGAAATAAACAGAGCAGTCTGCCAAATCTGTGAGTCCTGTCTGACTTTGACACTTCCCAGGGTGCCCTGGTGGCCACTCCAGCCTCAACCAAGATCACTCCTCTCCTTCCTCCCTCCCCGGAGCCTTTAGGGGTTGACTCTGGCCACAGTGTCTGTGCCAGTTCCAAGCCTGCCAGGCCAGAGCCAGCAGTCACTACCCCTGATCCAGTGGCCCCCAAACATGAGCCAGCAAAGACTGGCAGCCAGCCCTCCACCACTCGCCAGGAGCAGTCTGCCAGCTCCCAGGAGCCTGACAGGGGCTGGAGAAGGCGGGCACCTTCCTGGTCCAGGGTGGAGATCATGGACCTTATTCAGGTTTGGGGGGATTGCCCCCAATGTCCATGATCTCTGCACTAGAGAGAGGAATGCGGCCGTCAATGGCAGGATAGCTGCCAGCGTGGCACTAAAGGCCACATGTGAACCCAGGAGCAAGTTTGCATGAAAATCAAGTTGGTCTGGAGAGCCCCCCAACCCTGAGCCTTGACCTTCCCCTCCCCTTTCTTCCCCTTGCTTCCTCCCCCCAAGTTTTCCCCCTTCCCTCTCCCCCCCCTCTCTTCTCCTCTCTCCCGCCTCCTTTCCCCAGTCTCACCAGAGTTTCATTCTCCCCCCTCTCCCCCGGGGTTTTGTTAAATAAAGATAGTTTGTGTTCATGAAAATACGTGTATTTTATTTGACATCAGGAAGGGGGCTGAGGGAGAGGTAAGTGGAAGGACGTGAGGGAGGAATGAGGCACAAGCCCCCAGTGGGGCAGACCAGAGAGGCTCTGAGGGCTCCTCAGGATGGAAGCTCTCCCGCAGAGCCTCCTGGATACTGACAGCCCCCTGATGGACCTCTCAGATGGCAGCCTGCAGAAAGTTCAGACAGGTCCGCAGCAACGCGTCCACGAAAAGCACCAGAGTGCCCAGGGGCAGCTCTGGCTTCACGTTGCAGAGTGCTGTGATGTCCCGAGTGAAGGCAACCAGAGCACACAGAGACAAAATGGTTTCCTGTCCCTCATGGAGGTAGGCAAGCAAGCAGGGAAACCTGAGAACTGGCTGTCCAGGGGGGTGCCTTTAAGCACAGGCCTCAGACAGCCTCAGGCAGCAGCCACACAAAGTAACTCCTGACCTGATGCCCTGCCGGACCTGATTCTGTCCGGCCTTAAATGCGATTCACCGTCCACTCAGTGTGGACGCGCTATTTCGAAATAGCAAAACGCTATTTCAAAATGCATTTTGTGTGTAGACGCGCTATTTCGAAATAAGATATTTTGAAATAATGCTGTAGTGTAGACATACTCTGAAAGAAGAAATCAGGCCCCTGAGTAATTGAAACAGATACTTCAAAGAGTTTAATTGGAAACATGTGCACAGTAAATACAAACACTATATTATTTACAGGGGAGGGTTATTTACAGGTGACTGTTTGTGAGACACAGCATGGCCAGCACCTGAGAAATAAACTTAAAGAGTCATCAGCATTTGTACAATGCCCCTTAATAAATATAATAATATGGGTTGGGATTAAGCTGCTGGATATGGAATGGAAAACAATCTCCAAAACAGGAAACACCACAAGATTAGGGGAACTCCTATTACCTAATATAGTGAATTATCAGAAAGTGTCAATTCAACAGGGGAAAACACTGATCCCCTTCCCATATTCAGCCATCACAGGAAGATTCTCTCCCCATTGAGAACCACAGACAATGATATCCCAGACCCCCTCAGCCTTTTACCCTCCTTTGCTAACTGTTGTCTGGTGACTCCTCATAGGCCCAGAACCCAGGAGGGCAAGAGTAAAGTGCTGAGAGAGACTAGAAACCTAACTATTCAGGAAACTTTTTCTATGAGGTGGAGGATCATAGCCTCTAAATTTGGAGGACGAATGATATCTGCTGAGTCCCTTCTTTGAAGGGCAGAGTGTTCTGAACTCCCAATATCATCAGAGGGAGTTTGAGGACACTCAGCAACTTATGAGACTGGACAATACAAGCACAGTTAAAGGCCCTGGATATCTAAAGGAAATCACCAAAATCCACAGTTAGATGCTTAAATGCCAATTAAAGCCACCCTTAGTGAATTCCCCCGGCATGTGTAATCCCCTAAGTAGTATAAGGGCCCTACCATCAATCAAACGTTAGCCCTGCCCCCTGATCCCGGAAGTCCCGCCCCCTGACCGCCAGAATTCCCTTCTCCCCTGTCACCAGAAGTCCGGCCACTGGATGGTAGTACATCCGGGTCAAGAGGGACAGCTGACCGGGTGTCATGTGACCCCCGTTAGGCCCGTCCCCTGTCACCGGAAGTCCTGCCTTTGGGGGTAATACATCCGGGGTCAAGAGGGGCAGGTGACCGGAAGTAAGGAGTGTCATGTGACCCCTCTAAGGACTCGCCCCGCCTCCCTCAACCAATCAGGAAGGGTTTTTCCCCTGTAGGACCGCCCCGCGAACCGCTTTAACCAAGCGGGGGGGCAGTTCTGGGACCGGATGACCCGCCCCGCAGTGGGTTGTGTGACCCCTCTAAGAACTTGCCCCGCCTCCCTCCACCAATCAGGAGGGGGTTTTTCCCTGTAGGACCGCCCCGCGAACCCCTTTGACCAATCGGGGGGCAGTTTTGGGACCGGATGACCCACCCAGCAGTGGGTTGTGTGACCCCTCTAAGAACTCGCCCTGCCTCCCTCTACCAATCAGGAGGGGTTTTTTCCCTGTAGGACCGCCCCACAAATCGCTTTGACCAATCCGGGGAGTGCAGTTCCGGGACCCGTTGACCAGACCGGAGACGGGTCGTGTGACCCCTCTAAGAGCTTCCCGTGACACCCTTTGCCCATCAGAGCATAGCACTTCCCCGTAAGTTCTAGCGCCACACAAAAGAGGCCATCTTGTTCCAAGAGCGCGTGTTTCAGAGAGCGTGCAAACGCTGAGCAGAAACATGGCTTCTTTCACCAACTTTGTTTTGGTGCCGAGAAGAAAGCGCTACATCAGCGACAGTTCCGAGGAGGAAGGAGAAGTTGAAGGGAGCCCTTTGACCCACCCGCTGATGGATACACCAATATCTGACACCGAAACCCAACCGCTCACGATGCAGCCAGACAAGCTAGATAGCCTGGAGGAAGAAGGTGCCCATGGCTCCCAGGAGTCGGACAAGACGCATGGAAAAGAAGCCAAATAGGTAAATGAAAGATCGAAGTTGGGGCATCATGGGGTTAGGAATCCGGGATTTTGTAAACTTTAAAAAAAAAATGACCAGAGCGTCTTACATTATTTCTTTCTGGCAATCTTTTGACAGCTTGACGATGCCTTTCTAGCTGACCGTCAGACCCAGGACAGCATTGCATCGGACGAGGAAGACGAACCGGGCCCACCTTGTTTTTGCTCAACACCGATACAAAGCATTGAAGAGAACGCCTAGGATGACGGCCATGAAGAATTCAGGAGGTGGCTGTGCATTGACCTAGTTGAGCCAGTGCCACATCATAAGCGTAAAAAAGTTATGCGCTCTATTGTACGCATTAGTGTTTATACCGTCCTTAGTCACTGTCTTAGGGAAAAGCTTTTTGAGGACTGTGAGGGTTGTGTCATAAATGCGCCAGCCCAGCGGTACCATGACTGTTTGACTTGGACTCCAGAGGGTATAAACTGCAAGCTCCAGGGCCTATGTGCTGAACTGTGTTTGGAAATCTTATTAAATACTGTTATTGCCGTAGGTCCGTGGTCCCCAACACGGTGCCCACGGGCGCTATGGCGCCCGCAGGGGCATTTGCATGCACCCGCCAGGTGCTCGGGGCTGACCTGGCCCTGGGCACATAGCGCGTGGCGCTTGCACGGGGGGGCGCGCCGGCCCCGGGCGCGCGGCGCTTGGCAGGGGGAGTGCCGGCCTCGGGCGCGCGGCGCTTGGCGGGGGGAGCGCCGGCCCCGGCCCCGGGCGCATGGCGCTTGCGGGGGGAGCGCCGGCCCCGGGCGCGCGGCGCTTGGCGGAGATGAGCATTACTATGGGGTTCTGGATGTGAAAAAGTTGTTCGGAGCGAAAAATTATTGTGAGTTTTGCCACACAGTGTACAGTCATGACCACTCTTGCAGGTATTGTTGCCGCCTCTGCTTGAGCGGAACGTGCTCAGACAGCGTGGGCGTGCCGCTGCGGTGTCCTAGCTGTATCTTGGAACAAGATGGCCTCTTTTGTGTGGCGCTAGAACTTATGGGGAAGTGCTATGCTCTGATTGACAGAGGGTGTCACGGGAAGCTCTTAGAGGGGTCACACGACCAGCTTCCGGTCTGGTCAACGGGTCCCAGAACTGCACCCCCCGAATGGTCAAAGCGATTTGTGGGGCGGTCCTACAGGGAAAAAAAACCTCCTGATTGGTAGAGGGAGGCAGGGTGAGTTCTTAGAGGGGTCACACGACCCACTTCTGGGCGGGTCATCCGTTCCCGGAACTGCCCCCCGATTGGTCAAAGCAGTTCACGAGGCGGTCCTACAGGGAAAAAACTCCTCCTGATTGGTGGAGGGAGGCGGGTTGAGTTCTTAGAGGGGTCACACGACCCACTTATGGGCGGGTCATCCGTTCCCGGAACTGCCCCCCGATTGGTCAAAGCGGTTCGCGGGGCGTTCCTACGGGGAAAGCCCTTCCTGATTGGTAGAGGGAGGAGGGGCAAGTCCTTAGAGGGGTCACATGACACCCCTTACTTCCGGTCACCTGCCCCTCTTTGCCCCGGATGTATTACCCCCAAGGGCGGGACTTCCGGTGACAGGGGACGGGCCTAACCGGGGTCACATGACATCCTTTTTTACTTCCGGTCACCTGTCCCTCTCGACCCGGATGTACTACCCTCCAGGGGCGGGACTGCCAGTGACAAGGGAGAAGGGACTTCCGGGGAGTCGGGGGGGGGGGACTTCCAGGGTCAGGGGGCGGGGCTAATGTTTGATTGATGGTAGGGCCCTTATACTACTCCCCTACCCCATAGACAGCTAGCAGATATAGCGTTCAGTCTAGCTTCCCACCCAAGTATATGATGTGCAAGCTGGAAACAGAAGCAGGAGCTCTTTCTTCTATTTGTCTGTGCTTCATTCCCCGAGCACTCATCCAGGTCAGATGTCTCTTAGGACCTGAGTTGCCACCAGCTGGACAATGGGACTTGGGTCATTCTGTAGGACCTGGAGAGCTGGAATTACAGAGAATATGACTCACTTTTCATATAGTCACCTATGCCTGCAGTAGCTGGAGATTTAGTACCAGTGAGTACCAAGCTACAGAAGCTCTCTGTACAAACAAAGCTTTAGGTTCCTCCATTGGGATCCTTCCAAGCTCCAAACTGAGATGGAGGAGGGGGGAGAGGGGAGACCCTGACCCTACCAGAAACTCATCCAATTGGAAGGTGCTCCATTGACTCAATAGCTTCTGCTTTTAAGTTATTTTACATCTCCTGACAGAAATAAATCTGATGGTGTGGAGTTTGGGGTAGCAAAAAGTGGCTCCCAGGGAGCCGATGGAGCCCAAAGAGTGGATCACACAGGTTGGGAAGAGGCATTGCCAGGGTAGCCAGGAGATGCACTGACTTATATCACACTGGCTGCAGTTTCCTCCAGGTACGTCTACACCGCAAAGTTAATTCAAAATAACAGCTGTTCTTTTGAATTAACTTTAATAGCATCTATACATGCAAACCGCTATTTCGAAATTAATTCGAAATAGCAGAGCGCTTAATTCAAATTTGGTAAACCTCATTCTACGAGGAGTAACACCAAATTTGAAAGAGCTATTTCAAATTAAGTGCTGTGTAGACAATTAATTCAAAATAGGGCCCTGGTGGCCACTCTGGGCACAACCAGGAAAACTTCCTCTCCTCTCCCCCTGGCCCCAGAGCCATTAAAGGGATTGACCCTGGCCCGTGCCAGATCCAAGCCTACCAGCCAAGAGCCAGCAGTGGCCACCGGGGCCCCTGAGCCAGTAGCCACAAAACGTGAGCCAGCAAGGCACTGGCAGCCAACCCTCCACTGCTCCTCAGGAGCAGTCTGCCAGCACCCAGGAGCCTGACAGGGGCTGGAGAAGGCGGGTGCCTTCCTGGTCCAGGGTGGAGATCATGGACCTTATTCAGGTTTGGGAGGGATGCCCCAGCATCCATGATCTCCGCACTAGACAGAGGAACACGGCCGTCAATGGCAGGATAGCTGCCAGCCTGGCCACCAAAGGCCACATGCGAACCCAGGAGCAGGTTTGCATGACAATCAAGTTGGTGCGGTGAGACCCCCAACCTTGGGCCCTGATCTTCCCTTCCCCCTTCTTCCCTTTGCTTCTCCCTTCCAACTTCCTCCTCCCAGGTTTCACCCTCCCCTCTCCCACCCACTCTATTCCTCTCTCCCACCTCCTTTTCCCAGTCTCCCCAGAGGTTCACCCTGTTGTTCAATAAACCCAGTTTCTATTTTTGAACAGACATGTCTTTTATTTGACATCAGGAAGGGAGGCTAGGGAGGAGTAAGTAGATGGACGTGAGGGAGGAATGGGGCACGAGCCCCCGGTGGGGAGGACCGGGGTGGCTCTGAGGGCTCCTCGGGGTGGACACTCTCCTGCAGGGCCTCCTGGATCCTGACAGCCCCCCGATGGACTCCCCGGACGGTAGCCTGCAGCAAGTGCAGCTGGGCTGATGGCAACAACCCTACGAGACGCACCGGTGTGCCCAGGGGCAGCTCTGGCTCCATGTGGCCGAGTGCTGTGGTGTCCCGAGTGCAGGCACTCAGGGCACTCCAAGACAGGACTGCTTTGCTCTCCCTCATCGGGGTAGACAAGCGAGCGGGGAACCCTGAGAACTGTCTGTTCGGGGTGGGGGTAGGGTCCCGTGAAGCACGGAGCTCAGTTAGCCTGAGGCAGCAGCCCCACACACTATGTCCTAACCTGATGCCCTGCCAGCACTGGTTCCGGCCAGCCTGAACTTCGGTTCAGGGTCCACTCAGTGTGGACGCGCTATTTCAAAAGAACAAAATGCTATTTTGAAATAGGTTTTGTGTATAGATGCATAATTCGAATTAGCTTAATTCAAATTAACTATTTCGAATTAAGTTAACTTGAATTAACGCTGTAGTGTAGACGTACCTCTTTCAGAGCAGACTAAAGCTGAATCTGTCCTTTGATGTGTGGCTGATGCACTTCACACCTGTGGTATCAGTTACTGCTTGCTTGTCAGCTAAATTTCTTTATAACTCACTAATGAATAGGATTTCACCTGTATTTGTTACTTACAGGTCAACAGATGTTCCATGTCCAGCCATTTCATATTCTTGGTGTCCGTATGTTCCAGGATGATGCCTAAATAAGCAGTGTAAAATAAACATCAATAAAAAACCTTCTCTTGTTAAGTGCAAGGTGATAACATTGGCCCTTTGGCTTCTATTGTGGGTCTAAGGTGAGCTGTAGGCAAGAAAATACTAGAAAAGTTTAGCGTCCACACTGAAGAGAAAAAAATTAAGAATGTTTACATAAAACCTCATTTGCTTTAAACAATCTATGTTCCTCTTGCCACTGCTGTCAGTTAGTGGAGATATACTAGGATAGTGTATTAATCTAGTGGTGTGAACAAAGGGCTGGGGCCAGGAATAAGTGCGTACTAAGCAAGGATCTCACATGGATAAATTAATTAGGCCACAATGCTTGCCTGGCTTGCATGGGTGTGCTAAGGAAAGGATGGCACAGGGCCAAAGGGGAGGAATCTAGTGCTTCCTGGGCAAGGCAATCAGGAACCTGCAACAGCAGGCACTGTGTGGCGGTGGCCTGCCTACCTCCCAGTGATGAAGCACCAGTAAGGAACAGTCAACAACACTGAGCTTAGGTCTATAGTTTGAGTCCACACTAACTCTGACTACTAAAAATAGAGTGCAGGTCAGATGACAGAAGCAGTCGGAGGAGCTAGCCACCTTGAGAACAGACTTTTGGGTTTGGATGGGATCATCCTTGGAATAGTTAACCCCTCCTGCTACTCCTGCCACAGCTACTCTATTTTTAGCACACTAGTTTGATCGGAGAATAAACATACCCTACGTGACAGTGTGCCAGCCTCTGCTACTAAATGACTGCGCCATCTCAAAGCATTCTATTGCAAATTACAAATTCCTCCTAACACCACACTGGAGAAGTAGGAGAACATTAACATCTCCATTTATGCATGAGAAGTCACAGCACGGAGAGATTAATAGTAGCTCAGTGCTGCACACAGGGACTTTTTCTGTCTACCTCAAAGGGAATACCAAAAGGGACACGGCACACTTTCTCTCACCAGCTAACTTGGCTGCAACTGCCCGGATCTCTTCCCAGCTGCTGCAGAAGTATGTGATGGTGCTTTTGTAAAAGTTCTCCAGTAGCTCAGCCTTCTCTTTGGCCTAGAGAAAATCAGGGACACATGAGCTCTCTCTGGCTAGAAATGCCCTTTGACTGCCAACACATGCCTTTACAAACCACAAGTAAACAGTCTGTGTTCCTCTTGCCACTGCTGTCAGTTATTGGACTCACTCAGACTTTTTTTTTAATTTAAACAAGTAAATAAAAGAAAGGACAGGAGGCTGTGTAGAAGTGGGGAAAGTGGGAATCTATGGCAGATTTACATTCCTCTCACCCTCAGTCCTGTATCCCACTCTAATAGGGTACGTCTACACTACAACGTTAATTCGAACTAACTTAGTTCGAATTACTTAATTCGAACTAAGCTAATTAAAACTAACGGATCTAGACTAAAAAACTAGTTCGAATTAGCGTTTTACTAATTCGAACTAGCATGTCCACATTAAGTGGACCCTGAACCGGGCTTAAGGATGGCCGGAAGCAGTGCCGGCAGGACATCAGAGGAGGACTAAGAGAGTGGAGATGCTGTCTCAGGCTAGCCGAGGGCTGTGCTTAAAGGGTCCCAACCCCCACGCCGGACAGACAGTTCTCAGGGGTGCCCCGCTTGCAAAGCAGTCTTGGCTTGGAGTGCCCGGAGTGCCCACACTGGGCACATCACAGCACTTGGCCATCAGACCGGCTGCACTTGCTGCAGCCTGCCATCTGGGGAGATGGGGCAATTGGGGGGGTGCAGGAGAGCTTCCACCACAAAAGCCCGCAGAGCCAGCCCAGTCCTCCCCATCGGGGGCGCGTACCCCATTCCGCCCTCAACTCCTTCCACTTACCCTTCCCTAGCCCCTCTTCTTGATGTACAAAATAAAGGACAATTGTGTTCAAAAATGGAATCTGTCTTTATTGAACAAAACTGGGGGAGACTGGGAAAAGGGGGTGGGAGAGGGGAAGAGAGAGGGTGGCAGAGGGGAGGGCAACTAAAATGATCAGGGGTTGGGAACAGGTCTCATATGAAGAGAGGCTAAAGAGACTGGGACTTTTCAGCTTAGAAAAGAGGAGACGGAGGGGGGACAGGATAGAGGTCTCTAAAACCAGGAGTTGGGTGGAGAGGGTGCATACAGAAAAGTTCTTCATTAGTTCCCATAAAGAAGGACTAGAGGACACCAAAGGAAAGGAATGGGTAACAGGCTTCAAACTAGTAACAGAAAGTTGTTCTTCACAAAGCACAGAGTCAACCTGTGGAACTCCTTGCTGCAGGAGGCTGTGAAGGCTACAACTATAACAGAGTTTAAAGGGAAGTGAGATCAAGCCATGGAGGTTGGGTCCATGGAGAGGTATTAGCCAGGGGGTAGGAGTGGTGTCCCTGCCCAAAGTTTGTGGAAGGCTGGAGGGGATGGCACGAGACAAATGGCTTGGTCACTGTCTTCGGTCCATCCCCTCCAGGGTCCCTAGGGTTGGCCGCTGTCGGCAGACAGGCTACTGGGATAGATGAACCTTTGTTCTGACCCAGGATGGCCATTGTAAGCTCAGGGCTCAGGGTCGGGGGTCTCAGTGGACCACCTTGATTTTCATGCCCTCCTGCTCCTGGGTGGCCAGGCTGGCAGCTCTCCTGCCCTAGCCGGCCACATTCCTGTGCCTAGTGCGGAGATCGTGGACGAGGTCCACGATGTCCGCACTAGCCCAGGAGGGAGCCTGCCTTTTGCGGTCCCGGGCAAGCTCCCAGGACCCGTCAGCCTGGTCCCGGGAAGAGGGGGAGGGCTGGGGGGCATCGGGTGGGTGGCTCGATCCGCACCAGGTGCAGGGTCTGCCTGCTGGGTGCTGGCAGGCTTGCACCTGGCATGGGCACCGTAGCCATCCCGTGCCCCTTTAAGGGGTCCGGGGCCGGGAGGGGGGCATACGAGTTTCCCTGGTGTTGGCCGGAGTGGCCACCAGGGAAACCTGGGGGGGGCTAGCCTCCCACTAGTTCGCATTAAGGGGCTACACAGCCCTTAATTCGAACTAGTAAGTTTGAACTAGGCTTAATCCTCGTGGAATGAGGATTACCTAGTTCGAACTAAGCGCTCCGTTAGTTCGAATTAAATTCAAACTAACGGAGCGCTAGTGTGGCGCCTATGAAAGTTAGTTCGAACTAACGTCCGTTAGTTCAAACTAACTTTGTAGCGTAGACATACCCATAGATACTTCCATTGCCCATCACACATTCCCCCTGCTTCTACACCACAAGCCTATGCTGTCAATAAGCTCATATAATTCTATAGGTCACTCACAAGGTGTCTGCAGATATCCATCTGGAGCTCCTCAGGGTTCAGCTCGGTTCTCCAACTAAGATGCTCATTAAGTATAGTTTGGAGCCTCTTCAGTCCCAAAAATGGGGCACAGAGATGAAATGTAGCTCTGCACTCCTGAAAAAGAGGGTTGCACCATTGAATTGTTCCATAACACGTATTGTGCTCATTCAAATGGAACTCATGTCCTTGACTGCTCATCTACCCCAAGAATAAAAGGGATTCCCCTGAAGTAATAGACAGAAAATATGCCAGCATGACTTTAATAGGGGGAAAGGGATTCTACTTCTGGAGTATTGCATCCAATTCTGGGCACCCCATTACTTAAAAAATGTTGATACATTGGAGAAAGTCCAACGGAGGGCAACAAAAATGATTAGGAGGCTGGAACACATGATTTACAAGGAGAGGCTGAGGGATTTGGGATTATTTAGTCTTCAGAAGAGAAGAGTGAGGGGAGCTTTGATAGAAGGCTTTAACTACCTGAAGGGGGATTTCAAAGAGGATGGAGAGAGGCTGTTCTCAGTGGTACTAGATGACTGAATGAGGAGCAATGGTCTCAAGTTACAGTGGGGGAGGTCTAGGTTGGATAGTCGGAAAAACTATTTTACTAGGAAGGTGGTGAAGCACTGGAATGGGTTACCTAGGGAGGCAACGGAACCTCTAAATCTAGAGTTTTCAAGTCCTAGCTTGACAAAGCCCTGGCTGGGATTGTTTAGTTGAGGCTGGTCCTGTTTTGGGCAGGAGGTTGGACTCAGTGACCTCCTGAGGTCTCCTCCAAACCTATGGTTCTATGATTTTATAATACTGAAAACTGGAGATAGCAGCAATGTTTTTTCAGAACGGATGTAGCTATGAAAGCTGCTTCACTAGGCATAGCTGTGGTCTTTCCTCTGTTGTGGGGAGGCAGGAACGTGGGGTGCAGAGATAGGCAGGAATGAACTCTTGGGATCAGACCCATGACCTATCCTGAACTCCAGTGAGACAACCCTGGCTGCTAAGGACCAGCCTGTCTGGGATTAACTCAAAAGGAGGGCAATGAACTGAGGGAAGAATTTAGGTCTCCACTGCGGGAAGGAATAGCAGAGCTCCCCTGGCATCAGGAGGAAGATTCTTTTTGCTTAGTAATTAAGTCACTGTCATTCTTACCATTGAAACCTCAGGGCTTGGATCTTGCAGGTGCAGCAGAAGCGTGACCCAGCTCTGTCTAACCTGCTTGGCAAAATAGTCCTTCCATTTTCTCTTTGCAGAGCCGGCCAGGATACCAAACAGGACAAAGGCCAATGCACGAAGAGTGTTGTCCTCCTATAGCCAAGAAAGCCACACAGGTTGGTAACGAAGAAATAACCACATCATGTATCTAGCACAGCTGTCTCTTCTACATTAGGGTAGAGTGATTCCAACGACAGAAGTTTAAAAGAACTGGAATTAATCAAGTTTGGGCCAAATGTGTTGATTCATCAAAATACTTTGAAGACAGTTCAATTTTGACAAAATTCTTCCAGAAGCCAAGTAGGGGTACTTGGTCAGCTTCTTGGTGACCCATCTAGCAGGCTGACTGGGATCTTGGGCTTCCTGGCCCTCACCTTCAGAACAGCCTGTCTGGCAGGCTGACAAGGAGCCAGGAAATGTGCACCCTGGCACCTCTAATTCCCAGTGTTTCCAGGTTCCCTGTCTCCAGCATAGTCTGCCAGTAGACTGCCCTCAGGCAAGGCTCCCAGTAGAGCTGGGTTGAGAATAGTATTACTGTTTCACAAAGAGTTTTGAAATTTGGGCTGGGGGGTGTGTCCCCCAAATAGGAACAAAACCAAAATTTGAAATCTCAAACTTCTCTGCAAAATGGAATAATTTCAACCATCTGACATAAAAATCGTATGGAGCAGGCCCAAAACAGTCTATTACACCCTGTATGCCCATTTTCCTTGTTATGCAGCTACCTAATCTAGTATTCATACTTCCTTTGCCATTCTCATTGGAAATAAAGATGAACAGAAGGGTGAGACTGAAGGAGCAGGGATGGCATCCTCATTTTCTTAATTCTCTGCTCCTCCATAAAACACATCTCTTCCCTAAGGCCTAAAATCACTTCATTCTGACATGAACAATGCCCAGTGAGGACACATCATGCATTGTAAATGGAGCCTCATCAATGTCAGCTGAACTGGGGTTGAAGGCTTCTGTTCACGTACATTATCGAAGTACTTCCGGATCTGTGTGGTGAGGTCTCTGAAGGAAGAACCTATGTCCTTCCCTTTCAGCTCCTTAAGGACTTTGGCCAGTGCCTTCATGCTTTCGACGACTTCAGAACTGAAAGTGTCTTCTAAAGTCCTGATCAGTGCCTCCAGAAGAAACTTCTTGTACTTTTTCACCTGTTCAGACGTATGACATTAAAAAACACTTTCCACTAACCACATTTCGAATATGTTTTTTTAGCAATTATGAAGCAGTGGGAATTTCATCTGCCCCCCTAGTGACCTATAGCTATATTTTACATCAGGTACTAGCTACAATAAGCCAAACTCTGTGCCATATTACGCCTATGTAATCCTATTAGATTTCTAATTACTTAGATTTGAAGGCCAAAAGGGACCATTGTGATCATTCAGTCTGACCTCCTTCACAACACAGAACCTCCCCAAAATAATGTCTGTTTGACTAGAGCACCTCTTTTAGAAAAACAGCCCATCTTGTTTTTAAAGTTGCTACTGATAGAGACCCCACCACAACCCTTGGTAAATGGTTCCAATGATTAAAATTACCATTAAAATGTATGCCTTACTAGCAGTCTGAATTAGTTTAGCTTCATTCCCCGCCCCCCCCCCCCCCCCATTGAATCTAAAGGCACATTTTCTAGCCCTTTGAAAATTCTTGTGACTCTTCTCCAATTTATCAGCATCCTTCTTGAATTGCAGGCATGATCCTGACATAGTATTCTAGCAGTTCTCACACCAGTGCCATAAGCAGAGGTAAAATAACTTCTTTATTCTTATTCAGAATCCCTCTGTCTATGCCTCCGAGGATCACCTCAGCTCTTTTGGTCACAGCTTTGTACTGGGCGCTTACGTTCAGCTGATTATCTATCATGATTTGAGTTTTTTAGTGTCTCTGTTTCCTGGAATAGAATCTCTCATCTTGGAAATAAAGCCTACACTCTTCATTCCTGGGAGTATACATTTACATATGATCATATTAAGTCCATATTGTTTCCTTATGCCCAGCTTACCAAGGGAACAAACCTGCTGTGTATTGACTGCAAAGAGGTTACAGGGGTATGAGAGAGCAGAAGTTGGCCTAGTGCATTGTGCATGGCCTCTGTAAATCCTGAGCAATTGTTTCCTTTAGTTTCTCTAGTTATGCTGCATTGTATTCAGTATTCTATCTTACCTTCTCAGGTGCCCCATAGACTAAATTGCCTAGGCCTCTTACAGCCATTTGACGGACAATGCTGTTATTGTCCCGTGACCTTTCTTCTAATATATGTAAGGCAGACTTAAGGGTCTTCTTCTCCCTGAGTATGGGATCAGTCATTAGCTGAAATAAAATCAACATGTCCATTAGCTCTAATCTGTTCATTAAGATAGCGAATATAATTTGAGGAGACACGTAATACACTGTAATTTATTATTCTATATGAATGAGTACTGTGTTAAAAACATGGATTTTTTCCTTTTAGGCACTATAATGGGGGATTGCTCATCCCTTGAAAGCCTCTCAGTGACTGCATTTGATACCACAGTCCTTTTCTCTCCCAGGTGCATCCTGCCAGTCGATCTTAGTGAGTCTTCCATGGCTCAGCCCTCTGGCCAAGTCCCAAAGTCCAAACAAATGCCTTTTAGGTCCTGTTGCCCTCACTAGGGTCTTCAGCCCCAACTCTGGACCCTTTATATTCTGTTCTTTGTTCAACCTCTCCATAAGCCTTGTCCCCTTCATCGGGTTTATGCCACTGGGGAACCTGGGCCTGCCCACTACTCTTGGTTCCAACCTAGAAATAGCAGCGAGTCATTGCTTCATTTCAGTTTATTGCTACTTTTTCCTTGGGTTCTTCCTATGGGGCCACTTTCAGTTTCTCCCTCGAATTATATGTTGAAGGCTCGTAAGAACTCTCTCTCTGCAAATTCAGCTTCAGAAAATGCTGCCTGAAATAAACCCCTGTGAATTGGTTTGGCCAGAGAATAGCATCCTTTCTTGGCCCTCCACTTCCTGAAAGGAACTGACCTAATAAAGCCCTGTAGCTCCATAGATCTGAGCCAGCTGGGCTCTGATTGGCAGCTTTCATGAGGCCTCTCTAGGCAGACCTTGAAAACCCACGTTTGTGACTCCTTTCCTAGGTGGGGTGTAGAAAGATTTGGGGGCACAAACAGATTCCTAGAACCACCAGATGAGCCTCTAAAATAGCGACTTAGCGTAAATGTGAAATATGACACAGACGTTATAGCAAGGCTGTGGAGAGGGAGGATGCTCCAGTGGTCAGCAGCCTAGGACTTAGGAGGTTCCAGTTCAATTTCCTGCACCCTCAAAGACTTCCTAGATGATGTTGGGCAAGTCACTTAGGCCTTCTGTGCATCAGTTTCCTGTTTGCAAAATGGGACTAATAGTGTTTCCCTGCCTCACAGGGGTGTTGTAGGGATACATACTTTTAAAGAGTTTTGAGGCACTCAGATACTACATTCTCATTTTGAAGTACTCAGATAATACAAGTTTCTAAAAGGATGTTTTAAGGAAGATGGAGAAAAATTGTTCTCCTTGGCCTCTAAGGATAGGATAAGAAGCCATGAGCTTAAATTACATCAGGGGAAGTTTAGGTTGGACAGCAGGAAAAACGTCCTGCCTGTCAGGGTGGTTAAACCCTGCAATAAATTGCCTCAGGAGGTTGTGGAATTTGCATCACTAGAAATATTTAAGAGCAGGTTAGACAAACACCTGTCAGGGATGATCTAGACTGTGCTTGGTCCTGCCGTGATGGCTGGGGATTGGACTCGAAGACCTCTCAAGATCCCTTCCAGTTCTAATGATCTATGAATCTATTATTCTACATTCATGAGAATCTAAGATAGATGTTAATGTATTTGTATGTTGCTTATTTTATAGTATTAGGACACTAGATTCATTTAGAAGATTTGCTGAGCTAGACCAAAATCAGGAGCTGTTGGTCAGTATTAGCCCTAGGAATTGTCAGAAAAGGTCTAGTAATTCAAATTCTATGGCTACATCTACATTGGCATGATTTTGCGCAAAAGCAGCTGCCTGTCTACACTGGTGGGGAGTTCTTGCACAAGAACACTGACATTCTAATGTCTAAAATCAGTGCTTCTTGCGCAAAACCTATGATGCTCCCGCTCAGGAAAAAGCCCTCCTGTGCAACTGTTCTTGCGCAAGAGGCCAGTGTAGACAGGCCACATTAATTTCTTGTGCAAGAAAGCCCAATGGCTAAAATGGCCATCGGAGCTTTCTTTCGCAAGAGAGCGTCTATTCTGGCACGGATGAGTTTGCAGAAAAGCGCCTCTTAGCGCAACAGCACATGCCAGTGTAGACGCTCTCTTGCGCAAATATTCTAACGCAAAAACTCTTGCGTTAAAAGTATGGGTATGTCTACAGTACAAAGTTAATTCAAACTAACAGCCGTTAGTTCGAATGAACTTTAATAGCGGCTATACATACAAACTGCTAGTTCGAATTTAAATCGAACTAGCGGAGCGCTTAATTCGAACTAGGTAAACCTCATTCTACGAGGAGTAACGCCTCGTTCGAATTGTGTAGTTCAAATTAAGGGCTGTGTAGCCACTTAATTCGAACTAGTTGGAGGCTAACCCTAATCAGGTTGCCCTGATGGCCACTCTGGGCCAAACCAGGGAAACTTTTCTGCCCCTCTCCCAGCCCCAGAGCCCTTAAAGGGGCATGGTCTGGCTACAGTGCCTGTGCCAGTGGCAAGCCTGCCAGCACCCAGCCAGCAGACCCTGCACCTGGCATGGCATGAGCCAGCCACCCGCTGCCACCCAGCCCTCCGCCTCTTCCCAGGACTAGGCTGGCGGCTCCTAGGAGCCTGCCCAGGGCCACAAGAGGCAGGCGCCTGCCTGGTCTAGTGCAGAGATCGTGGACATTATCGAGGTTTGGGGGGAGGCCTCCAGCGTCCACGACCTCCACACTAGGCACAGGAATGCAGCCGTCTAGGGCAGGATAGCTGCCAGCCTGGCCACCAAAGGCCACATCCAAACCCAGGAGCAGGTTTGCATGAAAATCAAGTTGTTCCAGTGAGACCCCCGACCCTGAGCCCTGCGCTTAGTACATAAGAACATAAGAATGGCCGTACTGGGTCAGACCAAAGGTCCATCTAGTCCAGTAGCCTGTCTGCCGACAGCGGCCAACACCAGGTACCCCAGAGGGGATGGACCGAAGACAATGACCAAGCCATTTGTCTCGTGCCATCCATCTTCAGCCTTCCACAAACAGAGGCCAGGGACACCATTCCTACCCCCTGGCTAATAGCACTCCACGGACCCAACCTCCATGAATTTATCTAACTTCTCTTTAAACTCTGTTATAGTTCTAGGCTTCAAAGCCTCCTGTGGCAAGGAGTTCCACAGGTTGACTATAAGAAGAACTTTGTGTGAAGAAGAACTTTCTTTTAACCTGATGTCCATTCATTTCATTTGGTGTCCTCTAGTCCTTCTATTATGGGAACTAATGAAGAACTTTTCTTTATGCACCCTCTCCACACCACTCATGATTTTATAGACCTCTATCATATCCCCCCTCAGTCTCCTCTTTTCTAAGCTGAAAAGTCGCAATCTCTTTAGCCTCTCTTCATATGGGACCTGTTCCAAACCCCTAATCATTGTACTTGCCCTTTTCTGAACCCTTTCCAAGGCCATATCGTTTTTGAGGTGAGAAGACCACATCTGTACACAGTTCTGAAGATATGGCGTACCATAGTTTTATACTTCCCCTCCTCCTTCTTCCCCTGGCTTCCCCCTTCCAGCTCCCTCCTCCCAGGTTTCCACCTCCCCTCTCCCACCCTCTTTCTTCCCCTCTCCCACCTCCTTTTCCCAGTCCCCCAGAGGTTAATCCCCTCCGCCCCCAGTTTTGTTAAATAAAGAGAGTTTCTATTTTTGAACACATGTCCTTTATTTTTTACATCAGGAAGAGGGGGCTCCGGAAGGGTAAGTGGAAGGAGGTGAGGGAGGAATGGGGCACGAGCCCCCGATGGGGAGGACTGGGGTGGCTCTGCGGGCTCCTCGGGGTGGAAGCTTTCCTGTAGGGCCTCCTGGATCCTGATAGCCCCCTGATTGACCTCCCCCAGATGGCAGCCTGCGGCAAGTGCAGCCGGGCTGATGGTCGAGTGCTGAAATGTGCCGAGTGTGGGCATTCAGGGCACTCCAAGACAGGACTGCTTTGATGTCCCCATCGAGTTAGACATGCAAGCAGGGAATCCTGAGAACTGTCTGTCCGGGGTGGGGGTCAGGTCTTTTTAAGCACAGCCCTCGGCTAGCCTGAGGAAGCAGCTCCACACCTTAAGTCCTAACCTGATGCCCTGACGGCACTGGTTCTGGCCAGCCTTAACTTCGGTTCAGGGTCCACTCAATGTGGACATGCTATTTCGAATTAGCAAAATGCTCATTCGAATTAGTTTTTAGGTCTAAATGCACTCATTCGAATTAGCTTATTTCAAATTAACTAATTTGAATTAAGTTCATTCGAATTAGTGCTGTAGTGTAGACATACCCTATTTGCGCAAAATCTTGCCAATGTAGACGTAGCCTATCTATATCTTGCTCACTCTCTCTTAACCAGCAACTAGAATAGGCAGCTAGGCTAGGCTAGTATAGGCCCCAAAAATAACAAAGAGAAAATGATTAAGAAAGGTGTAATGAAGTTCCTTATGAGATTTCCTTATAAAGGACACATTCTACTATCTAAAATGAATTCCTATGAACTGAACTGTACAATTCCTCAGAGAAAGGTAAACAACAGATAACAGCCTAATGGTGGAACTGCTCATACCTGAGCAAAGAAAGCTGTGCTGGTGACTCGCTGCTTTTCTGATGGGGAATTTACCCAGGGAAGGAGGCTCTGTATGATCTCCACTGTTATTAGTCCAGATCTTTGCAGAACCCTGGAAGACAAAAGGAACCACTTATGGGGCAGACTGTGCACTTCAAAAGCTTAGCTGCTATGACCATACAACTCTAAAAGCTACGCATGGAAGCTCTGTGTTTCTCACCCAGGGCACCCCGCACAAAGCTATACCTGAAAGTTCCCTGTCAGTCACTCTATTTGTTGCCGATCCCTGAGGATGAAGTGCTGTCTCCTAGATCTCTTACCTCACCAGCAAACACACCCCCTCGTGGTGAGTCTGCGGATTTTCAAGAAGCATCCAAGTTTTCTGCTTCCAGAGAGTTCGTATCAGCTTCTCATTCATAGCCTTGAGAAGCACAGCCTCTAATGCTTCAATAGAAAGCCTGGGGGAAAAGAGGCACAGAACTGTAGTAACCAATAGAAAGGCACAGCCTAAGCAGTCAGGAAACCCCAGTTACTTGTCAGGTCTGTTGTTCATTGACAGTTCATCCATTGACAGTATCCTGGGGACCACTGTTTTTGGAAGGACTTAATTCCCAGGAGGTATTTCAGTCTCATACATCTCATATTACTAGTGTTGCTATGGACAACATTTTGCAGTCACTTTCTCCTATCTGCAAGGTGTATGGGCACTAGCACAGTACAGTAATATGGAAAAAATTCACAATCAGACCCCAAAAGCTGGGACACAGAGAGATTAGTGATCACTAATGGATATTTTGGGGCCCTATGTCCAGCGAGATGTGACAGGGTGCTGAGAGCTTGTACTTGGGGTCAGCACTCTGGTAACTACTAGTACTAATTAGCTTCCCCAGAGAAAGCCTAATTGGATAGAAATGTACCTGATTGCCTGGCTAGAGTGGGGCTATAGAATCAACAAACCTATTCTCCCATGAATAAGGAATCTGCCTAAAGGGACATCCACAGGAGTGTTTGAGGGAAACAGAGAGCAAAAGAGACAAAATGCTAGAGGCATCTAGATAGACTTATGTGTAGTGCTGGGGAGGAGCCGGTGGTCGTGGTACATGTAGGTCTCAATGACATAGGGAAGGGTAGGAGAGATGTCCTGGAGGCCAAATTTAGGTTGCTAGGAAAGAGACTGAAATCCAGGACCTCTATGGTGGCATTCTTGGAAATGCTTCCAGTTCCATGCGCAGGACCAGGTAGGCAGGCAAAGCTTCAGAGTCTCAATGCGTGGATGAGACGATGGTGTAGGGAAGAGGGGTTTGGATTTATCAAGAACTGGGGACACTTTTGGGAGAGGGGGAGCCTATACAGGAAGGATGGGCTCCACCTAAACCAGGGTGGAACCAGACTACTGGCACTAAACATTTAAAAGGCTGTAGAGCAGTTTTTAAACTAAGAGATGGGGGAAAGCCGATTGGTGGGGAGATGCACGTAAATCGCAGGGAGACTTCTCTTAGAGGAGAATCTGTTGATAGAGATTCTCTAAGCTGTAGTCAGAAAGAGAGGACAAAGAGACTGAGGCCTGAGGAGGCCTAGATAGTAGTGTTTGTGTTGCCAGATCTTGGTGGTTTCAGGGAACTGACCTATAGCAAGCACAAACAAGACTTTCTCATATTAAAAGCAGGTGATGGTAAGGTGCCTCATAACCCTGAGAACTCCTGGGGAGTGTCACACAAATGGACTGGGATTCTCTTTGTTTTGCTCCCTTTCTTCTAATTACCTGCAAGGGTTGCCCTCACATAGTTGTTGTCCTTTTCTAAATAACCTCCTTCGGCGTCTCATCCTGGGCAAAGGCATCTTTTGTCCTAGGGTTTGGCTGATCTGCTGCAGAAGAACAGTGAACAACTCCGGGAACAGCTCCTGCACAGTTTTGCTCAACTGCAATGCTGACACCACTTCAAAGATGGCACATGTTGCCTGAAAGGAGAGCATGGTAAAAGAAGAGGTCTCTTCCTAACACTATCACACGCTCTCCCCTTCTGATACCTGCTGGACTAAATTCTCACTCCTGTCACTAACTTGATGAATGACCGAGAGCAATTCACTCCATGTGTGCCTTAGCGTCCCATAGCTGTAAAAATGTGTAGGACCTATCAAGGCATGTTATGAGTTGCACAAAACATTTGCAAAGCACTGTAAGAAATCTGATTCAAAGACTTTCTAATTGCCAGATATTATTAAGTGAATCAGCCACATACTCTAAATCTGCCACAGAAAGCACAGCTGGAATCCAGGAAACAGTACTTCAGAAAAGAAGTGCCCAGATGACAATATTATACCACTCATCTAGCTTTCCATCAGCATGTTTGTCACAAAGCAGAGAAATACATGTCTGTCGTCTAACTTACTGTGAGAGGTGCAGCAGCTGCTAAATGCAGGTCAGTTTCTGTCTCTGAGGTCATGCTTCCTTCTTGGCTTGTTGGAGTCTTTATTCTTTCTATTAGGACCTTCAGGACTTGAGGGGCGAGCAAGGGATCTGTCCCCAGAGATCTCCACAGCTCAGTGGTGTTACTGCAATTTAACATAGGTTATATGTGACCCCTGGAGACTTTTGTGGCTCTGACTATATGCATCATATTCAAGTAAAGAACACATTTTCTCCTTGACTATGATCAGGGCTCACCAGCCGCGCTGTCCGGCGATCTGCGCATGCACAGATCGCCCGAACCCGGCTCTTCCAGGTTACAATCTACACGCCATGGATGAGTAGATTGTATTATTTGTCAAGCCCTGCCTATGATGAGCAAGTTCAGAGTGCTGTCCTCCTTATATGGTCCTCATGTTTTACATATTGAGTTTCTAGTTACAGAACTAAGTTAAGTTACATTTCAGGTTACATTTCTACAGTGCATGACTATTTTGGGATCCTGGAGGTATCCCGAAATACCTACCCCACATTTACAGAAGCAGCCCGTTATTTTGAAATATTTTTCAAAATAATGGGCACACTATTTTGCCATCCCAATAAACTTTGTTGCATGAGGGATAAGGGATGGCTTGAAATAGCACATTATTTCGACATTTGGTGCTGTGTAGAAGCGCCACATTTCAAAATAGGCTATGCAAAATATGATACGCAATTTGCGGAGTGCAAATTGTGCATCTTATTTCAAGTTTAGGGTGCTGTATAGACACAACCCTAGCCTTACTGCACCATAACCATTAATGCTAGACTTCAGAAGGAAAGGACACAGAGCTCTAATCACAGTTCCTGTTTTCCTACTTCTCAGTAGATATGGAATCATGAGCATATGATGCCCAAAGATCTAGGGCCTGGGAGACAAGTTGAAGAAAGAAAAATGATCTTCCTACTAACTGGATGTACAACTATGAGAACAAATATTTGTGGCTAGCCCATGACCTCTTCACAAATGGCATTCCCTGGCCTCTATTTGCCAGAATGGGCATGTTCTGTTCACTCCCTATGGGGCACCTGGCATTGGCCACTGTCTGAAGACAGGATCCTGGGCTAGATGGACATTTGGTCTGACCCACTACAGCCGTTCTTATGTTCTTAGATTCCAGCACAGATGACTGATAATTCAGCTAGGGATGTTGGAATGAAATGATAGATATGCTTACCGCCCTGTCTTTAAGTACCAAGAATGACAACTCCATTCCAGCAGCCATACCCTTCCTGATACCAAAAGCCTGGTGCCCTATCCTTGCTAATCAGCCAGGAATTTGGATTTGAAGCTTTCATGCTACCAGAAAACGAACAGTCACTGGCAATTTCCAGGGTGATGTTAGTTCAGGGGTCTGGAGAGGCAAAAGTCCACTCCAGTGATGCCAGTAAAGGGAAGTCTTTAGGATGCCAAAGCAACTATTAATTAATGGAAACAGAATGAAACTTAATTTCTCCCTGCACCCACCTTGACATGGTCTTGGACCTTTCTGCAGAAAGACCCAAGCTATTAACCTTTAGGAATTATCTCAACCTGTCTGTGGCTTAAATGAAGCCTTACATCTTCCAGTGAAGCTGTGGGATCCATGGTTACCAAAATGAACACTGTAAGGAGCACTATATACCTGTCCATCGGCAGACGTTTGGTGAGGAGGCTGAAGATCACTGCCTCTAGGTGATGGTGGGCTAGAATGGACACTGCCTCCACCAGGAACTGCCTCAAGCTACCCTGCTTGATGGTAGGCATATGAATGTATATTCTCCTCAGGATAGCTGGCACCTGGACAGAATAAAACCAGAAAAAATGTCCCTTTTCCATTCTCTGCATTCATTCTGCAGAGCCAAAACCTTTATTTAGTCGTTTAGCAATTTGCTGTTCTTGTAGAAATTCCTCCCTTCAAAAAACAAGTATTTAGACATGGCTGCATAGATTTAATCAACAAAAATTATGCATATCTCTGCCCATACCTGGCTGCAACACTGGGTTAAGACATGCTGAGGCCCTAAGCTATGTCAAGTTAAAGAGGCCTCATTGCATTTCCAAAAAAACATGTATTATTCTAACAGAAAGGACAATGAAAAGAGAAATAATAAAGTTATCTATCTATCTATCTATCTATCTATCTATCTATCTATCTATCTATCTATCTATCTATCTATCTATCTATACATAGGCAAAGAGGCAAGTAAAAACTAGTAATTTGGGGGTATTTTTAGAGACCCCTCATTATCTGAGGCCCGAAGATGTAGTTCACTTAGCTTGTCTCTTGGGGCCGGATATTCTCTTTTTGCATTTTACTCGGAGTCTAATTTTTCCAAGCCTTTCATGGCTGGAAACTGTGACAACAAGATAGACAACTAATCAAGCATCTTCCTTTTCCCTTGGGGTACGGCTACACTAGCTCGTTAGTTCGAGCTAGGTAGGGTAATGAGGGCAAGCAGAGTTGCAAATGAAGCCCAGGATTTAAATATCCCAGGCTTCATTTGCATGTTCCCGGGTGCTGCCATTTTAAAATCCTCCTTAATCTGAACTCCGTGCCCGCGGCTACACGCGGCACCGAGTAGGTAGTTCTAATTAAAGATCCTAATTCCATGAGGAGTAACGGTAGTTCGAATTAGGATCTTTAATTTGAACTACCTAGTCCATGCCGCATGTAGCCGCGGGCACGGGGTTTGGAGTAAGGGGGATTTAAAAATGGTGGCGCCAGGGAACATGCAAATGAAGCCCGGGATATTTAAATCTCGGGCTTCATTTGCAACTCCGCTTGCCCTCATTACCCTACCGAGCTCGAACTAACGAGCTAGTGCAGATGTACCGTTAGATTATCTCTGTCTTCTGCTGTTGATTCCCCCATTGCCTGACTCAGGATAGGAACACAGATGGAATTAACTTCCAATCCCAGGGGGAGAAACAGCAAGACTTGTGTTCACTGCAAATGATGGCAAAGACCTGAAAGCCTGCAGGTTAGCCAGAAAAACCTCTCCAGCTTCTATTTTACCTCATCCAGCATGGCACCTCCACACTCCTTCAGGATGATCTTCATCCACAGACCGGCTGCTGTGGCACAGGAGGGGCTAGCAGACCGCATACCATCCAGTATGGCCTCAATAAAATCTGTGGCTTGTTCAGAGGGAAAGTACTTACTAACCACCTGTGGACAGATCAAAAACAGGAAAGATTGCAATGATAGTCGGCTCCAGTACTTTTAAGAAAGGAGGCCTAAGAGCTGTATTGGAAAATAATGTATTCATCAGCAAATTGCTAATTGGGCTCCTATCTGGCAAGGCAGTTGCAATTAAAATTTTCTCTGTAATCTTTCTAGCTACCACATCTCTATTCTACACTAATAATATCAGGTTAGATCTTAGGTTGTACAGTTAGCACAACATTGTATGGGACAAACAGGATGTAAATTTCCAGTTTATATTCTATTATGTACATGACATCTTTTCACAAAATATAAAAATATGCAAAGAGATGCATGCACACAAATATAGGTTCAGGTAAACACACAAGGTGCCAAGACTGGTTTCTCAGCTTGATGTCCCGCTCACATATTTTCCCCCTGGATGGATGGATGGATGGATGGATGTGCGCGCGCACATGCATGGGCATGTTCATGCAACTGTCTGGAATCTGTTTGTTTTTTACATGGCATTCATAGCATATACCTATGAAAAGCATGTTACTGATTACCCATGAATGCCTCACTCCCATAGCTCGCTCCAAGTGTGGAAAGACATCACAAAAGCATAAAACAATCATAGAATCATAGAATACTAGGACTGGAAGGGACCTTGAGAGTTCATCGAGTCCAATCCCCTGCCCTCATGGCAGGATCAAATACTGTCTAGACCATCCCTGATAGACATTTATCTAACCTACTCTTAAATATCTCCAGAAATGGAGATTCCACAACCTCCCTGGGCAATTTATTCCAGTGTTTGACTACCCTGACAATTAGGAACTTTTTCCTAATGTCCAACCTAAATCTCCCTTGCTGCAGTTTAAGCCCATTGCTTCTTGTTCTATCCCCATAGGCCAAGATGAACAAGTTTTCTCCCTCCTCCTTATGGCACCCTTTTAGATATCTGAAAACTGCTATCATGTTCCCCCTCGATCTTCTCTTTTCTAAACTAAACAAACCTAATTCCTTCAGCCTTCCCTCATAGGTCATGTTCTCTAGACCTTTCATCATTCTCGTTGCTCTTCTCTGGACCCTCTCCAATTTCTCCACATCTTTCTTGAAATGCGGTGCTCAGAACTGAACACAATACTCCAATTGAGGCCTAACCAGCGCAGAGTAGAGCGGAAGAATGACTTCTCGTGTCTTGCTCACAACACCCGTTAATGCATCTCAGAATTATGTTTGCTTTCTTTGCAACGGCATCACACTGCTGACTCATATTCAACTTGTGGTCCACTATAACCCCTAAATCCCTTTCTGCCGTACTCCTTCCCAGACAGTCGCTTCCCATTCTGTATGTATGAAACTGATTGTTCCTTCCTAAGTGGAGAACTTGGCATTTGTCTTAAACTTCATCCTATTTACCTCAGACCATTTCTCCAATTTGTCCAAGTCATTTTGAATTAGTGACCCTATCCTGCAGATTAGTCGCAACCCCTCCCAGCTTGGTATCATCTGCAAACTTAATAAGCGTACTTTCTATATCAATATCTAAATCGTTGATGAAGATATTGAACAAAGCCGGTTCCAAAACAGACCCCTGTGGAACCCCACTTGTTATGCCTTTCCAGCAGGATTGTGAACCATTAATAACTACTCTCTGAGTATGGTTATCCAGCCAGTTATGCACCCACCTTACAGTAGCCCCATCTAAGTTGTATTTACCTGGTTTATTGATAAGAATATCATGCGAGACTGTATCAAATGCCTTACTAAAGTCTAGGTATACCACATCCACCCCTTCTCCCTTATCCACAAGACTCGTTAGCCTATCAAAGAAAACTATCAGATTGGTTTGACATGATTTGTTCTTTACCAATCCAGGCTGGCTGTTCCCTATCACCTTGCCACTTTCCAAGTGTTTACAGACGATTTCCTTAATTACTTGCTCCATTATCTTCCCAGGCACAGAAGTTAAACTAACTGGTCTGTAGTTTCCTGGGTTGTTCTTATTTCCCTTTTTATAGATGGGCACTAGATTTGCCCTTTTCCAGTCCTCTGGACAAGGGAAAATGAATGGTGCACAGCCACTAGGACAGTCACCTAGTGTTTGTTACCTTAGCCATTTTGGAAGATGCTTGAAACAGAGCCTCAGGGTCTGGAGTTGTTAGTGCCTCACGGAGACAACTCAGCTCCTCCTCTGCTGACCCCAGGTTAGTGCACTGACCTAGGATAGAGAAAAGGAGAAAAAGTATGGCAACATTTAATAAAACTGAACCTCTGATCCGGAGATAATCATACAGGAGGATCTATGGGGTATGTTATTACCAGCTGTGTGTGAAATTTTGGCCCCACTAAAGCCAATGATGAAATTCTTGTTGACTTTAACGGAGTCAGAATTTTACCGTCAGGCTATGTCTAGACTACATCCCTTTTTCGGAAAAGGGATGTAAATTAGACGTATCGCAATTGCTAATGAAGCGGGGATTTAAATCTCCCCTGCTTCATTAGCATAAAAATGGCTGCAGCTTTTTTCGGCACGGAGCTTTGCCGGAGAAAAGCGCCAGTCTAGATGCTGATCTTGCGGAAAATTAAGCCTTTTCCGAAAGATCCCTTATCCCTCCGAAAAAGGGATGTAGTCTAGACGTAGCCCCTATGTCTGAAAGTTAACGGTAATGGCATGTGATTCATTGTGATTCATACAGGATTAAACAGGCACTGTATTCTGTGTGGAGCATCTTTCTCTGTATATCTGGTTTCAGTAGCCACTCTGCTCTCAGTATTTAAATCTAATCTCATAGTCAAGCACAACTCATGTAGATTGATCTGAGGTTCTGATTTGGAGGAGAATCCCTCCACTGAACTCTCATTGTAAAAGAGATGGGGCTGACCAAAAGCTTAGGTAGGAAACCCAGGCTCTTCGCTCACTTCTAAATCATGAACTGTCTCTTTAAGGGAAAGCTGTCCTGCTCTGTCATCTCCCTCTCCCCACCCCACTCTGCAGAGCGGGGGCATATGGGCATATGGCGGGGGAGAGAGTGTGTGTGAGACAATGTGTGTGTGTGTGTGAGAGAGAGAGAGAGAGAGAGAGAGAGGGGGGGGGGACATGCTGGCTGCCAGAGAAATCTTAGAAACAGTGCCTCTTTAGATAGGCACTCCGTTACTCACCATACTTCAGACTGGAGCAGCACTATTGTATGTGTCCCTCTCCCCAAACTCTGCTCTGCAGAGATGATGACAGGGGCAAAAGGGTCACCCTGACTTCTGCACGTCTCCCTGCTCCCCTCCCCTCCACACACCACTAGCAGCAGACAGGATGGAGCAAGGTCGGAGAGGGGCAGCTGAACACATGCTGCTGGCATGCTTGCTAATCAGCTGAGCGCTCCAGACAGAAATTCTGGGGAGAAGGGCAGATCTGGCCTGTGTGCTATATTTTGTCCACCCTCTAATATTTGCAGATTATTTATTATTCGTGCAGTTCTCTTCCAGCAATGTACTTACAAGGCCCCAATCGTTCTGTTATATAAATGTCGCTAACAAGACAGAAAGAATTACAGATGGAAAAAATGGTCATTACAACAATGAAAGAAAGTGAAGAGTTACTTACACCTGCTCATGGTCTCCTCACCTTGTATATTGAGAAGACAGTTGATACAGTCAACCACCCACTGACGCGATGTCGTAAGTGAAGCACAGGTATATGGTGCTAACAGCCCAATCAGCGATCCAAACTGATCAAAAGTTTCCTGAGGCTAATTTTAAAAGAATGAAGAATGAAAGTTCTCCGGCTATACTGGACATTATTTGCCTTCCTTATTGTGAACTCCATTACTGTACCTGGGTACGGCACATTGGAAAACATGCCGTATATACTCGAGTATAAGTCGACCCGAATATAAGCCGAGGCACCTAATTTTACCCCAAAAAACTGGGAAAAAGTATTGACCCAAGTATAAGCCTAGGGTAGGAAATAAGGCAGCCTAGGGTAGGAAATGAGTCGGGGCGAAAGCTGCTCCGGTGCCCCCGGTCTGCTGGAGACCGTCTCCAGCAGACCAGGGGCACCGGGCGGGTTCCCGCGCTTCTGAGGCTTTGCCAGAGCAAAGCCTCAGAGGCGCGGGGAACCTCCGCTGCTGCCGCTTCAATCTGGGAGCCTGTGGTCTGCTGGGGACCGTCCCCAGCAGACCACAGGCTCCCGGACTGAAGCCGCAGCCACGGGGGTGGGAGGGTCCCGCGCCTCTGCGGCTTTGCCCGCCTCAGTTTGAGATGCGGACTCGAGTATAAGCCGAGGGGGGCATTTTTCAGCACAAAAACTGTGCTGAAAAACTCGGCTTATACTCGAGTATATACGGTAATCCTTGTTGTACATGCAAATTGATGGGGTCTAAATTAGCTGTAGCACTCAAGAAAAATCTCAGAGTCATTGTGGATACTCCTCTAAAAACATCTGTTCAACATGCAACTGCAGTTAAAAATGCTAATGGTATGTTTGGAACCACTAGGAAAAGGGATGAATAATAATATGATAAATATCATCATGCCACTGTTTCAAATCCATGGTACACCCACACCTTGAATATTGCAAGCAATTGTAGTCCTCCAACTTAAATAAAGTTAGGTTATAATTGGAAAAAGTTCAGAGAAAAGCAACAAAAATGATATGGGATATGGGACAAGTCATACAAGGAGAAGTTAAAAGGACTGGGACCATTCATCTTAGAAAAGAGATGCTTACAGGGGGGTTTGATAGAGCCATATAAGATGATCAGAGATGCATGATATGGGTGTCCCTATATCTCTGACTGCCTGGGGCTGGGACTGGACAACAGGGGAGAGATCACTCAACAATTGCCTTGTTCTGTTTGTTCCCTCTGATGCATATAACACCCACCACTGTCAGAAGACAGGCTACATGAACCATTTGTCTGGGGGATCCAGAATGGCCATTCATGTTTTATGTTCTTATCCGATTAAATAGAAATAGAAATTCAACTTTAACAGCGATAGAAATGTAGCTGTGTTAGTCTGGAGTAGCTGAAGCAAATGCAGGACAATGTAGCACTTTAAAGACTAACAAGATTTATTTATTTATTTATTGATTTATTTTTTAAGATGGTTTATTAGATGATGAGCTTTCGTGGGCCAGACCCACGTCCTCAGATCAGGAAGTGGGTCTGGCCCACGAAAGCTCATCATCTAATAAACCATCTTGTTAGTCTTTAAAGTGCTACATTGTCCTGCATTTTGCTTCAACTTTAACAGCCTGAGAGTATAGGAATGCATCTATGACACTGACACAGCCAACCTATGTGTGACCACAATAACTTAACAAGCGGCACTGCAATTGTATCAAGACAAGTCACTTCTATGTTATTTCAAAGGGTGTGTCTAGACTACTGAGTTTTGTCGACAAAAGTGGACTTTTGTCAACAAAACTATACCTGCGTCTACACTACCGCTGAGTTCTGTCAACATAACGTCGACAGAACTCAGCAGTTTTGTCGATGCTGGTAAACCTCATTTTACGAGGCATAACACCTTCTGTCGACAGAGTTCTGTCGACAGAAGGTGTTATTGCATGTAGGGTTGTGTCTAGACTACAGGGTTTTGTCGACAAAGCAGCTTGTTTAGTCGACAGAACTGAATGTGTCTAGACGCTCTTTGTCGACAGAAGTTTTGTCGACAGATACTGTCGACAAAACTTCTGTCGACAAAACCCTGTAGTCTAGACGTACCCTTTAAAGAAAAGTCCTAGACTAGCGATCACCAACATTATGCATTTTGGTAATAGATATGAAAGGTAGATGTTATGTATTATTGTCTGTATTTATATCTTGCTAGAAGTTTAACATAACCAAATTAGCTTGTAGATTCCAATTCCTTTTCATGTCTTAATTGCCTTAATTATATGCAACTGTCTTCAGTTAACCTTAAGATCAAAGATATAAGATAGTACAAGAAACTAGTTTGTACATTGCCTTCAGCTTAACTATCTGTGTTGTAATGGAAGACTACGATCGGCTAATTACTTTATGTGAATGACTATCACCCATTTACCAGTGTATGCGTAGGAAATAGAAAATTAACTTCAAAACAAAGTACGACAGGAGATCTGCATGACCTATTCTTTCTCAGGGAGAGATCCTGCTTCGACAATTTCTGTGAGGAGGCTTGCCAACCGGCTAGAATAGCTATAAAAGACAAGTTATGGGACTGATCTTCTCTCTCCAGTCTGCTTAAACTTTGAACAGGGGACGTGTAAGCCATAGGACATAGATCTTCCAAATAATTATTTGGAATAGTCTGGGAAATGCATGGAAAAACTAACAGCCTTTGCATCTAAACTGGCTTTGGATGTTGACCGGTTAGCATGATTCCAGAGAGACTTTTACAAGCCAGCCGTTTATTCCACCATGGTTGTGATCCTGAACTATGAAAAGTGAAAGTCATTTGAACAACTATCTATCACTTAACCATTTGTAACTCTCTTCTTTTTCCTTTTAACAACAAATCTGATATTCCGTTATTAAGGATTGGCTGATATTTAGGGAAGACCTGTGATTCATATTAACCTAAGGATAAGTGTCTAGTCCTTTGTGATTGCTGATTATATTAGACTTAGTTGTCTAGATGGGAACCAAGGTCTGGAATGCCTAAAGGGTACTATTGTTTGGTATTTTGTTAACCAGAGTAGAAGCTCTTTTCTTACTGGTTTGGTGAATCTAATTATAAAATCACTAGTCTGGGGAACTGCCTGCCCTGTTTCTTACAGTCTGGCCTGAGTGCTGTCACAGCACTATTATGGAAACCTTTCTCTTATGGAAGCAGAGGGATCTTACTCACTTTGAGGCCCCAGCTGCAGGCCTAGTAGAATTTCTCATGCATTCACGTTGAATGTCAGATTTGATAGAAGTTGGGAAGTCAGCTCAAGGAAGAGTAGAACTATACTCACTGTGCTATTAACTATCTCCTGATAGGCAGTTAGCAGCCAGACACTGGCCTGCAAGGCCCTTTCTCTCTCCCACTCCTGCCCTGAACTGAGCCAGGTCTCTAGTAGCTGTTGGCAAAGCAGGAGAATGGACAAAGTTAGTACCAGAAAATCCCTCCCAAACGTTTCTTTTAAATAGGTTTGATTGTCACTAAAATCCCTCTCCAAAGCATTTAACTTCCATATAGCAAAAGATTTATATGTCTCCAAAAACAGACCCTTGTATATACAAGTCCCAGGGACCAGATTCACCTCTGGTGTACGTAACTCCATCAAAGCCAAAGGAGTTACATGAGAGATGAGTCTGGCTCTGTGTATGTGAGGGCTTCTGTAGACTGTCTGATGGCAGCTGTCTAGCACATTGCATGCAGTTTGGGGTCCGGTGCTGTGTTCTCTTTCCTGGACAGCTTCTCCCATGCTGAGTGGCAAATGACAGAGAGGAGCATTTCTTTTTATTTAGAGCAGAGAAGTCTCCCCAGCCCAGCTCCTTTTATAACTTTATTTTCATACCAACGTTGCACCTAACTCCCCTCCCCTCAGCTCTTCAAACTATTCTGTTTATGTCTGAAGAGCAGGAAGTCTTTGGTGAATGAGTTTCCATACACAGAGCTTAACTCAATACTAATTCATTCCTTTTACGAGAGGTGATCAGTTCTCACTGGTCCTCTTGAATTTGGTTACTGCGCTGATGATTTTCTTTCCTGTCCATGTAGTGTTAACTATACTGGAAAAACTAGATCTCAGTCCACCACTGGCATAAAATGTCCCCTGCTATGAGATAGATACATAGAATTTACTAGCTAGTGGGAAAACACTGGCTGTAGAATCGGTGTCTATTTCTTACAAAGCCTTTCTGAATATTGACCTAGGAGAGCTTTTCCATTGCATTAGGAGTGCACAAATCATAAAATCATGGATTAAGGATGGAAGGGACCTCAGGAGGTCATATAGTCCAACCCCCTGCTCAAAGCAGGGCCAGCCCCAACTAAATTATTCCAGCCATGGCTTTGCCAAGCCTGGCATTAAAAACCTCGAATGATGGAGATTCTTAAGGGAAGAGAATAACAGAAACACCTAACTGGTGGGTCAGAACCCAGGCTTAGGAAAACCCCAGCACAAGGGGACACAAAGAAGATGGAGAGAGGCTGTTTTCAGTAGTGACAGATGACAGAACAAGAAGCAGTGGTCTCAAGTTGTGTGTGGGGGGGTGGATCTTAGGAAAAACGATTTCACGAGGAGGGTGGTGAAGCACTGGAATGGGTTACTGAGGGAGGTGGTGAGATCTCCATCCCTAGAGGTTTTTCAGTCCCAGCTTGACAAAGCCCTGGCTGAGATGATTTAGTTGGAATTGGTTCTGCTTTTAGCAGGGGGTTGGACTCGATGACTTCCTGAATTCTCTTCAAGCCCTATCGTTCTATGATTCTATAAAAGAGTTCCCTGAACTCTTTTCAAAAAATTTTTCAAAAAAGAACATTTCTTCTTTTTATCTCTGAGGAGAGCCACTCAGACTCTGCCCAGTGGAAATAAATATGCAGAACCTAGAGGGAGCCATTCTGTTTGTTCTGATGCCCCAAGCAGCTTGATCATTCTGTGCATAGTGAATGTGAGTCTATCTATAGGCTAAATTCTGTTCTTCCTTACACCAAACTAAATATTGATCAGCTCTACTGATTTCAGTTTAAATAAGAGCAAATGTGGCCTGATGAGAAAGAGTTGCCTCCTACTTTCTTTGAGATGGGTAGGATGAAAAAGAGGCAGTTGGTGAGTACTGCCATAAGCTCCCACTTGGTAGCTAAAGGGCCAGGCAGAGCTAAGATCCTCAACAACTTACTGTAAAGTTAATGTATATCATGGATCCCATCATGGAACTCTGTGTCTGGAGTCCATGACTCTGCCCATAGCTGGAAATACCCATTGAAAAGATTTTGAACTAGTACACATAGAACAGAGAATGACGTGTGCAGCAAACTTTTCCAGGTTCTAGACATCTTGATGTAGGCTGCATAACTTCAGTGTTTTGCTAATAGTTTATGTATGCTTCAGCAGCCACAGGATTGGGCACCATTGTGTTCTTTGGAGAGTCTATTTATAAAAAAGATGTGCTTCCTTATACAAGAGCATTTCACTGAAAGATTGTGTTGTCAGAATTTTCACTGACTTGCCCGAGGTCTAAGTAATGTAGGTCGCACTGTCAGATATAAATATCCAGAATCAGATTCTGGTCTCTGTTACACTTGTGTAAATCCAAAATAATGCCACTGAAGTCAGGGGCATTACCCTGGTTTTACACGAATATCACTGATCAGATTCTAGCTCTAATCCTTCAGTCCAGCTGCATCCTTGAGCATCCAAAGCTCCCACTGAAGTCAAGGGGAACAATCAGCATGCCAGAATGGCAGAACTGAGTCCTAAGTGTTAAGAACTCTCCTTACCAGATTTCTGGTGGACACATCGAACTCTCCGAATACATAGGCGACCATATCCCCTGCTGCACAATTCTCCACACTTCCTGAACTGAGCAGCTTCAGGACAAAATGGAGAGCTGCCATCCTCACCTGCAAGGGTAGAGATTATGCACGAGTTATTATTATCTCTTCTGCATGCAATATGAGACAGGATATGAGAGTCCTTTTGCTTTTTCTTTTATCTCTTTGGAATAGTGGCTGAAGTACAAATGATTAACACATCTGTTATGTAAATTCCTTTCAACACTGGCTACAGAAGTACCATGCAAATGCCAGTTTTCACTTTCAGGTGACACTGTAATTAGGAAAAAGGCAGCATTTTCTCCTATAAATGGAAACAAACTTGTTTGTCTTAGTGTCTGGCTGAACAAGAAGTAGGTCTGAATGGACTTGTAGACTCTAAAGTTTTACATTCTTTCCTTACAGTTAACAAAAAATATCTACATTTGTAAGTTGCATTTCAACGCTAAAGAGATTGCTCTACATCACTTCTATGAGATGAATTGAAAAATATTATTTCTTTTGTCATTTTTACAATGCAAATGTTTGTTATAAAAATAATATAAAGTGCATAGTACACACTTGTCATTGTGTTGTAATTGAAATCAATATATTTGAAAATGTAATAAACCACAAAAATATGTAATAAATTTCAATTTTTAATCGCATTAATTTTTAGTTAACTGTGATTAATTGAAACCCTATTAATAATCTCAGCCTAAAAATGTGTCTCATTGCCAGACTCTCCACTGAGTGAAATACTTCCCAGATATTAACAGCAATACCACTATTCCACACACAATCTTACCTTAGCACTCTGATCACTGAGAGCAGATTTCACTGCCTTCACAATCAGAAACTTTCTAACTCTTGTCTCAGGCACTGAAAGATAAGGAGAAGTGTGCAATATAGTATATCTTTGTTCCAAACACTCATGCTCCACATTAGAATGTGTCCTGTGCCCTATTTAAGAGTACTACCAAGCTTCAATCATATACAGAGAATCAGCGGGGAAAATATAGGACCAGACTCTGATCTCAGTTACACCAGTCTAAGTCTGAAGTATTTCCACTTCTGTAAATAGCACCATCATACTATCCTGATGGAAATATTGTAAGAGAGTTAGACAAATGGAGGTCAGTGAAGTTAGTCTGTGTTTACCACCAGTATAGCAGAATTCGGGATCTATTCTAGAGTGTCTAATACTTATTCAGTCAGGAGTACTATTTTGTTTTTATCTCATTATTATTAACATGCATCCGCCACAAGATTACATTTGTATTTGTACCTTGAAAATATTTTAGGCTACATTCAGCACTTAATTAACCCTGTTGATTTCTGTGTGACCACATGGGAGTAACTTAGAGCAGCACTGGGTCCCTTTAGTGAATTTCCAACCCTCTGGTGAGCATGCATCTAAAAGGGTGTCGCAAGGAGAAGGGAGAAAAATTGTTCTCTTTGGCCTCTGATGATAGGACAAGAAACAATGGGCTTAAATTGCAGCAAGGGAGGTTTAGGTTGGACATTAGGAAAAACGTCCCAACTGTTAGGTTGGTTAAACACTGTGAAAAATTGCCCAGGGAAGTTGTGGAATCTCCACCACTGGAGATATTTAAGAGCAGATTGGATAGACACCTATGAGGGATGATCTAGACAGTGCTTGGTCCTGCCATGAGGGCAGGGGACTGGACTTGATGACCTCTCAAGGTCCCTTCCAGTTCTAATAATCTATGACTATATGACTCTATGTGTTGCAGCAGGGGCAGATGACCGTTTTGCGGGGCCCCGGGCAGCATAATTCCGCGGGGCCCCCCTTTGCCACGGCGCATGCACAGTGACGCCATGCTCATGCGCGGTGGCACCACGGCGCGTGCGCGGGGCTTTTTGAAGCGCGGGACCCGGGGCGGCCACCCCGCTCGCCCTGCCCTATATCCGCCCCTGTGTTACAGATCCTCTGTGCCCCATTTGCAGAGATGATGAGTATGTTATAGCCCTACCATGCCTGCAAAGCCTTGGTTCTTTAGATCAACCTATAGCAGCTCATGCTTTTAGCTCTGGATGTCCCCAACTCAACCCCCAGCACGATGGCGATGATCGCAGCAGTCACAGTTACTCCTGTGTTACTTACAGTCAGCACCAATAATAGCTGTGAGCAGATTCAGGGTTGCCACACGAACAGTCTCATTCTCAATCTTCAGCTGCGAGTGCAGAAATGCTATGAGGTCATCAGGAGAAGAACGGGCTGCAAAGGAAGAAATCACATCCTCACTAACAACTGAAAGCTCATTCTTACCACACCTACAAAAGAAGGAAGTTACAAGGAAACTACTGTGTAATTTGGAGTCTCTTCCCCTACCTAGCAGTAGGATACAATAGCACAGCTCCATTTGATTTTCCATGATGAGCTGCTGAGTTGGAGAACAGATCTGTGGGAAGAAGAGAAGTGATCAAAGGAAAACTAATCAGAACAAGCAACTGAAAAGAAGAGGCTCAATTAATTTCTAAGCACTCACTTCCTACCTTTCCAAATAGAGCTCTGAAGCCAAAAGAAATGGTACTGACTGCACAACAAGAATCAGAAACAATGACCGAGACACTGGATAACAGAAGTTCCTGCTTTCAAAGTGTTTTTAGCAGCAGAGCTAATTGAATCAAGACTTGACCCTTGGTAACTGGTTCAAATGGTTAATTATTCCACCATAAAAATGTAGGCCTTATTTGCAGTCTGAATTTGTCCAGCTTCATTTTCTAGTTATTGGCTCACGTTATGCCTTTCTCTGCTAGATTATTACATATGTTTCCCCACATAGATATTATAGACTGCAATTAAGTCACCCTGTCACAGGATAGGTCCTCCCCATTTGGATGGGATCAGTTTTTACTATCTAACTCTAACTCCCTCTAATAACTGGCTTATGCTAAAATTGCTTTACAAACTGAGCTGGATTTTAGCTAATAAAATGAGACCACTATCTGCTTATTCTTAAGCCAGCAGAAACCAATAAGGCATGAGAAGGTCTCCGGGCTCTTCACTAGCATTCAAAAGATGTTTATTCTTAATATGCTTCAGATCTGCTGTGCTTAAGCTCAAGTGATACAAGAACAAGTTCCCCTCACCCGGTCGTGCAGAGCACTGCAGATGGCTTGAAATTTCCCTTCAGGTAGAAGGATCTTATATTCACCAGAGACTTCCAAGAGCTGCCTCAGACTCTACAACAGAGGGTGAAAGTTAGAAGGTGGGCATACAAAGGAGCAATATGCAATGACTGAAGCAGGTTCATGGAATTCATAGATTCCAAGGCCAAAAGGGATGATTGTCATCAACTAGTCAGGCCTTCTGTATGACACAGGCCTTAGAAATTGCCAAAATAATTCCTAAAGCAGAACTTTCAGAAAAAAATCCAATCTTGATTTTAAAATGATCCCCTTGACTCTTGGTAAATGGTTTGAATGGCTAATATCCCACCACTGAAAAGGTAGACCTTATTTCCCATCTGAATGTCTCCTGTTTCAGTTTGTAGCCACTGGATCATGTCATGCCTTTCTCTGCTAGGTCATTACCTATATTTCCCCATGCAGATATTATAGACTGTAAGTAAGTCACCTGTCACAGGGTAGGTCCACCCTGTTTGGATGGTATCAGGTTGTGGAGGAGTTAAAGAACTAAGGCAGCCCAAGTGACCTAGTCTCCCCAACCACCATAGCAGGCCTGGTTCTTAGAGCAGCATTGCCTAATAGTCAGGGTCAGTGCAGCAGCCCTTTAATGAGGCTCTTCAGCTCAATGACCCAAGCCCTTCTAGGTACGACCGTGCAACCTAGTGCTCAACCACCCTTTGGGGCAAACCAGTGTTGCCTAGTGGCCAGCCCTTCTCCACCAGGCTCTACCTACTCCACAGGGTCCCAGCCCAGGGCCTTGTCTTGCAGCTCAATGGGGTTTCTTCCAAAACATGCAGAGTCAAAGACTAATACCTCAACTCAATAATGCTTAGTTCACATAGATTACTTCCCACCATTCTTCTGCAGCAGGTCATCTCAGTAACTCCGTGGTCTCTCCTCCATCTGTGGCATTGGATGGTTGTGGGGGTGGGGGGGGTCAACTGGAACCACAGGCTGGCTGGTTTCTGCATCCTAGGGCACTGGCAGTCCCTCCACAAAAGCCTGCAAAGCACCTCTGCTCCCTTCAGCTGTCAGCCTAGACAGAACTGAGCTGCTCCCTTTTATATCCTGGTTCCAGTTGGAGCATTCCCAGCAAGTATGAAGGGGCATAGCCCACAGATCATGATTAGCCCCCGCTGAACCATGCATGGGGGGTATCCTCTGTCACAAACACTCCCCCTTAAGAGGGTGTCCATTGGTGGACCTTCCTCTTCATCGTCTCCTTCCACTTGGGAGAAGTCTGTGTTTGCATGAGCCTTCCCTGGCCCAGCGTAACACACAGAAGTCATAGGGTTGGAGCGGGAAGTACTACCTCATGATTCAGGCACTGGTGTCCTTCATGTTATTAATCCATCTGAGGGGTGCATGGTTGGTGACCAGTTGAAAGGGCTTCCCCAGTACAGAATATCCCAGGGTATGTCTACACTACAGCGCTAATTCGAACTAACTTAGTTCGAATTAGTTAATTCGAACTAAGCTAATTCGAACTAATGCATCCAGACTAAAAAAACTAGTTCGAATTAGCGTTTTGCTAATTCGAACTAGCATGTCCACATTAAGTGGACCCTGAACCGGGCTTAAGGATAGCCGGAAGCAGTGCCGGCAGGGCATCAGATGAGGACTTAGAGCGTGGAGCTGCTGCCTCAGGCTAGCCGAGGGCTGTGCTTAAAGGGACCCGACCCCCACCCCGGACAGACAGTTCTCAGGGGTGCCCCTCTTGCAAAGCAGTCCTGGCTTGGAGTGCTCTGAGTGCCCACACTGGGCACATCACAGCACTCGGCCATCAGCCTGGCTGTACTTGCCGCAGGCTGCCATCTGGGGAGAAGGAGCAATTGGGGGGCTGCAGGAGACCTTCCACCCCCAGAAGCACGCAGAGCCAGCCCAGTCCTCCCCATCGGGGGCTCGTACCCCATTCCTCCATCACCTCCTTCCACTTACCCTTCCCTAGCCCCCCTTCCTGATGTACAAAATAAAGAAAACGTGTGGTCAAAAACAGAATCTCTCTTTATTGAACAAAACTCGGGGAGACTGGGAAAAGGAGGTGGGAGAGGGGAAGAGAGAGGGTGGGAGAGGGGAGGGCAACTACAATGATCAGAGGTTTGGAACAGGTCCCATATAAAGAGAGGCTAAAGAGACTGGGACTTCTCAGCTTAGAAAAGAGGAGACTGAGGGGGGATAGGATAGAAGTCCATAAAAGCATGAGTGGGGTGGAGAGGGTGCATTAAGAAAAGTTCTCCATTAGTCCCCATAATAGAAGGACTAGAGGACACCAAAGGAAAAGAATGGGTAGCAGGCTTCAAACTACTAACAGAAAGTTGCTCTTCACAAAGCAAAGATTCAACCTGTGGAACTCCTTGCTGCAGGAGGTTGTGACGGCTAGAACTTAGAACAGAGTTTAAAGAGAAGTGAGATAAAGTGATGGAGGCTGGGTCCATGGAGTGCTATTAGCCAGGGGGTAGGAGTGGTGTCCCTGCCCAAAGTTTGTGGAAGGCTGGAGAGGGATGGCATGAGACAAATGGCTTGATCACTGTCTTCGGTCCATCCCCTCCAGGGTCCCTAGGGTTGGCCACTGTCGGCAGACAGGCTACTGGGCTAGATGGACCTTTGGTATGACCCAATACGCCCATTGTAAGCTCAGGGCTCAGGGTTGGGGGTCTCAGTGGACCACCTTCATTTTCATGCACACCTGCTCCTAGGTGGCCAGGCTGGCAGCTCTCCTGCCCTAGACGGCCACTTTCCTGTGCCTAGTGCGGAGGTCGTGGACGAGGTCCATGATGTCCGCAGTAAACCAGGCGGGTGCGGTCCTGGGCAGGCTCCCGAGAGCCGCCAGCCTGGTCCCGGGAAGAGGGGGATGGCTGGGTGGCAGCGGGTGGCTGGCTCGAGCCGTGCCAGGTGCAGGGTCTGCTAGCTGGGTGCTGGCCAGCCTGTGCCCCTTTAAGAGGTCCGGGGCCGGAAGGGGGGCAGACGAGTTTCCCTGGTGTTGGCCAGAGTGGCCACCAGGGAAAGCTGGGGAGGGCTAGCCTCCCACTAGTTTGAATTAAGGGGCTACACACCCCTTAATTCGAACTAGTAAGTTCGAACTAGGCTTAGTCCTCGTTCAATGAGGTTTACCTAGTTCGAACTAAGCACACCGCTAGTTCGAATTAAGTTCGAACTAGCGGAGCGCTAGTGTAGCGCCTATCAAAGTTAATTCGAACTAACATCCGTTAGTTCGAATTAACTTTGTAGTGTAGACATACCCCCAGGGTGTAGATCACCCACTTGATGGCCAGGGCCTCCCTTGCTATAGTAGGGCGGCAGGTCTCTCAGGAGAACAGCTTGCAGCTGAGATAAAGGATCTGGTGCTCCTTCCCACCTATTTCTTGAGATAGTGCCACTCCTGGTCCTACCTCCGAGACCTCCATTTGAAGGATAGAAGGCTTTGTGAAGTTGGATGGGATAGGACCAGCTCTTGGTTCAGCTGTTTTCACAGGGCCTGGAAGGCTTCCTCACAGTCTTCTGATTACTGGACTTTCTGTGATTGGGTGTTCTTCATCAGGTCCAATAATAGGGTGCCCAGTGTGATGAAGTTGAGTACTAAGCAGCCACTGTGTCTGAAGTATTGTGGCACCTGTTTCTTTGTCATGGAGGTGGGGCAGTCACACAAGCCTTAGACCTTATTTATCAAGGAGCTATAGTTTTCCCCTTCCTACTGTGTTCACTAAGATGGCACTTGGCTGGATTCACAGTGAGTCCTGCATCTATTGGGGCTTACAATACCTTGCTAAGATGTCAGAAGTGTTTCCCCCAGCTGGTGCTGTGGATGACAATATTCTTAATGCACACGGCTGTATATCGCATATATGTTTGCAATATTTGGTTCATGAGCTGCTGAAAAGTGGCTGAGGCTCTGTGCAGCCCAAATGGCATCCTGCTGAATTGCTATAAGCCAAGCAGGGTGTGGAAGGCACTCTTCTCACAGGAAGCCGGTATCAGGGGTATCTACCAATATCTGTTGGTCAGTTCTAGTGTGGAAATGAACTTTGCATTTCCCACTATATTCCTCCTTGAGATTTCCCCATGTATGCATCCCAGTATCACTTCAGCTTTTTTGGCCACAGCATCGCATTTGTAGGTCATGTTCAGCTGAGTATTCACCAAGTTTCCCAAAATATTTTTCAGAGTTACTGTTTCTCAGGAAGCATCCCTCAACATGTATGTATCACCTACATTGTTTTGTTCCTAGATGCATCTATTTACATTCAGCCATATTTAAATGCACATTTATTGTTAGCACCCAGTTTACCAAATGATCTATATCACTCTGAATCAGTGAGTTGTCCTTTCCATTATTTACCACTCCCCAATGTTTATTTCATCTGCCAATTTTATCAATGATGATTTTATGTTCTCTTCCAGGCTATTGATAATGAGATGACAGTCTAACTCCTTCCTGTACCTACACACTTTTCTTCTTTGCTGCTTGAAGCTTCCAGGATAGCTCTGATGAAATCTACATATTTTACTACATTTAGGCTCTTGTGTAGTCCTCTGATACTTTTAGTCAAGTCCATGAGACATTGATTCCCTCAAAGTCATGGGCATTCCAATCCCAAAAGCAACCACATATTCTGGACCAGAAAGCCAACATAGATTGGGAGTAAACCATGGAGGAAGTGGGGAGGGGGGAAGGGCAGCAGGGTTGTGGCCCTGGATTTGCTGCTTGGCTTGTACTGAGCCAGCTCACATAGACTGAGCATGCTCAATCATACTACTGAAGCCAACTGCCCTCACTCCATCCTCTCACTATCAGCAGACAAGAGTTACCTTGGTCATGTGATACTGAGGGTAGATGAAATAAGAGAGACAAGGTGGGTGAAATAATATCTTTAATTATATTATCTCACCCACCTTGTCTCTCTAATGTCCTTGAACCAACACAGCTACAACAGCCCTGTACACAACGGTAGATGAAATAGACAGTGATTTTATATCTATCTAGTTACAGAATCTAAAGCAATGCACTTCAGGACTTCTTAGTATTAATTTTCAGCTACTGGCAGTTTACTTAATACTGCCCAGAGACAACACACAGCAGCCCCTGCTCTGAGGAGTTTATTTATAATCTAAAAGAGAGACACAGAGTTGATAGGATGTACCAGTAAATCACAAGGAGGGAGTATCTTATGGGGCGGGGGGGAGGGGGGGGAAGGTGTTTTGTTTCTTACCTCCTTATCATCTCCAGAAACAGAAGATACTTTTCATGAGAGGCTTTTACCTACAAAACTTGTCACCTGGGTCACCATGTCTATAAAATCAAGACTTGTGTGTTTATCTATTATCTAACAAGTCACTATGTAGACCAGGAAACGCCACTGGTAGCAGCTAGTGCAGTTCACCTATGCGCACACATTGATAGTTATTTTAATAAGTATCTCACCTTGGTGACATGAAAAACATTAACATCCTCTTTATATTGCTCAAGAAGCCATGGGATCTGTTCGAACACCTTATCTTGATGCTCTTCTTTATGCAGGAGGAGGCTCATCATAGTACCAAGGGCTTTGATAATGGCCTGCTTGAGCTACATAGAGACACAGAATTTATGTTCCTACAAATTCATTCAATATCATGCAATGGGCCCATCTTTTCTACTGCTGACGAGTGCAATTTCCCTTTTCCACTGTTGAAACAGCCCTATCTCAATATTTCCTGGTAAAGAGTTAAGACTCATGGGCTTCGTCTACACTGGCATGATTTTCCGAAAATGCTTTTAACGGAAAAGTTTTCCGTTAAAAGCATTTTCGGAAAAGCACGTCTAGATTGGCAGGATGCTTTTCCGCAAAAGCACTTTTTGCGGAAAAGCGTCCGTGGCCAATCTAGACACGCTTTTCTGCAAAAAAGCCCCAATTGCCATTTTCGCGATCGGGGCTTTTTTGCAGAAAACACTACTGTGCTGTCTACACTGGCCCTTTTGCGCAAAAGTCTTTCGCATAGTATTTCCGGAAAAGCAGTGACGATCTTACATGAGATCGTCAGTGCTTTTCCGGAAATTCAAGCAGCCAGTGTAGACAGCTGGCAAGTTTTTCCAGTCTAGACACAGCTATGGTGTTGGTTTCAGAATTATATTCTACTGCACCTCACAACTTTCCCAAGTGGGATATTTCCCCAGATTAGTATGCACACTAAACCAACTCATTCCTGCTGTAACTCTACTGGAACTGAATAGACATCTGCCAGGAATGAATTTAGCCCATTCTCCTATATTCATCTGCATGTCAGGTGACAAAACTGGAATCTATGTACAGACAGAATTTCCATGAGATTGTGACATTATAATCTTTTTTAAATGTTTTACATCATACTCCATTCTATCCCAAAGAACCTGCCATTGAACTCCATCATCACAAAGAGTGCCATACACAGAGAATTTAACAATACAATTTCTCATAAAGGTTTAGAAAGCCTACAATTCTCACCTCCAAATCTTCACATGTGGTCCATTTGCTTGTCACATGACGATAGAGGGGAAGAATTTCATCACAGAACTGAGATTTACCCATTTTGGGAAATGGCCACCTTTCCCAGTTACTAAAATATACATTTACTGCCCTTGACCATTTTTCCAGAACTGCATGGAAGGAAAAAAGACAGGCAATATGAAAAGGATGCAATAGTAATAAGGATACGTTGTTTTATCAGTGGACACACCCAGGCTTGTAGTTTATTACAATTCCATGCCCAATTCAGGAACAGCTGATGAAATCCAATAACAGTTTTGAATTATTTCTCTTCCCTCCTTTCCGTTTCTTGTTTCTCAAAAGGCTTTCTTCTCTTTTGTCTCTCTCCATCTCTTTTTAATTCCCATCATTTGAAAACATATTTTTTTCTCCCTTGTTACCTCTTAATTAGAGCTGATTGTAAAGGTAGTTGAAATTAAATTAAAAGTGTTTACTCTTGTTTTTTTCAAAATTTCAAATTACAAAGATCATTCACATGTTTCAAAAATCAACAAATTTCAGCCACCTTTTTAGCTGCACAAAAACACTGAACACATCCTGATTAAAACTGTCATTGACATTTTTTCAGTTTAATATTCCATCAACTTGGAAAAAAAATATGAAAAATGTAATACAAAAACAAAATATTTTGACCAGCTGTTTTCTGAATGATTCATGTCCTCTGCAGTTATTGCTTATTTAGCCCTAAAACTGTATGATTTCCTGTTGGGTTACAGTTTGTCTGAAAGATGTTCAGTGCCCCTAACTCCTATTAGCTATACTGAGATTTGACAGCATTTTGCCCTAAAATTAGATGCACCCGCTGCCCTTGAAAGGAAAATTAAGGCTCAATCCTATGTTCTATGAAGCTAATGGCAAAATTCCCATTCATCTCAAAGGTGTAGGATTAATCCCTTAGGCCTGATCTACACTAAAGGGGAAAGTTGACTTAAGGTACGCAACTCCAGCTATGTTAATTATGTAGCTGGAGTTGACGTATCTTAAATCGTGTTTTCAGACTGTCCACACAGTGGAAGGTTGACAGGAGTGTTATTCCTCATGAGAAGCAGGACTACCGGTGCCAAAGGGAGCACCCACTCAGTTCGAATTAGTGGGGCTTCACTAGACCTGCTAATTTGGACCCTGGTGATCAACTGCAGCAGCATTGATCTTCTGCATAGTGTAGACGTGGCCTTACTTGAGCATCAACTAAAAAGCAAAGGAAGAGAGAAGTGGAGAAGACCAGAGGACAGAGAAAGAGGGTGAAAGGAGATGATAATTAAGCAACTAAAGAGGAGGAATGGGTGGAGGGGTGGAAAATGGGAAATTTTTAAATGTAATTCAGTCTGTTGCCTGCACATTCTCCCCCAGGAGTTTCCTGGCACATGGGCAGCATCAGCTTTTGTTTATTTTTAAAATATCCACAAGTCATAAAGGGCCTGAACTTACAAATGCTCAGCACCTCCAGCAAAGTAAGGAGTACTCTCAACTCCACTGAGTGCCACAGGAGCATGAGGACTCAGCCCCTGGTACAATCCAGTTCAGAGCCTGTTTGTAAACGATCAGTCACTTAACTCTGTACCAAGGCCCCTAAATATCCATTTTGGACATCTACAATAAGTGCTGGCACTTACCACCACAAAATTGTTGCATCAGCCTGCTCTCGTCGTCTAACATCCGCATGGAGCTCATGCCGTACAGGGTCATTCCCACAAAAGGAATGCACTTGAGTGCTGAAAAGAAGGACCAGAAGAAAAGGAAGACAGACAATTGACTGTTATCTGCCTTCTTACTATCGCATTTAGAAACACCGCTGGGTCGGATGCTATGGGCTCCTAGGTCATTTTGTGCTGCGTACACAAATGATAAGGCAGAAGTAAAAAATCAGTGGGGGATTTACCCTGAGGAGGAGCATTCTCCACCAATGTGCAGCTGTGCCAGATGCCCAATCCTCTCCCAGAGTAGGAGAGAGAGCACTGGGAAGGGATGAGAAATGGAATGGAGAAGAGCTCCACTAGACCTGATTTTCCTCAATCCTGTCCTTTAAGAACTTCAAATGGGGCATAAGAGCTTGCACCTTGGTGTGGATAGCTCATGGTCTAGCAACTGGAACCAGCCACAGCAGTTCATCTCATGCCCCCCAAATAGCACTCTGTGTAGCTGTACAGAGCGTGAACCTCTGTCCTTAAATGGAAGACAATAACTTTGAAACAAAAGATGGAAGTTGACCTACGATAAGCTGATGATAGGTTGCCCAGCGTAATCAAAGTGAACACGTCAGACAGCTTCAGTGGATTCAGATGACATTGAAGCTCATACATCACCTCACTGAAATAGCAGCGTGCCAGAGCCACTAATGTGTTGCTCGCTGCCACTTTTAGTTCATTTGTTGCGTCCTTAAAAAATACAAAAAGAGAGAGACTGAAGTGATTAAAGCCAACTACACCAGCCAATGCTGCTCAAATGAATCAAGTTCTTATTTCTGTTTTCCACCCAACTTTCTGAGAACAGAATCATGAGTCATAAATAATCATTGAATCGTTTGGCTAAACACTTGTCAGCCTTTCAGTTGTTTGCAAGCTGCTTAGACTATTCGCTATTAGCTATTTGTGGTGGATGATTGGCTATCATAGTGACATGATATTTTTCCTTCAGAGGAGGTGGGCAGCTTCAAGATATTCAGAGAATTTTCCTGAATAAACTATACCCTAAATCCAAATACTGCTTCTTTTGGAAACAGCTCAGATTCTGTTTAAAGGTTTCATCCTGCTGCTTAACACCATAGTATCAGAGAACCTTCCACACAAAATCAGTATCAATAATGAAATCCCTAGTAGACTTCACAAAATACTTGCTTGTTAAGAAACGGTAGGCCTCTCTGCATCTGAAATATGTCACAATATCCTGACCTTACAAAGCACTTAAGCACATGTGTAACTTGAACAAGATGAAACTAGTCACATGCTGCTTAGGACCTGGGATTTCTGGAGGACGGTGTGGGGATCTGTGGGCCCCTAGCAGTCATTAATCCTGGAGTTTCAGTATATAGTTTACAAAAAATATTTTAATTAGTTTAAGCTTTCATTCCTGTCATTAGCATATAGGGAAAACTAACTTACCTGAGTATCAGAGGGGTAGCCATGTTAGTCTGAATCTGCAAAAGCAGTGAAGTGGGTCTTTGACCACAAAAGCTTATGTTCCAACACTTCCGTTAATCTAACTTACCTGAGTCTCTCTCATGTGGTTTGAGGCAAGTGTTATTATTTTGCTCAGTAGCCTTCTCTTTAGGACCTGGGCATCCTGCTGTAATACTTTCTCCAGGATACAGTAAATGTCTACTCTGTTTTTCTGGGGACAAAACATAAAAGAACAATTGGGGAAAATGTTTCCTTGATGACAATATAGTAATGCTATAAGCTAATATAGTAATGCAATATAGTAACACTTACGCTAATAAGCTTCTGCCCAAAAGAGTTTACAATCTAAACATGAAACAACTAGCCCAGGCTAAAAGAGCAGATCAATAGCCAGGAAAATAATTCAGGTCTTCTGATTCACTATCTGGAGTCCTCTCCACTAGACCACACTGATTCCACAGCCTGCATACTCACTCAAGTAACCCTAGTCTTCATTTGTATAAAACTTGCTATGCCCTCCACAATCACCCCAGCTAGCAGCATTTCAGAAGAAGCTGAGCAATTTACAAATTTTTTAATCAGAATAAGGGCCCTGCACTGCCCCCTTATCTAATTTCATTTATTATTATTATTGTTGTTATTATTATTATTATTGTTATTGTTGTTATTGTTATTATTAGCATCATGCCTTTTTTTATCCACTCCAGACAGAATTTGTAAATACAATGATAAAATACCCAACTCCTGCAGTAAATCTTCTGCAGCTTTTAGGGAAAATTAGCTCAGGAGTTACCTCTACATTGACAGTAGCACACTTGAAGGTCTCTTTTATGGGGTCCATCAAAGTTCAAATTCACAGATGATACTAAATATGGAGGAGTTGAAGGTATGAGTTGTGACAGAGAAATAATAAAGAGGGGCACAGAGAAATTAGAAACCTGAGCAGAACAAGACTGATTTCAGAGAACTGCAAACTAGCGCACCTAGAGAGGGGGTCAATATAACTGACATAATGAGAGGGAGAAAAGTGGGAAACAACAAGTGACCTGGAGTGACAGTGAAAAAAAAAGTCAGCCATCTGGGTTGGGTTTGTTACATACAGGAATCTTGTCATAAAGCAGGAAGACAACAGTTTCTCATTGTTCATCTGAGGTGTGACTGCTTCTGGCTTATTTCACTTTTTTGGCACCACATTCCCCAGAAAAGATCAACAGCTTGGAAGTAATTCAGGAGAAAATTTTAAAAAGTGCAGGGAGGCCAGCAGAACTGACTTTTAAATAGAGACCTGCAACCTCTATGGGATCTGACCTCATGCATCAGGGTGAGGTTGGGTGGGTGTAGGGGAGCCTGCCTTGACAATAAATGGCCACGTCTCCCTTTAACACGTGCGGATCTCTAACAAGCAAAACCCAGGCCTGTCTCAAGTCTGGTGCACATAAGCATGCAGGCAAGGTCATGGGAGAAGCTGTGAGAGGAAGGAATGTTTTGCATAACAATGCAGATGAAGCATGGTACGTGAGACTATGTCAAGAACACATGGCAAGCAATCTTGTACAGGTACTTCTGTTTCTGATAACCACAAATTACAGATGCAGCCATACAACTGTCAACTATGCACATAGCAGCAACATCCTGAGTGACAGGATGTACTCCAGATAGGGTATTGGGCATGTTCCATATCCTACACAATACGTAATCAATTGGTAAATATTATTAGAACAACCAAGTCTCGCTTTGCTATCAAATGGGCTTAGTAAGAACAATCAGTGGGAGGGAATGAGCAGGATTGACCCACAGGTACTGCTCGATGTAACTAGAAGTAAATAGGCCCTTCACACCGGTGATCCAGTGCATGGTGTTCCAATGCATGGGAAGAAAAGGAACCCTGACCTCCTGCCTGCTACTGTAGGTAGCATACGGGTGAAGTGTAAGTGAACTAGTCTTTATTATTGTATTATAGTAGCTCTTTTATTAATTGCTTTTGCATTGCTTTGCACTATGTTCTTGCTTTAGAATGTATGGCATTTAAGGTTTAAATTGTGTAGTAATTGTTTTTAAGGCTTGTAAAACTTAAACAACTGTCATAACTGCTTAAAGCTTGCAATAAATAAGAAAGTGGTTAAGTATCCCTGGAGTGTCCTGGTTTCTCTTGGATCTAAAATGAATCGTATCACATCACAGTGGGAAAACAACTGGACTCCCCTGGGCTCAGATCAGGTCAGCTCTCCTCCACAGAGTCAGCACAACCGTGACTGCCTACTCCAGCCAGCCACCACCTCCTTGCTGCATAGCATGCACTGTGGAGTGAGGATGCTTAGGAGTCAGTGTTTCTTACCCTGCAGCACGTACATTGCACAGCAGGGGGCAGTATCAGAGACCTAAAATTTAGACTTTAACATCAGGAAAAATGCCCCAGCTATAAGACATCTATCAGGTTATTACATCGTCTTCATTGGAAAGTGGTGGAAACCCAGTCACTAGGAGCTTTTAAAATTGGTTTGGCCCCAAAAAATGAAAAAGGCACTGCTGGGAAATTGGATGATCCAACAAGCCTTTCACATCTGTCTCCTGTGAGTCTATAACTCTGAATTCAGGCAGCTGAAGGTGTGAACTGCCTGCTAAGGTCATAAAGCACTTTGGAATGTTCAAAGCCAATGGTTGGCTACACATTCCAGTGGTTGTGCTTTTAAAGGATGCTGCTGCAAACTGCTATTATTACTGCTCTAGTGGGGAGAGGCTCTGCCTCTTTCCATTCATTTTTAAATGTAAGGAGGATTTTTAATTGAAAATCATAATTGATAACTTATGAATACAAGCGCCCCACACTATTCAAGCGAGCCAGAAATGAACTGCTTGTCTTGGCTTCCTGGTACTTGAAACTAAAATGCCTTCTGTGTTGACCCTTAATAGAGAAATGGACTTTGCTGGATGCGAGTATTAATAAAAGAAAAAGGGGTTTGGATTATTTAAGAACCCTTCAGAGCTATATCCCAATCATATGTCATTATAATTAAGAAGTGTTGTCTTGGGTTTAGAGCAGAGAGTCAGTTCACATGGGTTTTATTCACCATTCTTCTACTAACTCACTATGTGGTGTTGAGCAAGTTATTTAATTCCCCATGACACAGCCCATCAGTAAATGGGGATGTTTATCACTCTCCCAAAGGTGCTGTAAAACCTAATTCATGAGTAAGTAGGTAAGTGCTTTGAGGTTTTTGGATGAAGATGCTAAAGGAGGACAAACTACTGCTATAAGAGATTATAGATACCCCTACAGTGCACTTTTATAATATACAGCCCATGTACTCCAGTGTGTACAAAAGGACAGTGCTCCTCTGAGTGTCTCTTTATTATATCATCCTGATCTGTAACAGAATTTTGCATGATGAGTTTTGCATGAAGACAGAAGGGTAAATACTGCTTACACTGAAGGTGGGCTGAGCCAAGTTCTGTATTGAATTACTTCCATGAAGTCAAACAGAATTTGGAGTGGAAACATGGAAAACAGATGTGATTTGATGAAACTGCCCTACCTCATCCTGCTGAAGTTTTTCTAGCAGAACAGTCACAACGACAGCCAGTTTGGTCTCAGCTATCTTGACAATCTGAAGGGCAATAGAGGCCTTATCTTGATCGTCCATATGGTCCAGGAGGAAAACAACCTCGCTGTAAACAGCTGAAATTAAAGGAAAGGATTCTGCTGGTTATCATTGATGTTGGGATTCAGTGCTTGTGTCTTTAATTCACTATCTAGTAAAGACTCTGTAGGAGACCAGACATGGTAATAAGTGGACCTGGGAATCATGCAAATCCTTTTCTTCCCTCATGGTGACCATGTCTGTTTGCAGAGCTATTGTGGGGGGACGGATTATAATAAGGAAAAGCTGCTCCTTTTAAATAAGATCCCCACATAAAATCATCTTTTCCACCTTTACTATTAATTTAGGCATTTTGATAGCACACAGAATAATTTAGAGCCAAGATTTTTAAAACTGGGTGCCTAAACTAAAACTCCTCAATCCATATTAACACGCCTACATCCTGATTCAACAAATTAATCACATGCCTAACTCAATGCCAACAAATAAATCTAAAGTTAAACACATGCTGAAGTGTTTTGCTTAGTCAGGATGTCATTTCCAAAAGTGCTGAGCACCCAGAATTACCTATGGATGGTGCAAAGAACTTCTAGGGGTTCAGTATCTCTTGAAAATCAAGCCACTTTTTAAAGACCCCACTGTATGAATTTAGAAGTCAAACTTTATGCACTCTGTTTTGAAAAAAGGCTTCAGTTTTATTTTATGGTAATTTAAATACTTGCAGAGAAGACACATGGAATAGGTATTTGTCCAGTTGCCTCTAGAGACCCTAAAAGATTTTCCCCCAATGCACAACATAAGAACATAAGAACGGCCGTACTGGGTCAGACCAAAGGTCCATCTAGGCCAGTATCCTGTCTGCTGACAGTGGCCAGCACCAGGTGCCCCAGAGAGGGTGGACAGAAGACAATTATCAAGCGATTTATCTCCTGCCATCCCTCTCCAGCCTCTGACAAACACAGGCCAAGGACACCATTTTATCCCCTGGCTAATAGCCTTTTATGGACCTAACCTCCATGAAATTATCTAGCTAGGTGTTTTCCATGGGTAGGGTGATTGCCCCATACCTTTATGTGAAGCCTCAGAGATTAAGTCTTGGTAAGTCTTGCTCACATAGTCAGGATCAGTGTTACCCGTAAACTGAGCACTTGGGTGGCAGACATGTGTTTCTAATGGTTGTACACATCCGTACATGCCTCAATGCACATAAAATGTATTCTACACGTAGAATTGGAGAGAACATTGGTCAGGATGCAATTGATCTCCAGATTTGAGGGTGGGGAGGAATTTTCCCTGGGTCAGACTAGCAGGGATTATTGTTTGGGAGGTTGGGAATTTGTCTTCTTCGGGAGTATGGGGCACTGATCAACCACCAGGATCATCAGGGCATTTCTGACCTAATCATTTCTCTACCATTGCAAAGGCCTCAGGCATTGGCAGCATTTCAGTTTCTCCTATCCTCTGTCTGCAGCACACAGCATCTTAGTCTCCTAGGCCTTGGGCACATCTACACAGCAGGGCTAAAGCAGAAATAAGCTACACAACTTGAGCTCTCAATTGTGCAGCTTAAGTTGAAATAGTTTATTTCGGCTTTTGGCGCTGTCTACACATAAAATGCGGGTTATAGGAGTCGGAGAAAGAAGTCCTCCAGCTTGACATTATTTGACATTATGTTGAAATAATGGCTTGCTGTGTAGATGCGGACTATGTTATTTTGCAATAACATCAGTTATTCCAAATTAACACTGCTGTGTTGACATACCCTTCAAGAGTGACAATTTTTAGTCCAAGACAAGTTTTGGTTTCAGCATAGGGTTGCTAGGTGAAACGTAATGGTTTTGTGACATACAGAAGATTAAAGTACATGATCTAATGACCTACCAGCCTTAAACTCGATGAAACTGTGAAATAGTTGATGTATTAATAAAATCAGGATTTTATCTCCCATGTGTCTCTCAGCAGAAATTCTCCTGGAGACTTAATATTTAACAAGAAATCTGAAATGCCATATTTATCTGTCTCCATTGTAACAGCATTCCAAGGCATGGAGGAGGAATTGATCAGAATTTACCCTTCCCATGAAAGATTGCTCAAGATTAGGCGATTACCCATCCTTACCCTTCGATTCCAACACCCAGATGCAGATGGAATCAGAACTGTAACTTACATTGCCCATACAGTTGCAATAGTAATGGTGAAGGATTAAGAGCACTAGTGTTGCTAAGAAACGCTTTGTTATCCTCCATTTAATATGCTAGCTATCCACTTAATATCTTAAGTAGACAGCAGGTACATCTAGACTGCAGAGTTTTTCCAGGATACCAGAGATATCCCAGAAAAGCTCTGCCACGTCCAAGGAATGCGTCTGCTTTTCCAAAAAAATATTGGAAAAGCAGACATGTTTTTTCAGCATCTCAGTAAACCTCGTTCTACGAGGAAGAAGGGATGTTCTGAAAGAGGCTTTTTTTTCTGACATTTGGCCCAGTGTAGACGGGCCAACTGTCAGAAAAGCCTCTTTCAAAAGAAAAGTGATAGAACTTTGTAGTCTAGACACAGTCAGCTAGAAGAGAAGTCCTTCTGTGTTTTCTCTTCTAATTTCTCCCATCTCTGATGCTTTGCACCACTGGATTTTGGCTCCAAGGATGCAGAAGTCATAAAATAAGGACCCATATTAACAACATAAAACAACTGGAGAAAGGAAAGAAGACCTTCCCCATAACATCCAATAGTGACACAGGTTGTCAGGAAAGTTTCCAGGTTCAGAGGCTGTAGGCCAGTCCTTCAACTCAAGTCAATTAAAAGGGAAGTCAGTAGAGGCTCACTGGATTTACAGCAGCTAATGATCTGGTCATAGAAATGGAGAATATTACACGTTTCTATGCACCCATGCTCTTGAATGTGTATGTGTGGCTACAGGTTGGATATAAAAAATACAATAGTGACCCTTACCTCTATCAATTACCTCCTGTTCACTCACAAATGTATTCATGGTTTAGTCTTTCCTCAACACCTTCTCTCAATCCTTTCTCCAACTAGCTCCAGTACTGAGAGATAGATGGCCTCTCAGTCTGTCAACCAGAACTTCCAGTTAAACTTACACAAGCACTATTGTGACATCCTTGTGACCAAAGCAAATTCCATAAACTGTTGATGACCAGGTAGGCACACAGGGACTCTGTCACTTTGCTGGAGAGAACTATGGTTAAGATGACCTGTCACCTGTCTATGACTTTTACTAAAAATTGCCCTAAATAAATTTTAGGTGCTGGGGAAAGGCAGCACTCCAGCAGACTCCACCGCTCTGAGAGCAGGCTAGGGTGCCACTACTACTTCCACTCCAGGTGGGTGAACTGCCCAGGGTACCCTGACTGCTCTCCAACCAATGCTCCAGCACAGCATCTGGCCCCAGGGATGCCCTGAGATGTACCACGCCAACTACTGTGGAAGTCACAAAGGTCCCAGAAAGTCACAGAATCCATGATTTCTGTGATAGAAATGTAGCCGTGTTAGTCTCGTGTAGCTGAAACAAAAAACAGGACTATGTAGAACTTTAAAGACTAACAAGATGGTTTATTAGGTGATGAGCTTTCGTGGGCCAGACCCACTTCCTCAGATCAAATAGTGGAAGAAAATTGGCACAACCGTATATACCAAAGGATACAATCAAAAAAATGAACACATGAAATTTGATTTGTCCTTTTCATATGTGTTCATTTTTTTGATGGTATCCTTTGGTATATATGGTTGTGTCAATTTTCTTCCACTATTTGATCTGAGGAAGTGGGTCTGGCCCACGGAAGCTCATCACCTAATAAACCATCTTGTTAGTCTTTAAAGTGCTACATAGTCCTGTTTTTTGTTTCATGATTTCTGTGACCTCCATGAATGATTCACAGCCTTATTCATAATCACTTTCTCCCAAATAGGCCTCTACCTACAGGTTCACAACCATCTCCTCCCTGTTGGTCAGAATCAATTCTTAAATGCCTATGCCCTGGGTTACTTCCTTCAGTTTCTGAAACAAAGCATTGTCCCCATGACATTCCAAGAACTTAGTGGATATTTTGTGTTTTATCATATTACTTTTCCCACTGATGCCTAGGTAGGTAAAGTCCCTCATTACTATAAGGGTCTGGATATTTGTTTTATTTGTTCTAGAAATGCCTCATCTCCCTCCTCCTCCTGGTTTGGATGTGTTTTCCCCACTTCGTCTTTACCCAGAGACTTTCAGCTGGTCTGCCTCTTGCCTCTTTCTGGAACTCAGAACAAGTGTACAATACAACACCACCTCCCTTTTATTCCTACATGCTCTTCCTGAACAAGATGTACCCCTCTATGCCAATACTGCAGTTATGAGATTTATCCCATCAAGTATCTGAGATGCCACTTAAGCTCAGTTATGACTTGTCTATTAGTACTCCCAATTCTGACTGCTTATTCCTGTTATTCCTTGAATTTGTGAGTAGACGTCTAAAGCAGTGACACTCAAAATGGTCCATGAAACCACTTTGAGAAAACTGCTAACTGGCTACACTGCTGTGTTTATTTACTGGTGCCGCAGCCACAAAGCCTCGTGGCTCCCATTGGATCCGATTTGCTGTTTGCAGCCAAAGGGAGCCATGGGAAGCAGCAGCCACAGCTCCTTTTGCTATGACTGGCTAACCAGAGCCAAAGGGACCTGCAAGGCTCCGTGGCCTCAGTGCTGGTAAATTGTAGGGTAAACTGAGGCAGCCCTAACATCACTTATTCCAAATTAACACTGCTGTGTTGACATACCCTTCAAGAGTGACAATTTTTAGTCCAAGACAAGTTTTGGTTTCAGCATAGGGTTGCTAGGTGAAACGTAATGGTTTTGTGACATACAGAAGATTAAAGTACATGATCTAATGACCTACCAGCCTTAAACTCGATGAAACTGTGAAATAGTTGATGTATTAATAAAATCAGGATTTTATCTCCCATGTGTCTCTCAGCAGAAATTCTCCTGGAGACTTAATATTTAACAAGAAATCTGAAATGCCATATTTATCTGTCTCCATTGTAACAGCATTCCAAGGCATGGAGGAGGAATTGATCAGAATTTACCCTTCCCATGAAAGATTGCTCAAGATTAGGCGATTACCCATCCTTACCCTTCGATTCCAACACCCAGATGCAGATGGAATCAGAACTGTAACTTACATTGCCCATACAGTTGCAATAGTAATGGTGAAGGATTAAGAGCACTAGTGTTGCTAAGAAACGCTTTGTTATCCTCCATTTAATATGCTAGCTATCCACTTAATATCTTAAGTAGACAGCAGGTACATCTAGACTGCAGAGTTTTTCCAGGATACCAGAGATATCCCAGAAAAGCTCTGCCACGTCCAAGGAATGCGTCTGCTTTTCCAAAAAAATATTGGAAAAGCAGACATGTTTTTTCAGCATCTCAGTAAACCTCGTTCTACGAGGAAGAAGGGATGTTCTGAAAGAGGCTTTTTTTTCTGACATTTGGCCCAGTGTAGACGGGCCAACTGTCAGAAAAGCCTCTTTCAAAAGAAAAGTGATAGAACTTTGTAGTCTAGACACAGTCAGCTAGAAGAGAAGTCCTTCTGTGTTTTCTCTTCTAATTTCTCCCATCTCTGATGCTTTGCACCACTGGATTTTGGCTCCAAGGATGCAGAAGTCATAAAATAAGGACCCATATTAACAACATAAAACAACTGGAGAAAGGAAAGAAGACCTTCCCCATAACATCCAATAGTGACACAGGTTGTCAGGAAAGTTTCCAGGTTCAGAGGCTGTAGGCCAGTCCTTCAACTCAAGTCAATTAAAAGGGAAGTCAGTAGAGGCTCACTGGATTTACAGCAGCTAATGATCTGGTCATAGAAATGGAGAATATTACACGTTTCTATGCACCCATGCTCTTGAATGTGTATGTGTGGCTACAGGTTGGATATAAAAAATACAATAGTGACCCTTACCTCTATCAATTACCTCCTGTTCACTCACAAATGTATTCATGGTTTAGTCTTTCCTCAACACCTTCTCTCAATCCTTTCTCCAACTAGCTCCAGTACTGAGAGATAGATGGCCTCTCAGTCTGTCAACCAGAACTTCCAGTTAAACTTACACAAGCACTATTGTGACATCCTTGTGACCAAAGCAAATTCCATAAACTGTTGATGACCAGGTAGGCACACAGGGACTCTGTCACTTTGCTGGAGAGAACTATGGTTAAGATGACCTGTCACCTGTCTATGACTTTTACTAAAAATTGCCCTAAATAAATTTTAGGTGCTGGGGAAAGGCAGCACTCCAGCAGACTCCACCGCTCTGAGAGCAGGCTAGGGTGCCACTACTACTTCCACTCCAGGTGGGTGAACTGCCCAGGGTACCCTGACTGCTCTCCAACCAATGCTCCAGCACAGCATCTGGCCCCAGGGATGCCCTGAGATGTACCACGCCAACTACTGTGGAAGTCACAAAGGTCCCAGAAAGTCACAGAATCCATGATTTCTGTGATAGAAATGTAGCCGTGTTAGTCTCGTGTAGCTGAAACAAAAAACAGGACTATGTAGAACTTTAAAGACTAACAAGATGGTTTATTAGGTGATGAGCTTTCGTGGGCCAGACCCACTTCCTCAGATCAAATAGTGGAAGAAAATTGGCACAACCGTATATACCAAAGGATACAATCAAAAAAATGAACACATGAAATTTGATTTGTCCTTTTCATATGTGTTCATTTTTTTGATGGTATCCTTTGGTATATATGGTTGTGTCAATTTTCTTCCACTATTTGATCTGAGGAAGTGGGTCTGGCCCACGGAAGCTCATCACCTAATAAACCATCTTGTTAGTCTTTAAAGTGCTACATAGTCCTGTTTTTTGTTTCATGATTTCTGTGACCTCCATGAATGATTCACAGCCTTATTCATAATCACTTTCTCCCAAATAGGCCTCTACCTACAGGTTCACAACCATCTCCTCCCTGTTGGTCAGAATCAATTCTTAAATGCCTATGCCCTGGGTTACTTCCTTCAGTTTCTGAAACAAAGCATTGTCCCCATGACATTCCAAGAACTTAGTGGATATTTTGTGTTTTATCATATTACTTTTCCCACTGATGCCTAGGTAGGTAAAGTCCCTCATTACTATAAGGGTCTGGATATTTGTTTTATTTGTTCTAGAAATGCCTCATCTCCCTCCTCCTCCTGGTTTGGATGTGTTTTCCCCACTTCGTCTTTACCCAGAGACTTTCAGCTGGTCTGCCTCTTGCCTCTTTCTGGAACTCAGAACAAGTGTACAATACAACACCACCTCCCTTTTATTCCTACATGCTCTTCCTGAACAAGATGTACCCCTCTATGCCAATACTGCAGTTATGAGATTTATCCCATCAAGTATCTGAGATGCCACTTAAGCTCAGTTATGACTTGTCTATTAGTACTCCCAATTCTGACTGCTTATTCCTGTTATTCCTTGAATTTGTGAGTAGACGTCTAAAGCAGTGACACTCAAAATGGTCCATGAAACCACTTTGAGAAAACTGCTAACTGGCTACACTGGTGTGTTTATTTACTGGTGCCGCAGCCACAAAGCCTCGTGGCTCCCATTGGATCCGATTTGCTGTTTGCAGCCAAAGGGAGCCATGGGAAGCAGCAGCCACAGCTCCTTTTGCTATGACTGGCTAACCAGAGCCAAAGGGACCTGCAAGGCTCCGTGGCCTCAGTGCTGGTAAATTGTAGGGTAAACTGAGGCAGCCCTAACATCACTTATTCCAAATTAACACTGCTGTGTTGACATACCCTTCAAGAGTGACAATTTTTAGTCCAAGACAAGTTTTGGTTTCAGCATAGGGTTGCTAGGTGAAACGTAATGGTTTTGTGACATACAGAAGATTAAAGTACATGATCTAATGACCTACCAGCCTTAAACTCGATGAAACTGTGAAATAGTTGATGTATTAATAAAATCAGGATTTTATCTCCCATGTGTCTCTCAGCAGAAATTCTCCTGGAGACTTAATATTTAACAAGAAATCTGAAATGCCATATTTATCTGTCTCCATTGTAACAGCATTCCAAGGCATGGAGGAGGAATTGATCAGAATTTACCCTTCCCATGAAAGATTGCTCAAGATTAGGCGATTACCCATCCTTACCCTTCGATTCCAACACCCAGATGCAGATGGAATCAGAACTGTAACTTACATTGCCCATACAGTTGCAATAGTAATGGTGAAGGATTAAGAGCACTAGTGTTGCTAAGAAACGCTTTGTTATCCTCCATTTAATATGCTAGCTATCCACTTAATATCTTAAGTAGACAGCAGGTACATCTAGACTGCAGAGTTTTTCCAGGATACCAGAGATATCCCAGAAAAGCTCTGCCACGTCCAAGGAATGCGTCTGCTTTTCCAAAAAAATATTGGAAAAGCAGACATGTTTTTTCAGCATCTCAGTAAACCTCGTTCTACGAGGAAGAAGGGATGTTCTGAAAGAGGCTTTTTTTTCTGACATTTGGCCCAGTGTAGACGGGCCAACTGTCAGAAAAGCCTCTTTCAAAAGAAAAGTGATAGAACTTTGTAGTCTAGACACAGTCAGCTAGAAGAGAAGTCCTTCTGTGTTTTCTCTTCTAATTTCTCCCATCTCTGATGCTTTGCACCACTGGATTTTGGCTCCAAGGATGCAGAAGTCATAAAATAAGGACCCATATTAACAACATAAAACAACTGGAGAAAGGAAAGAAGACCTTCCCCATAACATCCAATAGTGACACAGGTTGTCAGGAAAGTTTCCAGGTTCAGAGGCTGTAGGCCAGTCCTTCAACTCAAGTCAATTAAAAGGGAAGTCAGTAGAGGCTCACTGGATTTACAGCAGCTAATGATCTGGTCATAGAAATGGAGAATATTACACGTTTCTATGCACCCATGCTCTTGAATGTGTATGTGTGGCTACAGGTTGGATATAAAAAATACAATAGTGACCCTTACCTCTATCAATTACCTCCTGTTCACTCACAAATGTATTCATGGTTTAGTCTTTCCTCAACACCTTCTCTCAATCCTTTCTCCAACTAGCTCCAGTACTGAGAGATAGATGGCCTCTCAGTCTGTCAACCAGAACTTCCAGTTAAACTTACACAAGCACTATTGTGACATCCTTGTGACCTAAGCAAATTCCATAAACTGTTGATGACCAGGTAGGCACACAGGGACTCTGTCACTTTGCTGGAGAGAACTATGGTTAAGATGACCTGTCACCTGTCTATGACTTTTACTAAAAATTGCCCTAAATAAATTTTAGGTGCTGGGGAAAGGCAGCACTCCAGCAGACTCCACTGCTCTGAGAGCAGGCTAGGGTGCCACTACTACTTCCACTCCAGGTGGGTGAACTGCCCAGGGTACCCTGACTGCTCTCCAACCAATGCTCCAGCACAGCATCTGGCCCCAGGGATGCCCTGAGATGTACCACGCCAACTACTGTGGAAGTCACAAAGGTCCCAGAAAGTCACAGAATCCATGATTTCTGTGATAGAAATGTAGCCGTGTTAGTCTCGTGTAGCTGAAAAAAAAACAGGACTATGTAGAACTTTAAAGACTAACAAGATGGTTTATTAGGTGATGAGCTTTCGTGGGCCAGACCCACTTCCTCAGATCAAATAGTGGAAGAAAATTGGCACAACCGTATATACCAAAGGATACAATCAAAAAAATGAACACATGAAATTTGATTTGTCCTTTTCATATGTGTTCATTTTTTTGATGGTATCCTTTGGTATATATGGTTGTGTCAATTTTCTTCCACTATTTGATCTGAGGAAGTGGGTCTGGCCCACGGAAGCTCATCACCTAATAAACCATCTTGTTAGTCTTTAAAGTGCTACATAGTCCTGTTTTTTGTTTCATGATTTCTGTGACCTCCATGAATGATTCACAGCCTTATTCATAATCACTTTCTCCCAAATAGGCCTCTACCTACAGGTTCACAACCATCTCCTCCCTGTTGGTCAGAATCAATTCTTAAATGCCTATGCTCTGGGTTACTTCCTTCAGTTTCTGAAACAAAGCATTGTCCCCATGACATTCCAAGAACTTATTGGATATTTTGTGTTTTATCATATTACTTTTCCCACTGATGTCTAGGTAGGTAAAGTCCCTCATTACTATAAGGGTCTGGATATTTGTTTTATTTGTTCTAGAAATGCCTCATCTCCCTCCTCCTCCTGGTTTGGATGTGTTTTCCCCACTTCGTCTTTACCCAGAGACTTTCAGCTGGTCTGCCTCGTGCCTCTTTCTGGAACTCAGAACAAGTGTACAATACAACACCACCTCCCTTTTATTCCTACATGCTCTTCCTGAACAAGATGTACCCCTCTATGCCAATACTGCAGTTATGAGATTTATCCCATCAAGTATCTGAGATGCCACTTAAGCTCAGTTATGACTTGTCTATTAGTACTCCCAATTCTGACTGCTTATTCCTGTTATTCCTTGAATTTGTGAGTAGACGTCTAAAGCAGTGACACTCAAAATGGTCCATGAAACCACGTTGAGAAAACTGCTAACTGGCTACACTGGTGTGTTTATTTACTGGTGCCGCAGCCACAAAGCCTCGTGGCTCCCATTGGATCCGATTTGCTGTTTGCAGCCAAAGGGAGCCATGGGAAGCAGCAGCCACAGCTCCTTTTGCTGTGACTGGCTAACCAGAGCCAAAGGGACCTGCAAGGCTCCGTGACCTCAGTGCTGGTAAATTGTAGGGTAAACTGAGGCAGCCCTAAATGTGCTAGTAGGCCTCTAAACAGCATAACTCCATTCTAGGATTAAGGCCTGGGAACACCACAGTCAGGATAAGAACTGCAGACAGTAAAAGACCCTGGGCACCATAGCAACCACGTTCTAAAACACTCGAACTGGGTCTCAGTTGGTAACGTAACACATTTTGCTTGAGATAACATTCATAAAATTTGCTTAAACTGTCTTGCTTCACTCCTAGATAATAAGCCTGAGAACCAAGTGCTGCACCAACTCAAGGCCATACCCGCCTCCTATAGCAACATCATCATCTATGGAGACTAAAATGTTATTACTGTTTTGCTGACATGTTTTGGCATTTGAACAATAACCACCTGTATATTAATTAACGAGCTGTTACTTTGCAATGGGTGGAGATATTATGTAATCTTGAGTAGTTCTATTGGCTTATGTGCTCATTTCGTCTTGCTGCTAGACCTATCAAATCATTTTTCCTCCGTCCTCCTGCTGACTATATAATCTATTGTATTGTGTTAATTAAGCAGTGTTCACCAGGGTAACCCCTGCGTGTCACTCCATCAGCTGATGTATAATAAATCCTCTGCTTGTTTTCACCTGCATCCAGAGTGTCCTGGCTTATTTCCAACATAAATAAACACACCGGCGCGGCCAGTTAGGAACTTTCTCAAAGTGGTTTCACGGATCACTTTGAGAAACACTGATCTAAGGGACTTATGAGTTCCCTGACGTCTGCACGGTGTTTGTGATGACTTTGCTACACACATTGGTGTCCTTAATCTGTTCTGTGGTCCTGGGGTTATTTGTCACATGCACAAACATTATTCCTATTGCTGATCCATAATGGCTTATATTTGAATCAGAGAGTTAGTAAAATTATTTAAAAAGGAAAATCTCTCTAGAAATGCATATTGTTGTTGCATCAAATTCTGCCGTCCTTGCTCAGATCCTCCCAGGTATTGAGATTCCTGGCTCCCATTGGTTTCAATGGAAATTAGTCTAAATACCTCTGGAGATATTTAAAAGTAGGCTAAATTAATGTCTATCAGGGATGGTCTAGACAGTATTTGGTCTTTCCATGAGGGTAGGGGCCTGGATTCGATGACCTCTCGCGGTCCCTTCCAGTCCTAGTATTCTACGATTCTATGATTCTTTTCATCCATAAACATTTTTACAGACAAAGGGAACGTGATGCAATTGACCTGGCCTTGGGATCCCCTCCTGGAGGCCCTATGGTCTGACCATACCCTAGAGACACAATAGAAAAGTCCTCCAGACAGACTGGAGTGGCTGTGGGAGAAGCAACCAATCAGGGCCAGGAAAGTCCTATAAAAGCAGCGGAAAGACCAGTATCAGTCAGTGTCTCTGGAGGCCACAAGGTATGCAGAACCAGGAGACAGGCTGCCTGAGAGAGTGGCAGCACTGCAGACAGCTCCTTGGCTATGTCTAGACTGCAGGCTTCTTTCGAAAGAGCCTCTTTCGAAAGAGCGCGTCTAGACTACAATACGCGGATCGAAAAATCGATCCGCTTTTTCGAAAAAGAGCATCCAGACTGCTGGACGCTCTTTCGAAATTGAAAGCCACCCGGAACTGCTTCTGCCAGGGCATGGGGGCAGCATTTCCTTCCGGGTGCTGCCTGCCTGCCCTTTGCAGAGACGCGTGGTGAGAGGGACACTCCTGAACACCCGTTGCTCTGCTCCTGCAGCTGCCTTTGCTGTCCCTCGAGGAAGTAAGCAAGGCATTGCAGTGCTGCTTTGGAGTGCTCAGCTTCCTGGGACACCCCAGCAGCTTTTTTCTTTTGAGGTTTTTCGCTTTGAGACCCTTTTTTTTGGCATGGAGCCAGAGCTGCCCCTGGGCAGGCGATGGCCCCACACCACCATACTGCAGCTGTTGCTGCATCTGCATGACACTGTCATGAGGCTACTTCCCGAGCTGCTCCCAGACCAGAGGTACGAGGGGCTCCTCCGTCAAGCAGCCGCACTGCCCTTGCCTCCAAACTTTTTCGTGGACAGGCGTGTTTGGAGGTTTGACACCAGCTCTGACTGGTGGGACCGGCTCGTGATGGAGATCTGGGATGACCGAGACTGGCTACGCAACTTCCGGATGCGAAAGACCACTTTCCAGGAGCTGTGTACCTGGCTCGCCCCTGCTCTGCAACGGCAAGACACCCACCTGCGGCCCGCCATCCCCCTGGAAAAGAGGATCGCCATTGCCCTCTGGAAGCTGGCAACCCCCGACAGCTACCGCTCCGTGGGACACCAATTTGGCGTGGGCAGGTCTACCGTAGGATCCATCCTGATGGAGGTAAGTCATTGTCTGGGGACAGTCACAGTTTGGGGTGGGGGGAAGGGAGACTGTCAGGAAGGGCCAAGTGGAGTGGGAGTGGGAGGGAGCTCCTCCACTCACCCTGAATTGTTGGGGGGGGGGTTCTGAGGAGGGGATTCCCGGGGTGTTTGAGAGGGAAGGTGGGCGGTGGGTTCTCCTCCTAAGAGATAAGGCACCCCTTCTAACATTTTGTTGTCTGTCTCGTTCTGCAGGTGGTGAGGGCCATCAATTCAGAGCTGCTCAACAGGCTCATCTGTCTACCAGATCTGGACAGCGTCATGGCCGGCTTTGCTGCCCTCGGCTTCCCGAATTGCGGAGGAGCGCTCGATGGGACACACATTGCAATCCGTGCACCGCCCCATCGAGCAGCCCAATTCATCAACAGAAAGGGCTACTTTTCTATGGTCCTCCAGGCCCTGGTCGACCATCGTGGCCAGTTTTCGGACATTTGTGTTGGGTGGTCAGGGCGGGCACACGATGCCCGCATCTTCAGGAACTCGTACCTCTACCGGAGGCTTCAGGCAGGAACATTTTTCCCGCATCGTGAGTTTGCGGTTGGGGATGTGCACATGCCGGTGTGCATAGTGGCTGATGCCGCCTATCCCCTGATGCCGTGGCTGATGAAGCCCTACACCGGCCACCTGGATGCGAGCAAGGAGCAGTTTAATGCTCACCTTAACCGGGTTCGCAACCAGGTGGAATGTGCGTTCGGACATTTAAAAGGCAGATTCCGGTGCTTGCTCACACGCCTCGACATGGGGGAGAGCAACATCCCTGAGGTGGTGGCCGCGTGTTGCGTTCTCCATAACCTGGTGGAGAGGAAAGGGGATGCCTTCCTACCAGGGTGGGGTAGAGGTGCTGATGGCCAGGAGAGGCACTTTGCCCAGCCCCGGACAGCTGCCATCCGCCAGGCTCACCGGTCTGCTGTTGGCATCCGGGAGGCCCTCCGGGAGCAATTCTCCAGTGGAGGCCACTGACTCTACTTAGGGGCTTCTGCCTGGGGACTGGGCCCTGGCCCAATAGAAGCTTCCCTCCACAACCCATCTCCTGACCCTGTTTGGACACATCAGTAACACCAGGGTGTGTTGCAAAATAAAATGTTATGTTTAATGTTTGTACATATTCTCAAACAATAGTATAAATGTAGCAAACATAACACATTTTTTTTCATTTTTGTTGTTGAAAACACTATTTACAATAAAGAAACATTTTGTTGAACCCTTTGTTTGTGCTTTATCTGGGGTGATGGGGGTGCTTGAAACATGGAGGGGGGAAGGGGACTGGAAACCTGGAGGGGGGAAGGGGACTGGAAACCTGGAGGGGGGAAGGGGATCAGGTTGCATGGTGCTTGCCAGATTTCCCTCTCCTGCCTGGGCCTCGTGTTTGGGGTGCTCCACGGCTACGGGATCGGGTGGTGCACCTGTCGGTTGGCTGGCTGGGGTGCTCTTAGGACGTGGAAGCCTGGGGGAGAGGAGGGCCAGGGGGAGAGAGGGGCTGGGGAACTGGGGGGGCTGGGGGAGAGGGAGGTCCAAGGAGGGAAAGGGATGCTGTTGTGGAAGGGGGGTTTGGTGGGGTGGGGTCATGGGGTGCTGGAGGAGCAGGACCAGGCACAGGAGCAGGCAAGCCGCAGACCTCCCTGAGAGTGGCACACAGGGACGTGCGCTGCAGGACCAGCTCGTCCATGAGCCGGTCACGCCAGTGATCCTCTGCCTCCGCCCTCTCTCTGAGGATGGAGTTCAGCTCCTGCACGGCCTCCACGTGCTGCCTGAGGATGTTCGCATAGACACGCCTGTGTCTGCGGCTCCCATGTCCCCGAGATGGAGATGGAGGTGGGGCTGGGGTGCTGCGGCCCTCTTCCACGGCTGGTCTGGCTGTGGAGGAAAAGAAGAACACACAATCAGTCCTAAAAACTGGACTCTGTAGCACTTAAAATACTAACAGGATGGTTTATTAGGGGATGAGCTTTCCTGGGCCAGACCCACTTCCTCAGATCAGAGTAACACGGCTACATTTCTATCACAATCAGTCATGTGTGCAACAGCTGTCCAAAAGGGCATGCCCTCTCCCTTGAGACAGGGGAATCAGACATTCTGAAGGTTACACTGTGTGTGTGTGTGTGTGTGTGTGTGACCTGGGCATCAGCCTGAGCATGACAGGTTTCCCTTGTGCATCACCCACTGTGCACCCACCTACCTCCCCCCCCCCCCCGGGTGTTACACAACCTCACTGCACTCACTTGCTTCTTCCTCTCCTGCGCCAGATGATGCCTGGGAGGCCTCTGGGGTCTGGGTGACTGGCTCCAGGGTGAGGGTCGCCGTCTCCTCACTGTCCTCCTCCTCTGGGACCATGTCCCCGTCTCCAGACTGCTCTGGGTCCTGCTCGGGAGCGTCCACCATGGGGTCTGCCAATCCAGACTGTACGAACCGCCGTGGTGTGCGTGCTTCTCCACTGCCACCCAGGATCTGGTTCAGCTCGGGGTAGTAGGGGCAGTAGTGGGGGGGCTGCCCCAGAACGGGAGCTCTCCTCCCTGGCTTTGACGTACCCCTGGCGCAGCTCTTTTACTTTGGACCGCACCTGGTCCTGGGTGCGGGGGTAGTGGCCCTTCTGGGCCAGGGCTTCAGCCATGCGGCCATAAATATCTGCGTTTCGCTGCCGGCTTTTGAGGGCCTGTAAGGCCTCCTCCTCTCCCCACAGCTCCAGCAGGCTCTTGATCTCTGCGCCAGACCAGGATGGTGCCCGGCGCTTGGAGCCCTTGGCTGGGTCCCCAGAAGGCTCTCTGGAAGGGCCAGGACGGTCTTGGGGCTGGGACATGCTGCAGCAAAGTAGCCGTGTGCTCTGGCTCCTTCTCTGCAACAAGTGGCTGTGAGGGTGCCTATCCCTTTAAGGAATGGCTGCAGCCAGGAACCACAGACATGCAACCCATGGCCCAGATTGTCCACCAGGGCTTCTTCCTGGAGGCCAATACTTTCGAAAAAAAGGGCTCCCCCCGTCCACACTCACTTACTTTCGACGGATCTCCCTCGAAAAAGGCGTTCTTCCTCGTAGAATTAGGTGTACCGCCGTCGAAAGAAAAGCCGCATTCTTTCGATTTACTTTCGAAAGAACGCGGCTTGAGTCTGGACGCAGGGGAAGTTCTTTCGAAAAAAGGCTACTTTTTTCGAAAAAACCCCTGAGTCTGGACACAGCTCTTGTGAAGAGCTATTGGCGAGTGCTGGACTGTGATGGGACTTTGAAATAAAGCCCTGAGGTAAGGGCAAAAATGCTGTATTTTGGTGGGGTAGCTCTGGGGACACCACTCTCTTTGAGTGGGGAACAAACTTGCAAGGACATAAGAGAGCTAACCAAGATAGGCTCCGATTAGATGTGTACCCTGGAAGGGGTTTTGATGAGCACACACAATGAGTGAGACTCGGCCAGAGACTGTGTCACCGAAGTCAGACAAGAGAGTGCAGGCACATGTGCTTAGCCAGAAGGGGTACTCAAGAGAGGTGAATGCTGCTCTGTTACAGAGAGCAGTCCAATATTGTCATTAATTCCTGTTCATGGCTTATTCCTTCATTAAAACCAGTTGTGTCTCTGCATATGATGTCCTTTGTGGACCCCGGGTGAGGTGAAGGGACATGGCTTCGCGCATAAGGGGTGTGGCACTTCCTCCCTCCGAGCTACCCAAAGTGTGTGGTGCTCCAGCAGCAATTTATAGGGTCTTGGGCTCTGGCTGCTGCTGCATTAGCAGCAGCCCTTATTGGAAAACTTGAGAGCCCCAAGCCCTCTCTATCCCTTCCCCCAAATCCCACTCCTGCTTCACCCCACTGGGTACTGAGACTAGGGCCAGGACACTCTGCTTCCCGGCCACCACCATAGTGAAGTAGAGCAACCCAGCTGGGAGATGGTGGAGCACAGTAGGCTGTTGGTTGTTCCAGGTCCCACCACTATGGTGTGTGCTTGGGGGCATGACCCCCTCTGACTGCCCTGTGCTAGATTTTCCCAGATAATTACCTGGGCACCATGGGTCCCATCCATCTGATGGTTGAGGCATCCACTGTGGGGCCTGGACAGCTCGGAGAGGCCTATATAACCGTGTCTCTCATGGGCCAATACAAACTGCCTCCTGTGTTGCATCATTTAATGAAGCATCTCTTGTACACAGGCAAGACTAGGAAGAGCTGACAATTAGGCTTACCATTTTTCCCAACTGGATGGACTGGACGCCATTTACAGCAATGGTGTCCCATCCCTCTGGTCAGGAAAGATGATAACCCTAAGCTGACTCAATGCAATGGTAGCCACGTCAGGTGACAGAACAGTAGCACAAAAGAGTGGCAGGGGAAACTCAAAACAATATTTTTTTTAAAAAAAGAGAAAATTGAAAATTTCAGCAACAAGACAAAAAACAGGAGAAAATGACTCAAGTGGAGAATTAGGCGGGAGTGAGGGAGTGTCATGTCTTTCTTAGTATACCTGCGGGGCAGGAAACCCTATTCAGACCTAAAGGGCAGACACCAAGTCTAAGGCCCTTATGCCCAGAACCTCAGAGGTATTTCGGCTCTTAGGGTATGTCTACACTGCAGTGTTTTTCCAGAATAACTGCCGTTAGTCCAGAAAAAAATACTTGCGTCCATACTGCTATTGCATTCTTTTGACAAAAAGTTGAAAGAACCAAGGGGTTCTTTCACGAGGAAGACGTCTTTGTCTGAAAGAGCAGAAGAGGGAGTTCTTTTGAAAGAAGAGGCCTCCAGGAAATAGCACAGGTGCCCTGGTGGCCACTCCGTCGAAACTAATCAGAACTCTATAGTCCCTGTCTCCGGCCAGCTCTTAAAGCTGCAGGCACCTGGGACAACACTTGTGGCAGGGGGCTGGCCCAGAGAGCTGCACCTCACTGCGTGGCTGTGACTGCCACAATAATTGGGACCCATGGCCCAGCCACAAGCCTCCTGAGACCTCTCTGGCCCTCACAGGGAGCATGACCAGGGCTCCCAGGACTCAGCCAGAGGCCCGAAGAGGTTTGTGCCATCGTGGTCCGGGGCAGAGATCCTGGCCTTCCTGTAGGTGTGGGGTGAGCAGGAGATCCTGCAGGATCTCGGCTCCCAGTGGCACAACGCCGACATATACGGTCGGATGGCCGAGGCTCGGGCCACAAGAGGCCACCACTTCCAGAACCTCATACAAGTATGGAGCAAAGTGAAGGAGCTCTGCCAGGGCTATGCGAGGGCAAGGGAGCACAGCTCTCTCTCTGGGGCAGGACCCCACTCCTAGCCCTACTACGCTGAGCTCCACCACATCCTGGGGGGTGGTTCAGCCCCTTCCTCCCCCCTGGTGGTGGACTTGGGGCTGGAGATGCTCATCTTTGCCAACCCAGGGCTCCCAGGCCAGGAGGAGGAAGAATCCGACGACGAGCTGGAGGAGGAGGAGGAGACAGCCAGCACAGTCACCCTCACCCTCAAGCCCGTACCCCAGGGCCTGGATGTCTTACACGCATTCTCTGAGGACGGGGAGGAATCATCAGGTGAGTGCTCTGTTTTTCACACACACAGGGCAGGGAAGGCGGGCGCAGAGGGGATGGGATGCAATCGTCGCTTGGTCATCTTGGCCTGGATATTGTGCTACACTCCGTGCACGTGGAACTACATGCAGTGCCAGTCTGCAACATGCAGCCCCAGGAGGCAGCCCCAAAGCACCTCCAGGCAGGGCCAGCCCGAGCCCTTTGGCACCCTGGGCCCAGGCATGCGGCGCCACCCCCAGGCGCAGGGTGCATGCGTGGGCCTGCCCCCCAGGGCGCTCGGCGCATGCGCGAGCTGGTCACGGCCACTGGCGCGCAGCCCGGGGCCGCCCCCAGGGTGCACAGCACATGCGCTGCCCAGCCTGGTCCGGCCAGCGCTGCTGGCACGCACGCTGGGCCGTGCAGGGCCCCGCAGCCATGGGTGGAAGGGTGCTGTTAGCCAGCGCCGCGGGGCCGGCGCTGCGGGATCCGGGCACGTGGCTCCTGATGGCAGCTGTAAGGGACGCCATGCACCCCTTACAGCTGCCATTAGGCGCCCCTCATCGGCTGGCGCCTTGGGCAGCTGCCCGGCTCACCCATGCCTCCATCCGGCCCTGTCCCCAGGGTCCTGTTCACGGGCTCTGGGGAGGCCACACACACATCTGACCCCTGTGGGAGATGCCCTCCCACCACTAACCACTGCTGGAAGCAGGCTGGGGACAAGGGCACACACATGGCTGCACACAGACTTAGGAGTGCCGCACACGACACACGGGAATGCCTGCACACTTGAGGCACCACCCACTTCCACGGACAGCGCTGGCAGGTGTGCGTGCCGCCCCCAAGGAAGAGCAGACTGCTCCAGGCCCCTCTCCTGCCCATGGCATCCCACTGTGGCCGACCACTTCCCTTGCCCTGCCTGTCTGTGGGATGAGGATGGGGGGGAGCAAGAAGCATGGTCCCCTGGGCACCTCAGGGCCTCTGTGAGGCAGGGCCGATGTCCAGGCCACACATAGCCTTGCTCCTGGAACATCCCTGCCCTCTAGCCTGAGGACTCTTGTTCTCAGCTCACAGAGGAGGGCACGGACTCAGGGACAGTGTCTGCATGGATGACTGACCGCCTCTTCCTCTTTATTCTCCACAGCCGGACTAGCATCACTAATGGGCGATCACCGCCAGCTGAGGCAGCCGCCTGACCCTGGGGGAGCTACAAGTGCAGGAGGGTCCAGGGGGACCTGATGAGACAGCACGTGGTCATCCTCCAAGGCATGCAACGGATCCTGGCCCAGAAGGACCAGGAGGACCCTCAGGGGCCGTGTCTACATTTGCGAGATTTTGCGCAAAAACTTGCCGCCTGTCTACACTGGCCGCGAGTTCTTGCGCAAGAACTATGATGCGCCCGCTCAGGAATAAGCCCTCTTGAAGAAGTGTTCTTGCGCAAGAGGCCAGTGTAGACAGGCAACATGAATTTCCTGTGCAAGAAATCTCGATGGCTAAAATGGCCATCGGATCTTTCTTGCGCAAGAGAGCGTCTACACCGGCACGGATGCTTTTGCGCAAAAGCACATCTCTTGCACAAAAGTACATGCCAGTGTAGACGCTCTCTTGCACAAATACTTGAATGCAAAAACTCTTGCGTTAAAAGTATTTGTGCAAAATCTTGCCAATGTAGATGTAGCCAGGGTGTGTCTAGACTACAGGGTTTTTTCCAAAAAAGTGGCCTTTTTTTGAAAAAACTTCCCCTGCATCTAAACTGCTGCCATGTTCTTTTGAAAGTAAATCGAAAAACCATGGCTGGTTTTTTAACTATGGAAAACCTCCTTTTACGAGGAATAACGACTTTTTTCAAAAGTGCTCTTTCAAAAAAAGGCACTATGTATTGCAAACTGTGCTTTTTCGAAAGCGAGCATCCAGACTGTCTCGGTGCTCTCTTTTGAAAATGTGGCTTGCTTTTTCAAAAGTACCGGTTGTAGTCTAGATGCTCTTTCGAAAGAGGCTTGCAGTCTAGATGGGACCCAAATATGGGCTCAGATGGTGCAGCAGAGCCAAAACATGTGTGCTACCATATATGAAATGATGGCACACCCAGCTCCTGTCCCTGTCCCTGTCCCCGCTGCTCCCACTGCCCTCCCTGCTCCTGCTTCTCCTGTTGTCCCAGGCCCCACCCACCTCCCGAGGTTGCCGAGGTCCTGAGACCTGAGGTGGCACTTCCAGCTGCACCACGCACCACTCCCAGCCCTGAGTCCCCCTCCTCCTTGGCCCTATCCAGGGAAGAAAAGGAGGAGTTGCACTATATGTAAGAGAGCACTAGGACTGCTCTGAACTCCAGTATAAAGAGGGAGAAAAACCTGTTGAGAGTCTATGGGTTAAGTTTAGAGGAGCAAACAACAGCAGTGATGTTGTGGTTGGTGTCTGCTACAAGCCACCGAATCAGGTGGATGAGGTAGATGAGGCTTTCTTCGGACACCTGAGAGAAGCTTCCAGATCTCAGGCCCTGGTCCTTGTGGGGGACTTTAATCACCCTGACATCTGTTGGGAAACCAATATGGCAGTACACAAGCAATTCAGGAAGTTTTTGGACAATATTGGGGATAACTTCTTGACACAAGTGCTGAAGGATCCAACCAGGGGCCATGCGCAGCTTGACCGTCTGCTCACAAACAGGGAGGAACTAATAGGGGAAGTAGAGGTGGGTGACAACCTTGGAGGCAGTGATAATGAGATGGTAGATTTCAGGATCCTGACCAAAGGAAGAAAAGAGAGTAGTCAAATACACACCTTGGACTTCAAAAAAGCAGATTTTGACTCCCTCAGAGACCGGATGGGCAGAATCCCCTGGGATGCTAACATGAAGGGGAAAGGAGTCCAGGACAGCTGGCAGTATTTTAAAGAAGCCTTATTGAAGGCACAGAAAGTAACCATCCCGACACGTAGCAAGAGAGGCAAACATGGTAGGAGACCGGATTGGCTTACAGGGGAAATCCTTGGTAAACTTAAGCACAAAAAGGAAGCTTACAAAAAGTGGAAACTTGGACAAATGACCAGGGAGAGCTATAAATGTATAGCTCAAGAATGCCGGGGGGTTATCAGGAAGGTGAAAGCAGAAATGGAATTGCGATTGGCTACGGATGTGAAGGATAACAAGAAAGGTTTCTACAGGCATGTTAATAATAAGAAAGTGATCAGACAGGGTGTGCGGCCCCTACTGGATGAAGGAGGTAACCTAGGGTATGTCTACACTAGAAAGTTAGTTCGAACTAACAGACGTTAGTTCGAACTAACTTTCCTAGGCGCTACACTAGCGCTCCGTTAGTTCGAACTTAATTCGAACTAGCGGAGCGCTTAGTTCGAACTAGGTAAACCTCATTTTACGAGGACTAACGCCTAGTTCGAACTAGCTAGTTCGAACTAAGGGCTGTGTAGCCCTTTAGTTCGAACTAGTGGGAGGCTAAGGCTTCCCAGGTTTCCCTGGTGGCCACTCTGGCCAACACCAGGGAAACTCTATTGCCCCCCTCCCGGCCCCGGAGCCCTTAAAGGGCCACGGGCTGGCTACTCACTTTGTGCCAGTTGCAAGGCTGCAAGCACCTGTGCCTGCACAGCCTGCACCTGCCACAACATGAGCCAGCCATCCGAGGGTTCCCAGCCCTCCACTGCTCCCCACAACCAGCCTGGCGGCTCCCGGGAGCCTGCCCGGGGGCGCAAAAGGCGGGCGCCCATCTGGTCAAGTGCGGAGATCGTGGACCTCATCGAGGTTTGGGGGGAAGCCTCCAATGTCCACGATCTCCGCACTAGCCACAGGAACGCGGCCGTCTACGGACGCATGGCTGCCAGTCTGGCCGCCAGGGGCCACCAGCGCAGCCGGGAGCAGGTGCGCTGCAAAATTAAGGACTTGCGGCAGTCCTACTCCCGGGCCTGCCTGCCAGGGGCTGACCCGGAGGCCTGCCCCCACTTCCATGCCCTGGACCGCATCCTGGGGCCTCATGCCGTCCCTGCCCCCCAGGACGTGATTGACCCCGGGGCAGAGGGACTGCTCCTGGACACGGAGGAGGAGGAAGAGGGCTCTGAGAGCCAGGAGCCTGCCGCCAGCCTTCCCAGGACCCGGGACCCCCGAGGCACCCCACAGACCCGCTCGCCTGCATCGTCTGAGGCCGGGGAGGCGTCCACCTGTGAGTACCCTCGTGTTCCCCTTATGTGTACGGGGGGCTGGGGCGAGAGGGAGCCCCGGGACCGTGCGCCTGGGCCTTGCCCACCACGGAGCAGCAGCTGGGGATCCTGCAGGGGCCCTGGCCTTGCAGAGGGGAGCTGGGTTTCACACACCTGGGCCCCTGGGGTAATTGACCGCTGGTCTTCTTGCACCACAGCTGCAGCACCGGGGCCTGCAGGGCGCACCACACCGCCTGCAGCAGCCGCCCGCGCCCGGGCAAGCAGGACAGCCAGGAACCAGGAGGACTACCAGAGGCGGCATCTCCGGTTCCTGGACCGACAGCTCCGTCTCCAGGACCACTGGGTCCAGGAGGACCTCAGGCTGCGCCGGAGGAGTCTGGAGGCCCTGGAGGAGCAGGGCCATGCCCTGTGAGGCCACCTCCAGAGCCTGCTGGACCGCTTTCCATTTCCTCCTCCCCCTGCTCCCCCTCTTGCTCCCCCTCTTGCTCCCCCTGCTCCTCCTCTTTCTCCCCCTCTTGCTCCCCCTGCTCCCCCTCTTTCTCCCCCTCTTGCTCCCCCTGCTCCTCCTCTTTCTCCCCCTCTTGCTCCCCCTGCTCCCCCTGCTCCCCCTGCTCCTCCTGCTCCCGCTCCTGCTTCCGCTCCTGCTTCCTCCACACCCCCTGTCCTCTCTGCCCCCCCCTCCACAACCATTCCCCACCGACGCCCCCGGACCCGCAGTGTGGCGAGACGGGAGAGGCAGCCGGACTCCCACCCCTGAGCTTTCCTTTCCCTTCCTCCCTTCCCTCCCCTCCCCTTCCAGCTCCCTCGTCCCAGGTTTCCCCCTCCCTTCTCCCACCTTCATTCCTCCCTCCCCCACCCCAGTTCTGTGAAATAAACAGACGTTTTTGTTGGAAAAACAGGTGTCTTTATTTGACAGTAGGTAGGGAGGGGAAAGGGGAAGGGGGGGGTAGGGTGGAAGAAGGCCCCGGTGGGGCATGCAGGGAGAGGTCAGTCCTCCTCCTCCTCCACCTGGAAGCTCTCCCGCAGGGCTTCCCGGATCCGGATGGCACCCCGCTGGGCTTCCCGGACAGCGGCGGTGCGGGGCTGACCGTAGTGTCCAGCCATGCGGTCAGCCTCAGCCATCCAGGCTGGCAGGAAAGCCTCCCCCTTCCGCTCACACAAATTGTGGAGCACACAACATGCCGCCACCACGGGAGGGATGTTGTGCTCGGCCAGGTCCAGACGGGTGAGGAGGCATCGAAAGCGGGCTTTCAGTCGCCCGAAGGCCCCCTCCACCACGATGCGGGCCCTGCTCAGCCTGTTATTGAAGGCCTGGCGGGAGGGATTGAGGTGCCCCGTGTAGGGCTTCATGAGCCACGGCTGCAGTGGGTAGGCGGCATCCCCCACCAGGCAGACGGGCATGTCCACGTCCCCGACCCTGATGTGGCGGTCGGGGAAGAAGGTCCCGTCCTGCAGCCGCTGGCACATGGAGGAGTTCCGGTACACCCGTGCGTCGTGTGCTTTGCCGGACCAGCCCACATTTATGTCCGTGAACTGTCCCCGGTGGTCACACACGGCCTGCAGGATGACGGAGAAGTACCCCTTGCGGTTCACGTACCGGGACGCCTGGTGTTCCGGAGCACGGATGAGGATGTGCGTCCCGTCGATGGCCCCCCCGCAGTTGAGGAAGCCGAGGGCGCCGAATCCCCGGATGACGGCATCCGGGTCGGCGAGGCGGACCACCCTGCGGAGCAGCACCCGGTTGATGGCCTTGACCACCTGCGGAGAGAGACACAGCAAAGCGTCAATCAGTGGGGCGCCCGGGTGGCTGGGAGCGTGCGTGCCCTGGCAGTGCCCCGGGCCCCACTCCCGGAAGCAACCCCCCTGGCGGCGTTTAGTACGGCCGGGACAGCCCGACCCCTCCGGTGCGGGGCGCTTTCGCCTCCTCCCGCCCCCCCCTTTGTCCCTGGGGCGGCCCATCCCCTCCTCGCAGCCCCCCTTCCCCCCGGCTCGGTGGCCGACGAGCGCCGTACCTGCATGAGCACTGCTCCGACAGTGGATCTCCCCACGCCGAACTGGTTCCCGACGGATCGGTAGCTGTCCGGCGTGGAGAGCTTCCAGAGGGCGATGGCCACCCGCTTCTGGAGGGGGATGGCGGGCCTCATGCGAGTGTCCCTTCTTTGCAGGGCAGGGGCGAGCCACTCGCAGAGCTCCAGGAAGGTGTCCCTCCTCATCCTAAAGTTCTGGGTCCACTGTCGGTCGTCCCAGCGCTCCAGGACGATGCGGTCCCACCAGTCGCTGCTGGTGTCCAGACGCCAGATGCGGCGGGGCACGCCGGTGCCGGTGCGCCGCCGCGGCTCCTCCACGGCCCCCAGGGCGGCCAGGCGGAGAGGCAGGGGGCTGACGTTCCCCAGGTGGTGCCAGGCAGCCTCGAGCCATTGCTGGCAGGCTTGCAGCAGCAAGTCCAGAAAGTGCACCAGAAGGTGCAGGGCGAGCCGTGGCTCCATGTTGCCACCTGCGGCGGTCCCCCCCGAAGGGAAGCACCGACACAGACGGGCACAGAGACCGACGCTTTGCTGTCCCTCGGCGAGGTTGGCAAGCAAGCAGGAAAAGCTGAGAACCGGCTGTCCAGGGGGGTCCCTTTAAGCACGAGCCTCAGATAGCCTCAGACAGCAGCCACACAAAGCAACTGCTGACCTGATGCCCTGCCAGAACCGGTTTCAGCTGCCCTTAAATGCCCCCCTGCGTCCAATCAGTGTGGACGCGCTAGTTCGAACTAGCAAAACGCTAGTTCGAACTAGTTTTTAGTTCTAGATGCGGTAGTTCGAACTAGCTTAGTTCGAATTAACTAATTCGAACTAAGTTAGTTCGAACTAGCGCTGTAGTGTAGACGTACCCCCAGTGATTGTCCTGACTTCGCTTTTCACGCAGCTCATGAAGCCCAGCTGTGCGCTGAGAGCCGTCTGGTTCATCTGTCTCTCCAGCTGGCTCTTCTGGGTGACGATAATGTTTCGTACCACTGTGATAGTGAGCCGTATGGCAGCTGCTGCAGAGACGCTGACAGCCGTCACCCCAATGCCTTCCACGACAGCTATGGCGTCTCCCGAGGCATCCCCGATGGGGATCCCAAACACTAGGAGGAGACCACCCACCCCAATAGCTACCATGATCAAAAGGATCACAGCCACCCACAGCGGGAGGAAGAGGAACTTCTTGCTAACCCATTCCTGATCCCCTGGTCTTTCGATGATGCTACATTTCCTGTCTATGGTCCTGTAAATGCTCATGGGTAGGAGACCAAAGTGGCTTTCGATGCCGTCGCACAGTGTGGTAATGAGGCCTGCCCAGAGCTGGTTGCAGCCCGCGTACTCCCAGGCGCTGAAATGGATGAAGACGTGTTTCACGTTCCTTCTCCACTTCTGCTGCTCCGTCAGGACCGGCCGGTAGAAGATCATGAGTAACAGGAGCTTGAGTAGATCCCGGCCAGTGTTGTCACGCTGCATCTTCTGCGTCCGCTGAAATTCCTCCTGGTCTTTCTTCTTCGATTCGTTTTCCATGTTCTCTGAGATAAAAGAGGAAGATATGTTAGGTACCTGGCAGTGCCTTAAATCTCTCCTCCTGAAGGGTCTTCCAGCTTCACAATCCCTCCCTTCTGGGAAGCAATCAAGAATGGGTAGCTCTTGGCAAAGCCATCCTTAGGATTGATGGGATCCTACACCGTTCTATTAAACTGGTGCCCATCTGCCCAACAGCAGCCCAGATGGATGTTGAATTTTTAGCGATGTGATTTTATAATCCTCATCCACACACTAATAAACAAACACATTTTAAACTAAGGTCCTGTCGACTCTCACAGTAAATTCAGCAAACATTTAGCAGAGGTTGGCAAATGCCTGTTAAATGGCTTCATTACCATGTCGTTGATGTTCTGCCAGTAGCTCGAGCAGACTTTGTCACTTGTAAATTAACTAGATCTTCTAGAACTTCTGCTGCTGGAGGAAGCAGAGCCACAGACCATGGATAGGAAGAGGCAGGTGGGTGGAGTGGACATGAAAACCCAGTGCTGCTCCAAATTTTCAGGTCCCCTATGCGATTGCATAATCGGCAAATGAGTACGGGTGGCTCTGGCTCTTTGGAGATAGTTGTCATCCACTAATCCCCATCCCCACAAGGTTCCTTCCCCGTCTTACGTTCCCCGGGGCAGTACTCACCCTTGATTTTGTGTAAGAGCAGGTTTTTGCAATGTCCCCATGGTGCATAAAACCCAGCAGTCACTGGCGTAGGCACAGTGTACAGGGCCTTCGCTAAAGCGAGGCAGTAGATATCCTCCTTGGTCCGGAACCCTGCAACGGGGATGAGGTAAAACACGAAGATTAGCCTCACCGAGCGCATCCGCAGTGGATGCTCAACAGTGTCTCCGCTAATATTTTTCGGTTCAAGGTACTAGGTACAAGGGGAGGGAGCAAACAAATGTCCGAAACCAGACAAGTTTATTTTAGGCTATAAATATTGGGGTGCCTGGCCTTACCCCCTTTGCATGGCTGAAGGGACAACAGAGACTTACTGACTGACTTGCTCCTCGTCCTGGGGCACTCATGAGTTGGTGCACGCGTAACCGCAAATCCAGGGCACTAGATCTGTGACTACACAGCTATAAACCTGGCCAAGTGCCTCTGTCACCAGACGGTGCCTGTGGTCGGTCTTTGTGCATAACAGCGAGATCTGCAGCAGGAGCAGGCTGCGTTACCTGCACTGACCACTGATAACACCAGAGCTCCAAGAACAGAAGCACTGAGCCACGCTGCTGAGGCAACCACATCACAGCTCTTAACACTAGGAGCCCGTAAGTACTCCTGTAGACCCTGCTTTCGCTGGCATTAAGCCAAACAGCGTCCACAGAGCCCCCTGGCACTCCTGCGCCCTGCTGTGCAATGCAGAGGGAGAGATGGAGAAGAGAAAGGCCCACGTGTTCCTTTGCCCTGGCCCAGGCTAGCCTATGCCACTTCCCATGGTTCTGTGGGCCAGATTTGCAGGGCGGGGAAAAGAGATGTAGAGGTCATGGTGGGTAATCAGCAGAACATGAGCTCCCATTGTGGCGTTGGGGCTTAAAAAGCTATTGTAATTCTGAAATGTATAAACAGGAAACGCTTGAGTAGGAGTAAAGAGGTTGTCTCGCTTCTGTGATGGATGGGAGGCCCACTGTTCTTTTCTGAACATCCCAGTATTCAGTGACTAAAGGGTTAAACCTAGCTAGCTAGAAAGTGTTGGCAGGGAGCCAGGAGCACCAGTGAGAAGAAAGAGTTCAGATCTGCATTAAAAGGGAATCTGTCTGCTGTTTTTCTTTGTGAGTTTAATCCTGGAGCTGTGGAAGGGGATGAGGGGGGGGATGAATTGAACTGGGCAGGGACATCATGCCTAAAAAAAAGAATACCTGGGCCTAGAATTGGACTGGACCTTGGAAGTGTGGATCCTTGAGTAGATAGAGAATGTTTATTTAGATGCGATCAGGTTATTTTTTTGTTTTGTTGTTTGGTTAAACTCCTCTGTGCTAAATCCATATCCCCTCCTCTCCCCACTATAACTTTAAACTGAATCCCAGGGATGCAATTGTCTGTGTTTTAATCTGTTCTTTTCTCAGTTGCGCTATAACTCCTAGCAGCCAAGTCAGCTTTACAAATGAATACCTTTTTGTTTTCTTAATATAATCACCTATTTTAAGGCTATGATCTGATTTTGTATCCTGGAAAGTAATAGGAGGTCTGTGTATACCTGCCTAAGACTAAGAGGACAGCTATCAGAAATTACAGTTTGTTTTCATTTTTCTTTTTTTCTTTCCAAGTGCTAAATAAAAGGGAATAATGACATCTCTGGATCTGCTGGTAATGCTCCTCCTAATGCAACCTAATATGCCATTAGCCTTCTTGGCTACAAGGGCACACTGTTGACTCATCTCCAGCTTCTCATCCACTGTAACCCCCAGGTCCTTTTCTGCAGAACTACTACTTAGCTGGTTGGTCCCAGGCCTGTAACAATGCTTGGGATTCTTCTGTCCCAAGTGCAGGACTCCGCACTTGTCCTTGTTGAACCTCATCAGATTTCTTTTGGCTCTTGTGTAAAAGAGTTTGGGGTACCCTTCTGGAATACGTTCCCAAGTGACTTCTTCCTGCGTTCAAGAAGAAAAAGTTTTTTTCCACTTGGGTAGAGGCAGCAACCCTCCTAAGCTCAGGGAATCTGTGACCTTGGGGAGTTTTGAAGCAGAAGCCCATAGAGACACGGTATTTTAAGGTCTCTTTTGGGCCCACACCTTCTGCACTCCAAGTGCCAGAGTGGGGAACCGACTTAGCCTCTTTATTCGGCACTTGAACTTCTGCTGCTGGAGTTCTGTGCCCAGCTCTGGTGACCAGAATTCCAGATGGATGTTGATAAATTGGAGAGGGGTCATGTCAAGGCTGTTTCCCACTCTGGCACTCCAAGTGCAGAAGGTGGGGGCCCACAAGAGACTTTAAAATACCCTGCCACTGGAGGCTTGTGTTGGTGTTGCTGCCACCATCCAAATGCACAAACCCCTTTGAGAACCAGACAGGCGCATTTCAGAATTCCCTCCTGTGGGGTACCTTCCTTGTCCTTGACACTCCCTCCAGAGAGAGCTTGAAAACCTGTAATTTCTCCTAGAAGTATGGCTTGCTGTCTTAGGCACGTGCATACAGAACCTTCCGCCCTCTAGGATGCAGGAATCAGATCATGGTTTTAAAAATTGACGTCTATTAACAAAACAAATACACTTGGTGAAACATTACTTAGAATCATAGAACCATAGAGCTGGAAGAGACCTCAGGAGTCATCAAGTCCAGCCCCTGCCCAAGGCAGGACCTATCCCAACTAAATCAACCCATCCAGGGCTTTGTCAAGCCAAGACTTAAAAACCTCTAGGGATGCAGATTCCACCACCTCCCTAGGGAACCCATCTCAGTGTTTCCCTACCCTCCTAGTGAAATAGTTTTTCCTAATATCCAACCTAGACCTTCCCCATTGTAACTTGAGACCATTTCTCCTTGTTCTGCCATCCGTCACTACTGTGAACAGCCTCTCTCCATCCTCTTTGGAACCTCCCTTCAGGAAGTTGAAGGCTGCTATCAAACCCCCCTCGCTCTTCTCTTCTGCAGACTAAACAAACCCAAATCCCTCAGTCTCTCCTCATAGGTCATGCGCTCCAGCCCCCTAATCATTTTGGTCGCCCTCCGCTGGACCCTCTCCAATGCGTCCACATCCTTTCTATAGTGGGGGCCCCAGAACTGGACACAATACGCCAGATGTGGCCTCACCAGAGCCGAATGAAGGGGAATAATCACTTCTCTGGATCTGCTGGCAATGCTCCTCCTAATGCACCCTAATATGCCATTAGGTTTCTTGGCTACAAGGTCACACTGTTGACTCATATCCAGCTTCTCATCCACTGTAACCCCCAGGTCCTTTTCTGCTGAACTGCTACTTAGCCAGTCGGTCCCCAGCCTGAACTATGCTCGGGATTCTTCCATCCCAAGTGCAGGACTCTGCACTTGTCCTTGTTGAACCTCATCAGATTTCTTTTGGCCCAATCCTCTAATCTGTCTAGGTCACTCTGGACCCTATCCCTGCCCTCCAGCATATCTACTGCCCTCCAGCGTATCTACTTGGTTGCTAGGTGTTACAAAGAAACTGAAAAAAGAAAGATTAAAACACAGAAAATCGCTTCCCTGGGATTCAGTTTGAAGAGTTCTAGGGTAAAGGGGGATAGTTACATGTGCTTAGCAAAAAGAAGTCCAACAAACTAAAAAAATAAAGAAAATAACCTAGTAGCGTCTGACTAAAAATTCCCTGTTCTACTCACATCTCTCTTGTTCCAAGATTTAGTCTTTCCCTAGCCAAGAAAGTCGCTGGATTCTGCTTGCCCAGGTTCCTGGCTTAATTCACATCTTCCAGGCATGATCACACAACAGGCACATCACTGCTTCCAATTCAAAACCCCAAATTCTGTTTCCATTTTCTTTCCTGGCCTCCTGTCAACTCGCTTCCTGCTTCTCTAGCATTCCTGGAGACTTTCTAGGACCTTTTGTCTATGGTTTCAACCTTTCCAGGCAAGATAGTTAGGGTTAAGTCCCAAGACTTTCAGGCAACCGTCTGCTTTTGACACGACCTGCCTGTTTCTCTTCAGCTAACTCTTGCTTACTTTGGTTCAGGCCTCAGGCCTTACACCAGGCCCATGCTTCAGGCCCATCCTTTCTAGTACAGGAGGTAGCCTGGTAACAAAGCCCTGACTGTGGTATCAGGAAACCTGGGTTCTATTCCTGCCTCTCCCACAGGTTGGAGAGGTTATTCCCTGTCTGTAAAATAAGACTAATGATACTAACCTTCCCTTTTTAGACCTACACACAGCAACTAGGGATTTTTATTAACTACTCAAATATCGGTGAGCCTGGCTCGCTAGATGAACCATCCGGTTCCTCTTGGAATCATGTTAAATGCTTGATCCCCATGACCAAAGTCTCAGATACCGGGAGAAGTGACACGGGGGAATAAAAGCTGCTGTCTGAGGTAAACTACCTGGCAGGAATCCCCTGGAATGGGAGCCATCGCTACCAGGAGCCCAGGAATAACAAGACTCCAAAAGTCCAGCTGCCAGGCAGTTTGACCATCTCCTTCAGGCCAGTGGCCCAGAATTCCAGGACATCTTTGGGCCTGGGTTTAAAAAGAGGCAGCACCGTGTGCTCAGCCCCTTTTTATCCATCCCCTTTCCCTCCATTGGCACGCAACCCTCAAATGGCCAAAGGTTTCCCTTTCCCTCCCTCCTTGGTTAAACAGCTCGAGGTGATGGAGTGATAAGCACCCACTGACAGAGTCGCTCGGGTTGCAGGGCCAGCGTAAGTCCGCTTTTAAAACTGCCGGCCATAGCTGCAGCTACGGGAGGGGACTCTAGCAAGGGCCTGGAACAAGGAACAGGGCTCCACTCCTGCATGGGATTCGGGCTTCCCCCAGGCAGATGCTCTGTTGCTGCTTTCCTGTCTCTCCCTTCTCCAGGTGGAAGGGGACGGTTAGCCAGTGTTCCCTGCAAGCTGAGCTCTTGGGCGGCCAGCCAGGAGATATTCAAATGCTGCCCAGCTTGCTAGCCGGTAGCATGTGTTTCTAGTGGTGGTGCATGTGGTGTACTGGGTGTAGACATAGATCTTGTTGTTATAGTAACTGCGTTAGGTCACTGGGGGTCAGCCCAGCTGGTTTGGGTTTTTTCTAGCTAGCTCCGTGCTATGCAATAAAATGGACACTTGCAACTACTCAAGCTCTCTGTATTTCCACTGATTTCTTCCCATGCTGTGAAACTCCACGTGACGTAACAGTGCACATCCGTGCATGCCTTGGTGCACATAACAAAATGTATTCCGCACAGGAGTGGGGGAAAAAGTAGAGGCATTATTGCTGCTAGCTCCTTACTGAAACTCAGTGAAAGGCAGGGGAAATGAGAGATCAAGATCCTGAGACTGACAGTCCCCAGGAACAACGGGGAGAGGCTAAAGTCCCAGTTCAGCCTGACTGGCAGAGCAGGGAGCCAGGAGGGAGCCAGGGTCGGCAGAGTGGGACTGAGCTAAGGAGAGAGCAGGGGCCCGCACTGAGCTGGGGAGCAGGGCTGGCCTCGGGGAGGGAGAAGGGGAGGCCGGGGTCAGGATCGGGGGCAGTGCGACTGGCCTCAGGGAGGAAGGTGGTCAGAGGCAGCATGACTGGCCTCGGGGAGGGAGAAGGGGAGGCCGGGGTCAGGATCGGGGGCAGTGCGACTGGCCTCAGGGAGGAAGGGGGGGTCAGGGGCAGCATGACTGGCCTCGGGGAGGGAGAAGGGGGGGCCAGGGTCAGGATCTGGCCCCTCCCCCCAGAGCTGCTTCCCATCCCCTCTTCCTTCCAGCCAGTTCCTGCCCCCCCCCCCCCAGCCAGTCCCTCTTCCTCCCTCCCCGCTGCCCAGGATCAAGTGTGTCCGTTTTTCGGGGGCGGGTCTACCTGGCAACCCTACGAGTCAGACCCAGCGCAGGCACCAAGTGATGGGGACTGCCGGAACTTTGGGAACCTGAGTCTGCGGGGTGGGGGTTTGTGGCAGGTCAGGAGATGAAAGGGGAAGGCACCAAGGGTCAGGGTGTAGGAGAGAGACAAATGCCAGGGGGCCAAGTGGAGACAATGAGGAAAAGGGCAGGAGGGGAGGTGTCAGTGAGGGGGGGGGGACAGGATGATGCTAGGAGAGGAGAGGGGAAGGGCTTTGGGGGCTAGAGGGGAGAAGAGGAGGTGCTGGGAAAAGGCTTGAAAGAAGGGGTGGGCATGAGGAAGGCGGAGATGGAGCAAGGCACGTGTAAAGGCACAGGGGCATGAGGGGAACGGGGGCAGAGGGTGGTGAGGGAGTGGGCAAAGTGGGTAGGGGCAGTGAGGGAAGGGGGAGGCACCAAGAGGGTGCAGGGGTAAGGGAAGGTGCAGGTGCCAGGGAGTCCGGGGGGTGAAGCAGAAGGGCAGACACCTGCAGGGGAGGGACCAGCAGCAGAGGAGAGAGGCAGGACAGGTGTGTAGAGGGAGGTGTTAGAAGAGGGGATGAGGAGGGGTAGCTCACATGGTCAGAGTGGGGCTACTGGAGGAGTGGGCACAGGGGGGGGGAGAAAGGCTGCTGGAGGGGGCAGGTCTCGGGAAGGCCGAGGGCAGTGAGAAGGGCAGGAGTCAGGACAGCAGAGGTGGGTGAGGGGTTGGGGGGGCAGCAGGCACCAGGGGAGCTGATGGAGGAAGGGAAGGAGACAGGGCAGCAGAGGGGAAAGGTAAGTGGTTCATAAGATATTTATGAATAACTTGGGTGCCACACTGACACATCCAAACAAGCCACACTCAGTACTGGTGCACAACACAAAATGTATTGTGCTCATGGGAGGAAACTCTTAGTGGGAACACTTCCCCCAGCCTCTCCACCCCCCAAGTTAATGTCACACACATTGGGTTAATGCAATTGCAGGATCGTTGCATGAGGGGGGTTTGGTGAGGGCCAAACTAATCCCTATTGGTAAGTGGATGGTGGGAAAAGTCCTTGGGGGGGGGAGGTCACATGACACCTTTTATTTCTGGTCATGTGTCCATATTGCCCTGAAAGTGTTACCTCCAGAGGCGTGGTTAATGGGGGATAGGGGGCGTGGCTAATGGGGATCAGGGGCGTGGCTAATGGGAGTCAGGGGGTGTGGCTAATGGGGGTCAAAGAGTACATTTAAAAACATTCTTTGGGTGCACACCCTAATGAAATGTGCTGCGCACACCTATGGGCAGAGAGCAGATCCAGTCCTGGGAGCAGGGCTGCAGCCACAGAGTTATAGACGCCGCCCAGAGAGCAGATCCGCATGCTGGGAGCAGGCCTGCAGCTGTAACCCACACACCTGATGTGGGTCACTATCCTATGGAGTGGCACTGAGACCACGTCCAGCAAGCAATTATTACAAGGGAGCTCTTCAGCCTATGCTGAGAGGCAACTGACTTATAACTCAAGCTGTAGCAGCTCCTTTCCTAAGCTCCAAAAGTCCCAGGTTCTAATCCACCTGGTGGCAGTTGCACAGCCATGGAAGCAGAGGGGCCAAGGAACCCTCTCTACAGGACACCCCTCTTTCCCCCACACACACAGACCCTTGCTTCCTGGAATCAGCCACCTAGGTGAATAAAGCTGGAAACCCCCATGCCTATAGCTGTGCACCTTTGCTTTCAATAGCTACAGCCATTCTAAAGTGCCCAGATCTCACAACTAAAAAGGAGACGTCCCAATGAGCTGCTAAACTGTGCTGCCTGCCACGGACAAGTAGCTCCAAGAGGAGCAAGTGCTGTTGACTCTGGAGCCTAATGATGGTGGTGTCTTCCAGCCATTTTCAGATTAGTACAGCTGCCTCCCTGTGAACCAGGTGCCAGCTGGCCATGGGGTCCCATAGACCTGGCTTGTGCAGCCTAACCTGATAACCAAGCAGCCCATCCATTACTAGCCAGCCGATTACCTTGGGCATGGGAGACCATCGCACTCGTAATTCCTGGGGCCTTCACGCACTGACAGGGTTTGACTCGATCGGCCAGCTAGGGAGAAAGAAATAAACAGAACGCAGAGGAGTCACCAAGAGATCAGAAGACCAGCACGATGCCTTACAGGCCGTTCAGCTGTGAAGAGTCACCAAGACAGGGCAGGTGATGCTAACCTGAGTTAGTCCATTAGCTGCGGCTAGGCTGGGCCATGAGAGGAGAGACAGGCAGTAAATCTGCAGCTGTCAGACCATAAGGAGGACACGGAGGTTTCGAAACCAGCTCGGAGAACAGGGCTGGGTAAGATGCAACCCACCTAACACTGTGATCTGGCCACTTTGTGTTTAGATCCTGCTGCCCATGCCGCCGAATTCTAAGTGGGGACTCAGGCAGCAGGATCCGATTTTAAATGATTCACGGCTCATGGTTACGGCAGGGGCGGGAGCCACGAGCCCTTTAAAAAGCTGTAGCCACGCTGGACAGCTGCCAGTAGTGGCAAATCTGTGAGCTCTTTTCTGTGCTTTTAATTGAAAGCCTCAGCCGCGGAGAACTCTGAGGGTGGGCTAGTCCACAACACTGCCCCTTCTGCCTCAGGCTCCGCCCCTTCTGTGGGTGGAGCCGGCCTATGACCCCATACCAAAATCCATTAAGTGGCCCCCTTCTGAAAATTATCGCCCAGCCCTGTCACAGAATCATAGAAAAGTCCGAGTGGAAGGGACCATGATAGGTCATCTAGTCCAGTGTTTCGCAAACTTTTTTTATAATGTACCCCCTTTAAAAAAATTTGTAAGTACCCCCCAGTACCTACAGTTTTCAGACACACACAATTTTTTTGAACCGTTGCAACACATTTGTTTAAACAACTGAATCGTAGCCGGGCGGGCGATGGCATTTTTGGGTGTAAAAGGTACAAAAAGAATAAAGCGCTGTCAAACTGAAAACAAAAATTCAGTTTTCGCCAAATTTCAGTTGTGTTGACGTGTCCCCCAGACATCTCTTGAGTACCTTTAAGGGGACTCGTACCACTGGTCGAGAAGCACTGATCTAGTCCACCCCTGCACCGAGACAGGACCAAGCATGTTTGTCTCACCTCTTGGCTCCTAGGACACACCTTGAACTAACGCACTTGGAAAGACATTATCGTATATACGCCCAAAGTGCTTCGTCTCAGTGTATTACCATAAAATCTAACCGACCAAACTCCGACCTTTCATTTCCCTGTCACTTGGCCAGCCACAGCCTCACAAGCCTTCGGCATCGATCTCAAAGCCCTCGTCACGCTTTTACACAGCTGTGCTGACACGCTTGTGAGCCAGGCACACTAGTGCGACACGTCCCAAAGCACTTCCTCCAGGGCATTACATCGCACTTGCCTGCCTTTGATGGACAGGGAAAGGGAGACCTGAAAGGCCTCTCCAAGGTCACCAGCGTGAGAGTGAGCGCAGAATTGAGGAGCAAGGGTCTAGCACACAACTCTGTGCCTTAGTCACTAGGTGGCATTAGATTAGAACCCGGGAGTTCTTACACCCAAACCCGTGCCCCCTCCACTAGGCCATGCTGCTGGCCTCCCGCCTCTCCCCCAGGGCTTGGAGACAGACGGGAGGCTGGAGCCAGCCTGTGCAGAAGGGCCTGTAACGCTTACAGCTCGTTCATGACACTGCCCCTGCGCAGCCGCTCTCAGATCCACACTCGGAACCCACAAGAAACACCCCAAGAGCAGAGATGAAACCGCCACTCACCTGCAGCCCAGCTTCCAGGAAGGGCAAAGCAAAAGCGGAGCTCGCGGATTCCAGCCCAGCCTGGCACCTGCTTCCTGAACTTTGGCCCCTTGCCTCCAAGATAGCAGGAGGCTGCTCTGGGCCTTTTGTGCCCACGACGGGGCAGAAAAGCAAACTCAGCTGTTGGTTCCATCTTGCGGGCAGAGCCCCGGCAGACAGTGGCAGGCGGGGGTATCGACTGACCCTCCAACCCAGGATATTCCCCCCACACCTGGATTCGCTTCCTAGTCATCCCCATCTCCCTGCACGATCCTTGTTTCTCATCCCGCCGTTCCGAGAAATTGTCAGAGCAGGTTGATCCCGACCTTGCCAAGGGCTTAGGTTACATCACAAGGCTTTGCCGCCACAGCTGGCTTGGCTTGGGTGTGTGGCAAAAGCCCCCCCCCCGGCACAGCTATTCTGACAAAGCCGCCAGCCATCACCACCACTGCCCTGCCTCTGTCCTGCTCCTCATCCCCGCCCCCACTCCTATCCCCTGCTCTCCTCCATCTCCTCCCCCTTCCCTTCTCCTGCCCCTCCCCATTTCCACCTGCCCTGCCCTGCCCATCCCCGTCCTCTCCCTCCCCCCCATCTGTCCCCCTCTTTTGTGAGGGCTTTGCTGGAAACGCCCCCCCCCCCCAAGCCAGGGAGATCTCCCCTCCGGGAACAATTCAGCCCCCCCCATCTCGCTCCCTCCACTCCACAGTATTTCCTCCATTCCCCACAGTTGAAAATTGAGCTCCCCCATCCCCTCAGGTGACAGTCGGGCTCCCCCATACGCAGCTGCCTAGGTAGGCACCTCCGCAGCCAGAGCCTGCCCCTGGCGCCCACGTCCCCTCCCCGACTGCCTGTCCCTGTCCCACCTGAACCTGCGTCCCCCATTCCCTCAGATCACAGCTCCCTCCCTGACCCTGCACCCCCCGACACCCCTCCCCCAGGCCAGACTCCTCTCTGGCACCCGCACCCCCTCCCCCAAACCCTCTGCTCCCCCTTCACCCAGGTCACAGCTCCCTCCCTGACCCTGCACCCCCCTGACACCCCTCCCCCAGGCCAGACTCCTGTCTGGCACCCGCACCCCCTCCCCCAAACCTTCTGCTCCCCCTTCACCCAGGTCACAGCTCCCTCCCTGACCCTGCACCCCTCTAGAGCCCCTCCCCCAGGCCAGAGTCCTCTCCTGCGCCCATACCCCCTCCTGGACCCTGCACCCCTATCCACCGCCCCAGATCATACCCCCCCCCCTGCACCCAGGCTCCACCCCTAAGCTCCCTTCTGCACCCAACCACCCCGTCCCAGACCCCAAAGCCCTCGGTAGAAATGTGGCCCTTGATCAGTTGCCAAAATGGCCCCCCTGTTGCATAAATTGCAAGGTTTCGTCCCCTTGGAGGCTAGTCTGATTTACCCCAAGAAGAGAGTCACACTTTCAGGCTGGGTCCAACTCAAGTTTATTGGTTGCAACCAAGGTACGGCTAAGGAACTCAATGTTCAGATCAGAGCCGACGACCAACATCTCATAGGCAGGGGTTTTTATAGGGTTCACATCTTTCCTGGTTTAGGTGCCTTAACATGATAGGTTACTTCATCTTTGACATTTAGCATTCCTATAGGTCAGGTTAATTTTCCCAATGAGGTTAAATACAGTGCCTACTTGCTGAACAATGGGCAAGCCATACTTCCCTTTTTCCTTTCCTGCTTGAGCCGGTCACAAGTTTAAAGGATGTGGAATCTATCCATATCTCCACTTAACAGAAGACTGGTTTCACTTCCCCTCGTCTCCTTATTATAAGTTATTACCTGTGACAGGCCTTGACCTTTGTCATGTCTTACTCCTATACAAATAGCAAATATATCTAAGCATTAGCAATGTATGTATATTGTACGTGCCCCTCATAGGGGAATCAATGGCTCCGGGGGATTTGACTTCCCTTTTACACATCAATTCCCCCCTCAAGAGGCTTTCTCTTTCTTATACCTCATCAGTTTCTTCTTTGGCTAATCTTTGGTAATGTACAAGCATTTCACGGTTGACAGTAGTCAATACAGTGCGACATATAGAGGCAATTATACAAGGTATAAAACAGGGCATTAAGCATAATCTAATCACAACAAAACAAAACTAAACAGGAATGTGTACCAACATAGCACAACAAGAGTTTTCCTCTTTTTCTTTGAAACAGTCGTGGTTCAGCATCATGCAGGGGAGAGGTTACTAGCACATCACCCTGTAATATTTCGATTCTTCTGGTGTCCAACAGGTGGGAAAGCAGGACCAGAAGAGAGAGGCTTATCAGCAGTCGGGGTAGGATCATTTTGCAATGGGAAGCATTGGCTAACAGTCAGTTCTTGGCACTTCACAGCGCTGATGGACATAAGAGTCTTTATTCTCTGAGCCAAAAGCCAGCTAGCTCTTTTGGAACCAAGGTTATTTCCTAGGAATAAAGCAAACCATAAAACCAATCCCACGCGGTTGCTTGATACCGGCCTTATAAAGTGAGGCCTTTTTGGCATGTGGTTGCCAGGGGAACCAGGGTCGCAGTTACTGCTGTAGCATACGCTTCTTGGGCTGACTTAATTATTTGAGTTTGTCAGTCCTTAGCAAGATACCATGGACTGCCTCAGTTTACTCCTATAGTTCTTTCCTCTTGACTTTGGGGTTCTTCTTAATCTACTAGGTTAAATACAACAATTTAAGGGATTTTAATTTACTCTGGAAGTGCTGGTACAGCACTATCATTATTATAAATGTTAATATTTAAACTCTCTACATAATTTGGCAAACACTATTCAAATCCATCCCCAAGATATTTCGTCGCCTTACTGGCACTGCCCATGATTATAGGTTTGACCTCTACTGCCTGGTTGAGTGCTGCAGAGATAGGTGTTTGGCATGGTCCATGGTGTTTCCCTATCTGTGTGTACCTCAGACGGCTAGCCCCAATATATCTTTGGGCATTGGCCACCAACTTCTTGATCTTTGCCTGCAGGGCCAGTAAACCCTCCTCTTGGTACTTACTTCCGCCATGCCACTCAGCATCTCATGTGTAGTTATCTCCACTACCAAAGTGCGATATGTCCACATTCTATTGACGGTTAGGTCGCTTGATGAGGGACCGTTATGCACACAGACGGATATACAGAGGGGCAGGATGGAGTGATCTGTCTGGGTAGTCAAACACCAGTAGGTACCGTTCATTTGGACCAGCTCGATGTTCATTGGTTTTTCTATGACAACCACATCAAGCCTAGGCAGATTTGTCATGATGTTAAATGGGCAGGTACATAAAATTTCCTTATCAAAGTGGGTACAACAATCCCTGGGTATAGGGAGGCTCCCACACCTTCAGAATAAGCAATGCCTTCTATTCTATCTATATGCCCTTGCTTTGGTACAGGCAGGGAGGTTACCATTCTGATCTGATCTGAGTGAGGAATCCTCAGAGGGACCAAAAACAAATGGTTGTACTATGCCCTGTCCAGGTGGGCCTTTGGGTCCTCATGGATTCTCTCTTTCCCTACTCCCATGGGTTGGCACAGGGGAGATTGGGGACTCACCACCATAAGAACTAAGTGGTAGTGGCTAAAGCTTACCTTATTCTTCAATACTGGCCTTCTAATTTCTTTATTTTACTTCCAATCCAATTAGCTCCTGGTCCAAACATCAGGTTAGGTCTACAGAGCTGGACAGATCCTTCAAACTATTTAGGATCAATTGATTAGCTTGGCTGGTGTGTAGGCCTTTACGGGCACTGGATATTACTGCATTTACAAGTCTGGATTCTCATACAATTTCTGGGTTATGACATAAGTGTTGCTGATAGGGTTACCAGGCTCAAACCAATCTGCGATGGTATCTGCTAAGCCTTGTCATTGCCTAATCAGGCATTTGCCAATTTGATTAACCAGTCTAGCACACAGCTGGTCTGTACCAGTGTGGAACATCATCAAGGTAAGGACCAGTGACAGTTGTCCTTGTTCTGGAACAGGGGCCTGTTCAGGGCATGGTGCACAACTGGGAGGCTCCATTTTGTCCTTAAAGTCCTTGTTGATGATATCCAAATGAGGGCAAGTTAGCAATGGTCATTAAAACAAAACTAGTCTGGTGGGAAGGAGCTAGTACTGTCTCCCATCCTTCTGTTGACGTGATGTACTCCTTGCTTCCTTCCAGTTCTTTTTGTTCACCTGTGGAGACATTGTTAACATTCTCCTAGCCTAAACAATTTTCTATTCACAACATTTGCAATACGTATTACAATTAAGACACACAAGACAAACTTGGACAGAACACAAACACATGTCATGACACAGAACCATGGCATTTTGTTGTTGTTTTTCTTCAACTGGCGCCAGCGCTTTCTGATGATCTGAAAGACAAGAAAACATTTCTCCCCCCCCATCGGGGTGGCCTATTATAACTTAAAATACTGCCTAAGATCTGCTAGGGGAACAGGTTACAGCTAGTTCCTTACCATTTTCATGTGCGAGTGAGCTGCAACTTTCTGAGAACAAGAGCGCTTCATCGGTACTCGTGACCTTCCACTCCCTTGAATTACCTTAGAGTTGCTAGCACTCCCCAACAGTGGCATGGTTCAGTTTCCCTCTCGTATTGCAGACCGGGCTCTTTTTTTTCCTCTTATGATCTGTCTTGATCCTGCTAATTTACTTTTCTTAATTACACAGATTTGTCTAGCATTAATTTGGTAAGGAGAGTGGGCTTTCTAATTAGCCCCCACACTTCCTAATTCTTTTCAGTATATGATTTTCATAACATCCAGGCTGCAGCAGTTGAGTTATGCTGCTGGCTCTGGGGTGAATCACTTGCTCATGTTCTGTAAGGAGATTTATGTTGCAGAATGTGTCTCCTTGTTAGGGCAGATTTAGTTTTTAGTGATTACATCTTCACATTCAATTTCTACTGGTTGACATTTGGGTGGCTTTTAAGTTACCTTCCCCCACGCCCTCAAGCCAATTATAACGGCGTGTGAGGGAAAGGTTTTAACTGTTTGTTATGTTTTTTCCTCTGGATGGCCCCCACTCATATGTTGTAAAACATCTTTGGGTTGCCTGCGTTTCTAGCCGTAGAGGCTGTCGTTATCTATTTGCTAAGAAGGGCTTGAGAATTTCCTGAAGTTGCTTAGATTCGATCCTTGCTCAAAGCCCGCATTCCCTTTTCAATCTCATAGCTTAGGAAGGTGCATATTTGGGTCTTCTCTTGTGAAACTTTATATCCCTTCTTCCCTAGGGCATTCAACAGGGGCTCCGTTGCCCTTTTTCCCTTTTGCATATCAGGACTGGTAATCAACAAATCATCAATATACTGGAGGAGAGCTACCTCAGGGTGCTGCCCCCTCCAGTCTTCTAAGTCTTTTTGCAATGTCGTCCCAAAAATATGGGGGGATGACACAAAACCCTGGGGCAACACAGTCCACAACAGCTGGGTTTTGTGATGGGTGTCCGGGTCTTCCCATTCAAAAGCAAATAATTTCCAACTATCTTTGTGTAAAGGTATAGAAAAGAAAGCATCTTTCAAGTCTAATACCATAAACACTGTTGTGTCTGCTGGAATTTGTGTTAAGATAGTGTGTGGGTTGGGGACCATAGGATGGTCTACAAGAACTTTCTTATTTATTGCCCGTAAGTCTTGCACGAGTCTATAAGAGACGCTATCCGGTTTTGGCATCCCTAAAATAGGGGTGTTGAAGGGAGAGGAACTTTCTACTACCTAGCCATATCTTTTGAATTGTTCGATTAATGGCTTTAAGCCTATCCAGGTGGCTCTTTTTTCTCTCTCAGGGGATATGGCTTTACACCCACAGAGCCTTCTCCTTTAATGAAAGGAATTCTTACTGGAGTCACAAACTTTTCTCGGGCAGGGGTCTCATCTGCCTAAACACATGGATTGACTCCTTCTAAGACCTCAGTCCCTTTTGTCTCTAACAGCATCTCAGCTGCACAGAGAGCCATCTGGTAATTTGAGCCCTGTTTCACCGGCAGCTGCACTACATTCTGATCACTACGGAAGAAAATTTTAGCTTGCAGCTTAATTAGCATATCTCGCCCTAGCAGGGCAACTGGGCATGCAGATGAAACAACAAAGGCATGCTCTAACATAATTTTTTTCTAATCTTCGTGAGGAGGGGTCTACATACGGGTAGCCTGCTTCTCTTTCCCTCAATTCCTTCTATCATCACATGCTTTCCACTTTCTTTAGCTGAAGGGGGTTTTATGGGGATCATAGAGAACGTGGCTCCAATATCCACCAGAGCCTCATAGTCCCTGCCACCCACCCTTATTTTTACCATGGGATCCTTTCGAGCTTTAGCTCGTAGGGTGGTGGCCTTAGATCCCGGTCCCCTTCAACTAGATTCTTCTCCGGAGGATTCTGCCCGCATCTGGCGGTTCTCCGGTTGTCTTTTCTTCCCCTTTGCCTTCAATTTTGGGCAGTCTCTCTTCCAATGTCCTTTTTCCCCATCAGTGCACACATTCATCAACTGCTACCCGTCCCTTTCCTTTCTGAGGGGGCCCCTTATGGTCCGGCCTCTGATTGCTGGAGAGTGCTGCAGCCAGCACTGCCATCTGCCTCTGCGCTCTCTTATCTTCCCTCCTCTATTACTTCTCTAAGGGGGTACTGATGGTATGATGATCCCGGATCTGATGGGCCTTTTCGCAAGAAGTACTTTTTTGCCTGAATGGAGTAGTCCACCCTGTTGGCTCAGCCCCCCCCTCAGTTCAGCCTCTGCAGGGGGGGCTGAAGTGAATCCAGGACCAGCAGGAGTCTGATAAGGGGGGGGGGTAACTTTTCAGATGTAAGTTCACTTATGATTTCAGAGTTACTGTTTCCTCCTGAAGTGGCAGGAGAGGAACAATTCTTATTCTCTCTAATAGGGCTAGACCCTCCTGAAGAAGAAGGGGGTTTCCTCTTCTTTCCATAGGACTCAAATTCCTCATCACTAGAGGGAGCCAGTATTTCAGGGCTTTTACCTCCCAAGGTCTTTGCCTTTGCAGCCATGACCTTACACACACCCATACTACATTTTAATATCCATTTTGGTCGATCCTGGACATGGAATAACCAACAATCAATATATGGGAAGTGATCCCACTGTCCATCCCGCGTCACAACTCTATGTGTTAGGGATACCAGGTTTACATCAAAGGAGCCCGTATCTGGCCATCCGACACCAAAAGTAGGCCACTCAAGTTGACAAAATTTAATTAACTCATCTTTTGCCATTTTTACTCTATAGTCACTTTTAAAATTACTAAAATTCTGTAACATGCATCCCCAATGGGGTTGCGGAGTTTTCTATCCGGGAGCTTCCCGAACCCATATCTATATATTTATTATACACACACATGCAGGCAACAAGCTTTCACCACGGCTCCGTGTGTCGATGGAATGACACCACACCAGCTTTTAGCGTCCGAACCCAGAGGGTCCAGCGCTTGGCTGTCTCACTAGAGACACCGGTGTGCCCTTGTGGAACCGTGACACTTAAGACAGGTCTATTAGACAGCAACAAATATAGACAAACAGGGGCTTGGAGACTCGCTGGGTCACGAGGTTCGGCTGACCCCCCTTGCAATCAAGAAATCCTGGTCATCGGGTTTCCCCTTGCAGGATTCTTGGGGCGGCTGGAGTCAGCTTAAGTCTCAGACCTGGTCAGCGACAGTCATGCTTACACACAAACCTGTGGTTTCACAATTTAGGTTTCCAACAAATCATTAAAACAAAGAACAAGAGTACTCCTACTAAAAACAAAAGCAATCCACTGGAGTTTTCCTAACTCCTCATAACTTCCCCACGCAACCCACGGGTTCATGGTGTTCCTTCTGGGGCTTACAGAGGCTTTTACCATTCGGGTGCGACCCGCCTACCCTATACGTGTTTTCCTACCGGATACACCGTGTTTATTCGAAGTTCCTACTGTCCTCGAAGGACAGTTCTCGAATTACCAACACTACCCAAAACACAGGGAATTATCGGTATACTCACTCTGTCTCTGCCCCGGCGCCTTCTCTTCGGACCTCACAGCCTAGTTGACTCATTCAATAGAGACTCCTTTAACTTTCCGGATGTCCCGACTCACGCTTTCGGTGCCGTGACGGACTCAAACAGTCCGGTGCGCACTTCACGGTCACCTACGGCGAATCTTGTCGTCCGACTCCGGAGTAGTCCAAGGGAGGTCCCATCTGGGGTGCCAATTTGTTGCATAAATTGCAAGGTTTCGTCCCCTTGGAGGCTAGTCTGATTTACCCCAAGAAGAGAGTCACACTTTCAGGCTGGGTCCAACTCAAGTTTATTGGTTGCAACCAAGGTACGGCTAAGGAACTCAATGTTCAAATCAGAGCCGACCCCCAACATCTCATAGGCAGGGGTTTTTATAGGGTTCACATCTTTCCTGGTTTAGGTGCCTTAACATGATAGGTTACTTCATCCACGACCTCCGCACTAGGTCACAGGAAAGTGGCCGGCTAGGGCAGGAGAGCTGCCAGCCTGGCCACCCAGGAGCAGGTGTGCATGAAAATCAAGGGGGTCCACTGAGACCCCCCGACCCTGAGCCCTGAGCTTACAATGGCCGTCCTGGGTCAGACCAAAGGTCTATCTAACCCAGTAGCCTGTCTGCCGACAGCGGCCAACACTAGGGACCCTGGAGGGGATGGATCGAAGCCAGTGACCAAGCCATTTGTCTCGTGCCGTCCAGCCTTCCACAAACTTTGGGCAGGGACACCACTCCTACCCCCTGGCTAAGACTACTCCATGGACCCAACCTCCATGACTTGATCTCCCTTCCCTTTAAACTCTGTTCTAGTTGTAGCCTTCACAGCCTCCTGCAGCAAGGAGTTCCACAGGTTAACTCTTTGCTTTGGCAACAACAACAACAACTTTCTCTTACGAGTTTCAAGCCTGCTACCCAGTCCTTTCCTTTGGTGTCCTCTAGTCCTTCTTTATGGGAACTCAGGAAGAACTTTTCTGAATGCACCCTCTCCACCCAACCCCTGCTTTTAGAGACCTCTATCCTGTCCCCCTTTCGTCTCCTCTTGTCTAAGCTGAACAGTCCCAGTCTCTGTAGCCTCTCTTCATCTGGGACCTGTTCCCAACCCCTGATCATGTTAGTTGCCCTCCCCTCTCCCACCTCCTTTTCCCAGTCTCCCCCACTTTTGTTCAATAAAGACAGAGTCAATGTTGGAAGAAACGTTATCTTTATTTTGTACATCAATAAGAAGGGGGGCTAGGGAAGGAGGTGAGGGAGGAATGGGGTACAAGCCCCCGATGGGGAGGACTGGGCTGGCTCTGCGGGCTTCTGGGGGTGGAAGCTCTCCTGCAGCCCCCCGATTGCCCCCTCTCCCCAGATGGCAGCCTGCGGCAAGTGCAGCCGGGCTGATGGCCGAGTGGTGTGATGTGCCCAGTGTGGGTACTCCGGGCAATCCAAGCCAGGACTGGTTTTCAAGCAGGGCACCCCTTAGAACTGTCTGTCCGGGGTGGGGGTCGGGACCCTTTAAGCGCAGCCCTCGGCTAGCCTGAGACAGCATCTCCACGCTCTAAGTCCTCTTCTGATGCCCTGCCGGCACTGCTTCCAGCCATCCTTAAGCCCTGTTCAGAGTCCACTCAATGTGGACTTGCTAGTTCGAATTAGCAAAACGCTAATTCGAACTAGTTTTTAGTTCTAGACGCTTTAGTTCGAATTAGCTTAGTTTGAATTAAATAATTGTTGTAGTGTAGACATACCCAGATATACTAATAAAGACTACTTGGTTGCTAGATGTTACAGAGCAACTGAGAAAAACAAAATATAACATAGAGAAAAATAATATCTCTGGGTGCAAATTAGATATAGCGTGTGTGTGTGTGTGTGTGTGTGTGTGTGTGTCGGGTGGAGGGGGAGGAGGGAGGCACATGGGCTTAGCACAGAGTTTAACCAAACAACAAAACAAAGAAAAATAACCTAATCACAACTAAATATACATTTTTCAATCTTAAAGTATTTACACAAGAGAGCGTCTACACTGGCATGTGCCTTTGCACAAGAGCATCCGTGCCAGTGTAGACGCTCTCTTGCGCAATAAATTCATGTTGCCTGTCTACACAGGCCTCTTGCGCAAGAACAGTTGCACAGGAGGGCTTATTCCTGAGCAGGAGCATCACAGTTCTTGCACAAGAAGCACTGATTTCACACATTAGAACGTCCGTGTTCTTGCGCAAGAACTCCCCTCCAGTGTAGACAGGCAGCACGTTTTTCCACAAAAGCGGCCACTTTGGCGCAAGATCGTGCCAATGCAGACACAGCCTACATGTTCCCTCAAATGTTGAATGGCTTTTCATTTTCACTAGGGCAGGTCAAAAACTTCTCTCTAATCTAATCATTAATGGAAAGCTGGACTCTCAATTACATCACATTTTTCACAAAAAGTGATTTTTCACAGAAAATGTCTTTTGTCTACAAATTCATAAGGGTTTCACTCCTATTCAGGAGATGTGGCTATTCTTTAGATCGGGGTGGACAAAAGTCTCTCAGCGGGCTGGATCCAGCTCGCTTTGGGCTTTGATCCGGCCCGCGAGGCAATTACAGACCCCTCCTCCTAATTACAGGACTCATGATGGGGAGGAGCTCAGCTGAGCCCCTACATGCCCCACACTGCCACTGGAGAGGAGGCAGCGCCAGGACTCAAGCACCTCTCTAGGGCCAGCCTGGAAGCATTGCTACCGCAGCCAGGCAGCCAGGGGCCAGCCCAGGAGACACTGCTTCTGCGGCCACACAGTCTGGGGTTGGCTCCGGAGGATGGAGACGCTGATACCACGGCACCTCCAGGGCTGGACCCGGACGGCCTGGCTGCAGTAGTGGTGCCTCCAGGCCAGCCCTAAGACACAGTAGCAGCACCTTCAGGGCCAGCCCTGGGTCACATAATTGTGGTAGCAGTGACTCCAGGGCGAGCCCCAGGCCATGTATCCGCAGTAGTGGCACCTCTGGGGCTGGCCCCGGGCCATGTGACTGCAGTGCCTCTGGGGCAGCCTGTAGGGCCTGCTGTGTAGCCATGACAGTGGCACCTCCTGGGCCAGCCCCAGGCCATGGTGCCTCTGTGGCAGGTGGTACCTGGGGTCCGGCCGCGTGGCTGCGGCAGTGGCACCTCCAGCCTCTGGGGTGGCCTGTGGCTGCAGTGCCTCGGGGTCAGCCCTGGATCGCATGGCCACAGCCGCAGTGTCTCCGGCCTTCGGAACCACGTGGCCCGCAGAAGCAGGGCCTCCCTCTGGGGCAGCAAGGACAGCGTGGCTGCAGCCATTGCTGCAAGGGAGCACGAAGCCAGGTAAGGTTCCCCCTCATGTCCAGACCCCCTCACTTACACCCTAATCCTGTCATTTACCTCCCCACCAACACCCAGCCTCCCCAGCTTACTCCGACACCCTCCTTTGTTCTTTAACCCTCTCTCCTGGCCACACACTGCACCCTCCCTCGTTCTTGCTCCCTCCAACTGGCCAGAAACCCTACTCCCAGCCTGCTTCTGCACCCCAGCTACCTCCCAGATCCTGCACCCTGTCCCTATCCTACTTGCTGGGAGTCTTGTCTCACACACTGTCCCCTTGGGGACAGCCACCACCAGTGTCACAGAGAACCAACCTGGCACCCTTGAACACAGGAAGGATAAAGGGGGCCCTGAAGGTAGGGAGGTTGGAGGGCTCCTTCAGTGTCACAGTGGATAAGGTACCTACCTCTGAAGCCTCATTTTTATCCCTACGCCAGAGTCTAATCCACTAACTCCAGAACTCCAGAAAAATAAGTCTGGTCTATGGGAAGCCTGGAACCTCAGTTTCCCCCTTCACTTTCCCTCACTCTGTGGGGGAAGTTGTGGCCACGAGGAGTAACGGTAATTCGGACTAGGAAGCCTAGTCCGAACTACCTAGTCCGTGCCGCGCGGCACGGGGTTCGAACGAGCCGGGATTTTAAAATGGCGGCGCCCGGCTTATGCAAATGAAGCCCGGGAAATTCAAAGCCCGGGCTTCATTTGCAAGTGCGGTATGCCTACGTTACCCTCCTAGTTCGAACTAGGAGGGTAGTGTAGACATACCCCTAGAGTCCCAGGAGAGAACAGCATTGGCAGTATTTAATGATCACACAGCGGTGTCAGAGCTGTTCACATTTCTCCAGCAGGGAGAAGGGCCATTTGCAATGACCATGCAGAGCGAGAGCCTGGATGGCCAGGTCTCAGCTGAGCTCCTTTGGGCACTAGAAGACATGTTGATCTCATAAACAACTTTGCCATTTGCTAGAAGTGCCTTCTCCTACCAAGTACTGCTGGCCCTTGCCCATGCTATTGGCTCCTCTGTCTCCTGCTGCCTCTCATCCATTTATCCCTCTCTTTTGCTATTTCTTTCCTCCCCCTTCTCTTGGGACCCATCTAATGTTCATCCTTCCTGCTGCTGCCACCTCTGCTCCTGCCCTTTCACCCATTTGCTGGTGCTTTCTCCCACTTTTAGCTGTCTCCACCGTCAATTTGCTGCCTTCTGCTGCTGCTATTACCACAGGCTTCTCCCTCCTCCCTTCCTAACTACTCTGTGATCTTGTCCAGGAAGACTGCTGATGCTGGGGGGTCTAGATTGGGATCTGATAAGAGCTGATCCAGCTGCTGTGGCATATGGTGGATCTGGCCAGCAGGAAGGTGTTTGTCTGAGAACGGCCCCCACAGACTCAGGGGATGGGATTGCCCCTGTGCATTCAGCAGGGAGTCTGGAATGATAGGATGGGGAGGGAGTGGAGATTATAACAGATTGGCTATCCAGCTGCCCAGGGGAGTTGAGGCTGGAGCCTGTTCGCACTGAGGAGAAGGTGCTGCCTTGGCTAGCAGTGCAGATGGAGTTAGGCAGTAGCCGAGACCACCCCACGAGAGGGCTTGTGGTCAAGCAAATTACTGCACCAAGCCCTGTTGTGCGCCCACCCACACCGGCTTTTTCCTTGGGCCTCCAGCCTGGGAGGCAGCTGTCCTGCATGCTAGGGGTCACTGAGGGGGGAAATGCAAAGCCTTGCTTCCCATAAGCATTCAGAGACTTTCTCCTTGGCCTGGGTGTTTGCTCAGTACTCTATACCTCACCTGCACCCTAACACTGTGCTCCAGCCTAGAGCCCCTTTCCTGCACCCAGTTTCCCTCCCAGAGCTTGCATCTCTTACCCCCTCCTGCTCCCAGAACTCTTGGTTCCAGCCTGGAGCCTGCACCCCCTGTCCCAGCCTAATGAAAGTGTGTGTGTGTGGGGAGAGCAAGTGATGGAGAGAGCGGGGAATGAAGTCTGTGGAGCCTCAGGGGTAGGGTGGGAGTTGCCCTAATACTTAAAAAATGTTCTTGTGCATAAAAAGGTTGGAAGCCACTGGTGAAGACATTAGGGATGTAGGCAGTTCCCAGGGATGTAGCTTCACTGTGGCAGGGAAACCACTTCCCTGGGAGCCAGGCCAGCAGGGGCTGACAGGCCTGCTCTCAGGGAGGCATCGCTGTGGGCTCAGCAATATAATGCTTATTTAAGAGCATGCAGCATGTTGCCCGTGAGATTTTCAGTGGTCACATAGTTACCTATTTAATCAACTTTTAACATCCCTAGTCCTAGACCTGGTCAGCAGAGACGGACTCTTCAAAATCCTTCACAAGATCGGCTGCCCACCAAAACTGCAGAGTTTGATTGAATCCTTCCACACAGACATGAAGGGAACAGTGCAGTTTAACGGCAGTTGCTCCGAGCCTTTCAGCATCAGCAGCGGCGTCAAGCAAGGCTGCGTTCTTGCCCCCACATTGTTTGGGATCTTCTTTGCCCTGCTCCTTAAGCATGCCTTCGGCTCAGCAACGGAAGGAATCTACCTCCGCACCAGATCGGACGGCAAGCTATTCAATCTCTCTCGCCTCAAAGCCAAGACGAAGATACGCGAGACGCTGATCAGGGACATGATATTTGCCGACGACGCAGCAGTCGTCACACACACCCAGGAAGAACTACAGTCGCTGATGAGCCGTTTTTCCATGGCCTGCAAAGACTTTGGGCTGACTATCAGTTTGAAAAAAAAAAACGTCCTAAGCCAGGACACTGTCACTCCACCAGCCATCACAGTAGACGACTACCAGCTTGACGTCGTCCACCAGTTCACGTACTTGGGCTCCACCATCACCGATAATCTCTCCCTTGACGCTGAGCTCGACAAGAGGATCGGGAAGGCAGCCTCTACTTTAGCCCGCCTGACAACCCGAGTGTGGACCAACCCCAGGCTGACAACCGCAACAAAGATGGCAGTGTACAACGCCTGCGTCATCAGCACCCTGCTGTACGGGAGCGAGACATGGACCACATACGCGAGACAAGAGCGGAGACTGAACGCCTTCCATCTACGAGGTCTGCGCCGCATCCTGGGTATTACCTGGCAAGACAAAGTCTCCAACTTCGAAGTTCTGACTCGAGCCGGCCTCCCCAGCATGTACACCATGCTCCGACAACGTCGCCTGCGTTGGCTTGGCCATGTACGCCGCATGGAGGATGGGAGGATCCCAAAGGACATCCTCTACGGGGAACTGGCATCTGGGAAGAGAACCACAGGGCGCCCGAACCTGCGATTTAAAGATGTCGTGAAGAGGGACATGAAAGCCATCGACATAAACACGCAGTCCTGGGAAGACCTCGCAGCAGACCGCCCAAAGTGGAGGGGCACCCTGACCACACAGCTCAAGTCAGGCGAAACGAACATGATGCGTGCATCAGAAGAAAAGCGAGCCCGCAGGAAGTTACGCAACAACAACAGCCAGGGAACCACCTATAGCTGCGACTTCTGCGGCAAAGAATGCCTGTCCCGGATTGGCCTTTTCAGCCACCAACGACGCTGTCCCCGACGCTGTCCCAGACAATTCGACACGAACCAAGACGAGAACTAGGATACGTCATCCATGGTCAACTGACCGACGGAGGCCAACAACAAGGAACATCCCTAGTAGACATACCCTGTCTGCTCCATTCACATTCTCACTCAGCATGGGTGCTTGATACGAACAAAGGAATGGCCAGACTGGGTCAGACCAAAGGTGCATCTAACCCAGTATCTTGTCTGCCAACAGTGGCCAACACCAGATACCCCAGAGGGAGGGAATACAAGTAATCCTCACGTGATCCCACAGATCCTCTCCCCTGTTCAGTTGGAAAACAGTACTTCTCGTGGGATAGCACTCATCAGGCTTTCTAATGCACTGCAAGAGCCCAGCATATAAATTACTTCTAACATGTTATTAATATTTCTAAACCCAAGCATAACAAATATCTCAGGTCAGGCCTGAAAAAAGTCATTCATTTGGCTTAAAAATCATGAGGTTTTTTTAAAAAATATTATTTTTGGACTGTTTTCTGGATTCTGAGTCATTTGGATGAACTCATGTCATATTTTAAAATTCTCTGTAATCATGACGGATAGAAACTTACTTTTTGAAGGCAAAAACTGAGTTGTACATAATCATGAATCCAAGAGCTAGGGCTTGGAGGAAAAACAAAACTAAACAAAACAAAATCCTGCTAAAGTTGGCCACACACATAGATAATCATACTGTGCTGAGAAGCTCTCAGTATCTGTAGCTCCCACTGACATCTGTGGAAGTTGATGACACTAAGACTTTTGCTCATTGCTTTGGATCTGACATGCCAGCCTTGGAGTTTATGGATGTAGACTGTCGCTCTCCATAGACAGCTCAGCAAGTGTGTGGATACATTTCAAAGTGCTTGCTATTCCCTGCCTACATGTGCTCTGCATGTTAGGAAATAAAACGGGTTTAAGTTGTATTTCCTAATGATTATAGTTGTACAAGTTGACAGGCATATATCACTACACGTTTTTATGAGTCCCTGCCTTTGAGTCAGCCTTATGTGTGTCACATCATTTCTTTAAAAGAACAAACTAACTGTTGGGCTACTGTGTATGCAGGCATGTATGTGCGTGTCTGAAGAGATATATCCCAAATAAATATCCTTTACTCCTTAATCTTTCATTGTGTCTGTGTAGAGTACCATTGACATGAATGCAGACACACAGATCTATCTGTGTGGATCATTTTGTAGGAGTAGGGCCCAGATCCATAAAGGTATTTAGCCTTCTAACATCCATTGAAAGCAATGGACTTTAGGGCTACGTCTAGACTGCAAGCTTCTTTTGGAATAAGCTTTTCTGGAAGGGTATGTCTACACTAGCCCCCTAGTTCGATCTAGGGAGGCTAATGAGGGTGACCGAAATTGCAAATGAAGCGCAGGATTTAAATATCCCGCGTTTCATTAGCATGTTCCCGTCCAGTCGCCATTTTAGAAATTGACTAGGCCGAAGTAACTGCCCGCGTCTACACGCGGCAGTGAAACGGGATTCCAAATTAAAGCCCTACATTGAATTAGCTGTTATTCCTCCTGCAATGAGGTTTACCAGTAGTTGCTTCTGGGTGCTGTTGCCTAAGGCTAGCTGAGACATGTGCTTAAAGGGACCCTGCTGCTTGCTTGCCTACCTCTCCGAGGGACAGCAAAGCTTTTGCAGTGTGTGCTCTGCTTGCCCGGCTTTTGGACACCACAGCATACTCTTTGCCATGGAGCCGAAGCTGCCTGTGGGCATGCGATGGCCCCACACTGCTGCAGCTTCTGTTTGTGCAGGCTGCTTCCTGGCCCTGCACGAGCTCGACACCGAGCTCATCATTGAGACCCTCTCCCTGTGTGCGGAGCAAGGCCCTGGCAACTGCATCCCACAGTGAAGAGACGGTTTTGGAGGCTGGACACCAGTTCCGACTGGTGCGACCAGCTGGTCATGGAGTGGTGGGACAACCAGCAATGGCTCCATAACTTTCATATGAGGAAGGCCACCTTCATGGAGCTGTGTGCCTGGCTTGCCCCTGCCCTCCATTGACGGGATACCCAGATACGACCCGCCACCCCCCTGGACAAGTGGGTCACCATCGCTGTCTGGAAGCTCGCCACCCCAGACAGTTAGTGGTCTATGGGCAAGTAGTTTGGCATGGGAAAGTCCACTGTCCGGGCCCTCCTCATGGAAGTAAGGTGTTCTCAGAATCTCTGGGGGGGGGGGGAAGTCTTGGAAAAGGGGACCCTAGGGAAAGGGGTGCGAGGCTGTGGGGGGTGGGCTGGGAGTGGAGGGAAAGTCCCATCCCTGGGGGGGATGTGCCATCCCGCCCTCACACAGCCCTGCAGGGGGTGGGGGACGACTCATAGGGGGTGGCTCCTGCGGTGTTTGAGGGGGAAAGGAGGAAGAGGGACTCCAGAACCTCCCAAGGGCTCAGGCACCCCCTCTCATTCTCTGTTTTCTGTATTTCTTTGTCTCCTTCTGCAGGTGGTGAAGGCCTAACTCCATCCTGCTATACAGGGTCATCTGCTTGGGAGACCTGGACCCCATCATGGCCAGATTTGCCACCCTGGGCTTCCCCACCTGCCGTGGGGCCATAGATGGAACCCATATTCCCATGCATGCACCACAGCATCGAGCCACCCAATACATCAACTGCAAGAGCTATTTCTGCATGGTGCTGCAGGCCCTGGTCTACCACCATGGACAGTTCATGGACATTTTTGTTGGGTGGTTGGGCAGAGCTCACGATGCACACATTTTCAGGAATTCCAGCCTCTACCACTAGCTGGAGGTTGGCACATTCTTCCCCCAGCGTGACTGTCAGGTTGGGGATGTGCAGATGTAGGGATAACATATTAATATATTGAAAATGATTCCCCCAAATGAAAGTGACTCCCCATAATTTGTTCCCCACAACTTAAAGTGTTTAGATTTATTATTAATTCTTCTTCTTCTTCTTCTTATTATTATTATTTGTTAAGATTGTTAAATGTTTAGATTTATCATTATTATTGCCCCTTTAGAATATAATGTATTAGGATATACATTATAGAATATAATGTAAATATAATTTAGAATTTAAGAATATAATCCTATGTAGCCAGAAACAGCCCCCCCTCTGTGCTCCAGGGCATGCTCAAGCTTGTGCAAGGGGCTGCTTGAAATTGACATTGCCGAGATACATTGTAACAATGCACTGTCAATCCACTAACTCTGCTATGGGAGCCAAGCCCTGTAATTGACTAAGGGCATTATTACTTACTTAACGCCTGTTCTCTTTAAAATATTGTAACTTTATTCAGCACTCAGAGAATGTTTTAAGCAATACCATCCAGAAACTTTTTGTAACTACAACTCTGAGATATGTAAAATTATTATTATACAAAAATATTGTGTGGGAAACATTAATTAAGGAATGTATGTAAGAGAGAGAGTGCTTGGATGATGAGTGAATGGTTCTGAGAGGTGCCAGCCTGAGAATACAGCAACAAAGGGCTGAAAAAGGCGTCAGGTGCCAGTGCAACCAAAAGGTGTCAAATACTGAAGGTCCACCCGATGAGATCACTGTCAAGCACCTGGCAGCCACCCTGGAGACATCAGCATGATGCAGCAATTTCCATAGACTGGCATAGGAAAAAATTCCTATAAGAACTGGACTAAAAAACTATGGAATCAGAGTCCAAGGTTCTGCTGCCAGCCTACCAGGAGCTTCAGATGCACATCTGATCAGGACTTCGCTCCCCACTACCATCACTTGTGTACAGAATACCTGGCCATTTTTCTGTCACAAGCAACTTCCAGGCTGGTAACTATAACAAATACACAGAACCTGAATAAATGGATGAATGAATGTTTATATGTATAAGGGTTAAGTAGTTAAACAACATTGTTTGCTTCTATCTTTTCTTTATTTTTTATTATTATCTTTACAATAAACGTGGCTTTTTGCCTTATCCCCCTCATAAGATCCTGCTTGCTTTTATTTGGTATAACATAGATGCCACTGTGCATCATGGGGGATGTGTCCTACTCCTCATGCCATGGCTGATGAAGCTATACACCTGCCACCTGGACCTCAGCAGGGACCAATTTAATACCCACCTAAACAGGGCCTGTATCCATGTGGAATGCGCCGTGCACAGCTGCCATCCATCAGGCCCATCAAATGAGGGTGCACATCTGGGAAGCTCTGAGGGAGAGTTTCTTTGAAAGACCCCACCAACTCTCCCCATGACTCCCCTCCCCCTAGAGGCCTGTGCGTTGCCCCTCTCTGCCTTTCCCACAACAATCTTTCCCTTCCCCCCTTCCTTGGTATCAGTACAGATACCAGTTTTGTGTTGAAAACCAAGAACTTTGTATTTTGTCCATAATAAAAGTAACTAGGGAGGAGCAGGATTCAGAACCTAGAATCATAGAATCATAGAACCATAGAGCTGGAAAAGACCTCAGGAGGTCATCAAGTCCAGCCCTCTGCTCTAGGCAGGACCAATCCCAACTAAATCAACCCGGCCAGGGCTTTGTCAAGCCAAGACTTAAACACCTCTAGGGATGGAGACTCCACTACTTCCCTAGATAACCCATTCCAGTGCTTCACTGCCCTCCTAGTGAAATAGTTTTTCCTAATATCCAACCTGGACCTCTCCCACCACAACTTGAGACCATTGCTCCTTGTTCTGCCATCTGTCACTACTGAGAACAGCCTCTCTCCAGCCTCTTTGGAACCTCCCTTCAGGAAGTTGAAGGCTGCTATCAAATCCCCCCTCACTCCTATCTTCTGCAGACTAAACAGACCCAACTCCCTCAGCCTCTCCTCATAAGTCATATGCTCCAGCCCCCTAATCATTTTGGTTGCCCTCTGCTGGACTCTCTCCACATCCTTTTTGTAGTGGGGGGCCCGGAATTGGACACAATACTCCAGATGTGGCCTCACCAAAGCTGAATAAAGGGGAATAATGACATCTCTGGATCTGCTGGCAATGCTCCTCTTAATGCAACCTAATATGCCATTAGCCTTTTTGGCTACAAGGGAACACTGTTGACTCATGTCCAGCTTCTTATCCACTGTAACCCCCAGGTCCTTTTCTGCAGAACTACTACTTAGCTGGTTGGTCCCCAGCTTGTAACTATGCTTTGGATTCTTCCGTCTTGTTGAACCTCATCAGATTTCTTGTGGCCCAATCCTCCAATTTGTCTAAGTCACTCTGGACGCTATCTCTGCCCTCAAGCGTATCTACTTCTCCCCCTAGCTTAGTATCATCTGCAAACTTGCTGAGGGTGCAATCCATCCCCTCATCCAGGTCATTAATAAAGATATTGAACAAAACCGGTCCTAGAACCAAACCTTGGGGCACTCCGCTAGAAACCAACCACCATCCTGACATTGAGCCATTGATCACTACCCGCTGGGCCCGGCCTTCTAGCCATCTTTCTATCCATCTTACCGTCCATTTATCCAATCCAAATTCCCTTAACTTGCTGGCAAGAATATTGTGGCAGACGGTATCAAAAGCCTTGCTAAAGTCAAGTATATCACATCCACTGACTTTCCCACGTCCACAGAGCCAGTTACCTCATCATAGAAGCTAATCAGATTGGTCAGGCATGACTTGCCCTTTGTGAATCCATGCTGACTATTCCTAATCAGTTTCCTCTCTTCCAAGTACCTCAAAATGGATTCCTTAAGGATCGCTTCCATGATTTTTCCAGGAACCGAGGTAAGACTGACCAGCCTATAGTTCCCTGGATCGTCCTTCTTCCCTTTTTTGAAGATGGGCACTACATTTGCCTTTTTCCAATCATCCGGGATTTCTCCCGACCTCCACGACTTTTCAAAGATAATGGCCAAAGGCTCCTCAATGACATTTGCCAACTCCTTCGGTACCCTCGGATGCATTAAGTCTGGACCCATGGATTTGTGTACGTTTAGCTTTTCAAAATAGTTCCTAACCTGTTCTTTACCCACCAAGGGCTGTCCATCTTCATCCCATCTTGTGTCATTTAGCGCATTAGTCCGGGAGCCCACCTTGTCCGTGAATACAGAGGCAAAGAAAGCATTGAGTACTTCAGCTTTCCCCACATCATCTGTCACTAGGTTACCTCCTTCATCCAGTAGGGGCCGCACACCCTGTCTGATCACTTTCTTATTATTAACATGCCTGTAGAAACCTTTCTTGTTATCCTTCACATCCGTAGCCAATCGCAATTCCATTTCCGCTTTCGCCTTCCTGATAACCCCCCGGCATTCTTGAGCTATACATTTATAGCTCTCCCTGGTCATTTGTCCAAGTTTCCACTTTTTGTAAGCTTCCTTTTTGTGCTTAAGTTTACCAAGGATTTCCCCTGTAAGCCAATCTGGTCTCCTACCATGTTTGCCTCTCTTGCTACGTGTCGGGATGGCTACTTTCTGTGCCTTCAATAAGGCTTCTTTAAAATACTGCCAGCTGTCCTGGACTCCTTTCCCCTTCATGTTAGCATCCCAGGGGATTCTGCCCATCCGGTCTCTGAGGGAGTCAAAATCTGCTTTTTTGAAGTCCAAGGTGTGTATTTGACTACTCTCTTTTCTTCCTTTGGTCAGGATCCTGAAATCTACCATCTCATTATCACTGCCTCCAAGGTTGTCACCCACCTCTACTTCCCCTATTAGTTCCTCCCTGTTTGTGAGCAGACGGTCAAGCTGCGCATGGCCCCTGGTTGGATCCTTTAGCACTTGTGTCAAGAAGTTATCCCCAATATTGTCCAAAAACTTCCTGAATTGCCTGTGTACTGCCATATTGGTTTCCCAACAGATGTCAGGGTGATTAAAGTCCCCCACAAGAACCAGGGCCTGAGATCTGGAAGCTTCTCTCAGGTGTCCGAAGAAAGCCTCATCTACCTCATCCACCTGATTCGGTGGCTGGTAGCAGACACCAACCACAACATCACTGCTGTTGTTTGCTCCTCTAAACTTAACCCATAGACTCTCAACAGGTTTTTCTCCCTCTTTATACTGGAGTTCAGAGCAGTCCTAGTGCTCTCTTACATATAGTGCAACTCCTCCTTTTCTTCCCTGGATAGGGCCAAGGAGGAGGGGGACTCAGGGCTGGGAGTGGTGCGTGGTGCAGCTGGAAGTGCCACCTCAGGTCTCAGGACCTCGGCAACCTCGGGAGGTGGGTGGGGCCTGGGACAACAGGAGAAGCATGAGCAGGGAGGGCAGTGGGAGCAGCGGGGACAGGGACAGGGACAGGAGCTGGGTGTGCCATCATTTCATATATGGTAGCACACATGTTTTGGCTCTGCTGCACCATCTGAGCCCATATTTGGGTCCCATCTAGACTGCAAGCCTCTTTCGAAAGAGCATCTAGACTACAACCGGTACTTTTGAAAAAGCAAGCCACTTTTTCAAAAGAGAGCACCGAGACAGTCTGGATGCTCGCTTTCGAAAAGGCACAGTTTGCAATACATAGTGCCTTTTTTTGAAAGAGCACTTTTGAAAAAAGGCGTTATTCCTCGTACAACGAGGTTTTCCATAGTTAAAAAACCAGCCATGGTCTTTCGATTTACTTTCAAAAGAACATGGCAGCAGTTTAGATGCAGGGGAAGTTTTTTCAAAAAAAGGCCACTTTTTTGGAAAAAACCCTGTAGTCTAGACACACCCTGGCTACATCTACATTGGCAAGATTTTGCACAAATACTTTTAACGCAAGAGTTTTTGCATTAAAGTATTTGTGCAAGAGAGCGTCTACACTGGCATGTACTTTTGTGCAAGAGATGTGCTTTTGCGCAAAAGCATCCGTGCCGGTGTAGACGCTCTCTTGCGCAAGAAAGATCTGATGGCCATTTTAGCCATCGAGATTTCTTGCACAAGAAATTCATGTTGCCTGTCTACACTGGCCTCTTGCGCAAGAACACTTCTTCAAGAGGGCTTATTCCTGAGCGGGCGCATCATAGTTCTTGCGCAAGAACTCGCGGCCAGTGTAGACAGGCGGCAAGTTTTTGTGCAAAATCTCGCAAATGTAGACACGGCCCCTGAGCGTCCTCCTGGTCCTTCTGGGCCAGGATCCGTTGCATGCCTTAGAGGATGACCACGTGCTGTCTCATCAGGTCCCCCTGGACCCTCCTGCACTTGTAGCTCCCCCAGGGTCAGGCGGCTGCCTCAGCTGGCGGTGATCGCCCATTAGTGATGCTAGTCCGGCTGTGGAGAATAAAGAGGAAGAGGCGGTCAGTCATCCATGCAGACACTGTCCCTGAGTCCGTGCCCTCCTCTGTGAGCTGAGAACAAGAGTCCTCAGGCTAGAGGGCAGGGATGTTCCAGGAGCAAGGCTATGTGTGGCCTGGACATCGGCTCTGCCTCACAGAGGCCCTGAGGTGCCCAGGGGACCATGCTTCTTGCTCCCCCACATCCTCATCCCACAGACAGGCAGGGCAAGGGAAGTGGTCGGCCACAGTGGGATGCCATGGGCAGGAGAGGGGCCTGGAGCAGTCTGCTCTTCCATGGGGGCTGCACGCACACCTGCCAGCGCTGTCCGTGGAAGTGGGTGGTGCCTCAAGTGTGCAGGCATTCCCGTGTGTCGTGTGCGGCACTCCTAAGTCTGTGTGCAGCCACGTGTGTGCCCTTGTCCCCAGCCTGCTTCCAGCAGTGGTTAGTGGTGGGAGGGCATCTCCCACAGGGGTCAGATGTGTGTGTGGCCTCCCCAGAGCCCGTGAACAGGACCCTGGGGACAGGGCCGGATGGAGGCATGGGTGAGCCGGGCAGCTGCCCAAGGCGCCAGCCGATGAGGGGCGCCTAATGGCAGCTGTAAGGGGTGCATGGCGTCCCTTACAGCTGCCATCAGGAGCCACGTGCCCGGATCCCGCAGCGCCGGCCCCGCGGCGCTGGCCAACAGCACCCTTCCACCCATGGCTGCGGGGCCCTGCACGGCCCAGCGTGCGTGCCAGCAGCGCTGGCCGGACCAGGCTGGGCAGCGCATGTGCTGTGCGCCCTGGGGGCGGCCCCGGGCTGCGCGCCAGTGGCCGTGACCAGCTCGCGCATGCGCCGAGCGCCCTGGGGGGCAGGCCCACGCATGCACCCTGCGCCTGGGGGTGGCGCCGCATGCCTGGGCCCAGGGTGCCAAAGGGCTCGGGCTGGCCCTGCCTGGAGGTGCTTTGGGGCTGCCTCCTGGGGCTGCATGTTGCAGACTGGCACTGCATGTAGTTCCACGTGCACAGAGTGTAGCACAATATCCAGGCCAAGATGACCAAGCGACGATTGCATCCCATCCCCTCTGCGCCCGCCTTCCCTGCCCTGTGTGTGTGAAAAACAGAGCACTCACCTGATGATTCCTCCCCGTCCTCAGAGAATGCGTGTAAGACATCCAGGCCCTGGGGTACGGGCTTGAGGGTGAGGGTGACTGTGCTGGCTGTCTCCTCCTCCTCCTCCAGCTCGTCGTCGGATTCTTCCTCCTCCTGGCCTGGGAGCCCTGGGTTGGCAAAGATGAGCATCTCCAGCCCCAAGTCCACCACCAGGGGGGAGGAAGGGGCTGAACCACCCCCCAGGATGTGGTGGAGCTCAGCGTAGTAGGGCTAGGAGTGGGGTCCTGCCCCAGAGAGAGAGCTGTGCTCCCTTGCCCTCGCATAGCCCTGGCAGAGCTCCTTCACTTTGCTCCATACTTGTATGAGGTTCTGGAAGTGGTGGCCTCTTGTGGCCCGAGCCTCGGCCATCCGACCGTATATGTCGGCGTTGTGCCACTGGGAGCCAAGATCCTGCAGGGTCTCCTGCTCACCCCACACCTACAGGAAGGCCAGGATCTCTGCCCCGGACCACAATGGCACAAACCTCTTCGGGCCTCTGGCTGAGTCCTGGGAGCCCTGGTCATGCTCCCTGTGAGGGCCAGAGAGGTCTCAGGAGGCTTGTGGCTGGGCCATGGGTCCCAATTAGTGTGGCAGTCACAGCCACGCAGTGAGGTGCAGCTCTCTGGGCCAGCCCCCTGCCACAAGTGTTGTCCCAGGTGCCTGCAGCTTTAAGAGCTGGCCGGAGACAGGGACTATAGAGTTCTGATTAGTTTGGACGGAGTGGCCACCAGGGCACCTGTGCTATTTCCTGGAGGCCTCTTCTTTCAAAAGAACTCCCTCTTCTGCTCTTTCAGACAAAGACGTCTTCCTCGTGAAAGAACCCCTTGGTTCTTTCAACTTTTTGTCAAAAGAATGCAATAGCAGTATGGACGCAAGTATTTTTTTCTGGACTAACGGCAGTTATAATGGAAAAACACTGCAGTGTAGACATACCCTAAGAGTCGAAATACCTCTGAGGTTCTGGGCATAAGGCCCTTAGACTTGGTGTCTGCCCTTTAGGTCTGAATAGGGTTTCCTGCCCCGCAGGTATACTAAGAAAGACATGACACTCCCTCACTCCCACCTAATTCTCCACTTGAGTCATTTTCTCCTGTTTTTTGTCTTGTTGCTGAAACTTTCAATTTTCTCTTTTTTTAAAAAAAATATTGTTTTGAGTTTCCCCTGCCACTCTTTTGTGCTACTGTTCTGTCACCTGACGTGGCTACCATTGCATTGAGTCAGCTTAGGGTTATCATCTTTCCTGACCAGAGGGATGGGACACCATTGCTGTAAATGGCGTCCAGTCCATCCAGTTGGGAAAAATGGTAAGCCTAATTGTCAGCTCTTCCTAGTCTTGCCTGTGTACAAGAGATGCTTCATTAAATGATGCAACACAGGAGGCAGTTTGTATTGGCCCATGAGAGACACGGTTATATAGGCCTCTCCGAGCTGTCCAGGCCCCACAGTGGATGCCTCAACCATCAGATGGATGGGACCCATGGTGCCCAGGTAATTATCTGGGAAAATCTAGCACAGGGCAGTCAGAGGGGGTCATGCCCCCAAGCACACACCATAGTGGTGGGACCTGGAACAACCAACAGCCTACTGTGCTCCACCATCTCCCAGCTGGGTTGCTCTACTTCACTATGGTGGTGGCCGGGAAGCAGAGTGTCCTGGCCTTAGTCTCAGTACCCAGTGGGGTGAAGCAGGAGTGGGATTTGGGGGAAGGGATAGAGAGGGCTTGGGGCTCTCAAGTTTTCCAATAAGGGCTGCTGCTAATGCAGCAGCAGCCAGAGCCCAAGACCCTATAAATTGCTGCTGGAGCACCACGCACTTTGGGTAGCTCGGAGGGAGGAAGTGCCACACCCCTTATGCGCGAAGCCATGTCCCTTCACCTCACCCGGGGTCCACAAAGGACATCATATGCAGAGACACAACTGGTTTTAATGAAGGAATAAGCCATGAACAGGAATTAATGACAATATTGGACTGCTCTCTGTAACAGAGCAGCATTCACCTCTCTTGAGTACCCCTTCTGGCTAAGCACATGTGCCTGCACTCTCTTGTCTGACTTCGGTGACACAGTCTCTGGCCGAGTCTCACTCATTGTGTGTGCTCATCAAAACCCCTTCCAGGGTACACATCTAATCGGAGCCTATCTTGGTTAGCTCTCTTATGTCCTTGCAAGTTTGTTCCCCACTCAAAGAGAGTGGTGTCCCCAGAGCTACCCCACCAAAATACAGCATTATTGCCCTTACCTCAGGGCTTTATTTCAAAGTCCCATCACAGTCCAGCACTCGCCAATAGCTCTTCACAAGAGCTGTGTCCAGACTCAGGGGTTTTTTCGAAAAAAGTAGCCTTTTTTCGAAAGAACTTCCCCTGCGTCCAGACTCAAGCCGCGTTCTTTCGAAAGTAAATCGAAAGAACGCGGCTTTTCTTTCGACGGCGGTACACCTAATTCTACGAGGAAGAACGCCTTTTTCGAGGGAGATCCGTCGAAAGTAAGTGAGTGTGGACGGGGGGAGCCCTTTTTTTCAAAAGTATTGGCCTCCAGGAAGAAGCCCTGGTGGACAATCTGGGCCATGGGTTGCATGTCTGTGGTTCCTGGCTGCAGCCATTCCTTAAAGGGACAGGCACCTCACAGCCACTTGTTGCAGAGAAGGAGCCAGAGCACACGGCTACTTTGCTGCAGCATGTCCCAGCCCCAAGAGCGTCCTGGCCCTTCCACCGAGGCTTCTGAGGACCCAGCCAAGGGCTCCAAACGCCGGGCACCATCCTGGTCTGGCGCAGAGATCAAGAGCCTGCTGGAGCTCTGGGGAGAGGAGGAGGCCTTACAGGCCCTCAAAAGCCGGCGGCGAAACGCAGATATTTATGGCCGCATGGCTGAAGCCCTGGCCCAGAAGGGCCACTACCCCCGCACCCAGGACCAGGTGCGGTCCAAAGTAAAAGAGCTGCGCCAGGGGTACGTCAAAGCCAGGGAGGAGAGCTCCCTTTCTGGGGCAGCCCCCCACTACTGCCCCTACTACCCCGAGCTGAACCAGATCCTGGGTGGCAGTGGAGAAGCACGCACACCACGGCGGTTCGTACAGTCTGGATTGGCAGACCCCATGGTGGACGCTCCCGAGCAGGACCCAGAGCAGTCTGGAGACGGGGACATGGTCCCAGAGGAGGAGGACAGTGAGGAGACGGCGACCCTCACCCTGGAGCTAGTCACCCAGACCCCAGAGGCCTCCCAGGCATCATCTGGCGCAGGAGAGGAAGCAGCAGGTGAGTGCAGTGAGGTTGTGTAACACCCGGGGGGGGGGGGGGGGAGGTAGGTGGGTGCACAGTGCGTGATGCACAAGGGAAACCTGTCATGCTCAGGCTGATGCCCAGGTCACACACACACAGTGTAACCTTCAGAATGTCTGATTCCGCTGTCTCAAGGGAGAGGGCATGCCCTTTTGGACAGCTGTTGCACACATGACTGATTGTGATAGAAATGTAGCCGTGTTACTCTGATCTGAGGAAGTGGGTCTGGCCCAGGAAAGCTCATCCCCTAATAAACCATCCTGTTAGTATTTTAAGTGCTACAGAGTCCAGTTTTTAGGACTGATTGTGTGTTCTTCTTTTCCTCCACAGCCGGACCAGCCATGGAAGAGGGCCGCAGCACCCCAGCCCCACCTCCATCTCCATCTCGGGGACATGGGAGCCGCAGACACAGGCGTGTCTAGGCGGACATCCTCAGGCAGCACGTGGAGGCCGTGCAGGAGCTGAACTCCATCCTCAGAGAGAGGGCGGAGGCAGAGGATCGCTGGCGTGACCGGCTCATGGACGAGCTGGTCCTGCAGCGCACGTCCCTGTGTGCCACTCTCAGGGAGGTCTGAGGCTTGCCTGCTCCTGTGCCTGGTCCTGCTCCTCCAGCACCCCATGACCCCACCCCACTAAACCCCCCTTCCACAACAGCATCCCTTTCCCTCCTTGGACCTCTCTCTCCCCCAGCCCCCCCAGCTCCCCAGCCCCTCTCTCCCCCTGGCCCTCCTCTCCCCCAGGCTTCCACGTCCCAAGAGCACCCCAGCCAGCCAACCGACAGGTGCACCACCCGATCCCGTAGCCGTGGAGCACCCCAAACACGAGGCCCAGGCAGGAGAGGGAAATCTGGCAAGCACCGTGCAACCTGATCCCCTTCCCCCCTCCAGGTTTCCAGTCCCCTTCCCCCATCCAGGTTTCCAGTCCCCTTCCCCCTTCCAGGTTTCAAGCACCCCCATCACCCCAGTTAAAGCACAAACAAAGGGTTCAACAAAATGTTTCTTTATTGTAAATAGTGTTTTCAACAACAAAAATGAAAAAAAAATTGTTATGTTTGCTACATTTATACTATTGTTTGAGAATATGTACAAAAATTAAGCATAACATTTTATTTTGCAACACACCCTGGTGTTACTGATGTGTCCAAACAGGGTCAGGAGATGGGTTGTGGAGGGAAGCTTCTATTGGGCCAGGGCCCAGTCCCCAGGCAGAAGCCCCTAAGTAGAGTCAGTGGCCTCCACTGGAGAATTGCTCCCGGAGGGCCTCCCGGATGCCAACAGCAGACCGGTGAGCCTGGCGGATGGCAGCTGTCCGGGGCTGGGCAAAGTGCCTCTCCTGGCCATCAGCACCTCTACCCCACCCTGGTAGGAAGGCATCCCCTTTCCTCTCCACCAGGTTATGGAGAACGCAACACGTGGCCACCACCTCAGGGATGTTGCTCTCCCCCATGTCGAGGCGTGTGAGCAAGCACCGGAATCTGCCTTTTAAACGTCCGAACGCACATTCCACCTGGTTGCGAACCCGGTTAAGGTGAGCATTAAACTGCTCCTTGCTCGCATCCAGGTGGCCGGTGTAGGGCTTCATCAGCCACGGCATCAGGGGATGGGCGGCATCAGCCATTATGCACACCGGCATGTGCACATCCCCAACCGTAAACTCACGATGCGGGAAAAATGTTCCTGCCTGAAGCCTCCGGTAGAGGTACGAGTTCCTGAAGATCCGGGCATCGTGTGCCCGCCCTGACCACCCAACACAAATGTCCGAAAACTGGCCACGATGGTCGACCAGGGCCTGGAGGACCATAGAAAAGTAGCCCTTTCTGTTGATGAATTGGGCTGCTCGATGGGGAGGTGCACGGATTGCAATGTGTGTCCCATCGAGCGCTCCTCCGCAATTCGGGAAGCCGAGGGCAGCAAAGCCGGCCATGACGCTGTCCAGATCTGGTAGACAGATGAGCCTGTTGAGCAGCTCTGAATTGATGGCCCTCACCACCTGCAGAACGAGACAGACAACAAAATGTTAGAAGGGGTGCCTTATCTCTTAGGAGGAGAACCCACCGCCCACCTTCCCTCTCAAACACCCCGGGAATCCCCTCCTCAGAACCCCCCCCCCCCCAACAATTCAGGGTGAGTGGAGGAGCTCCCTCCCACTCCCACTCCACTTGGCCCTTCCTGACAGTCTCCCTCCCCCCCACCCCAAACTGTGACTGTCCCCAGACAATGACTTACCTCCATCAGGATGGATCCTACGGTAGACCTGCCCACGCCAAATTGGTGTCCCACGGAGCGGTAGCTGTCGGGGGTTGCCAGCTTCCAGAGGGCAATGGCGATCCTCTTTTCCAGGGGGATGGCGGGCCGCAGGTGGGTGTCTTGCCGTTGCAGAGCAGGGGCGAGCCAGGTACACAGCTCCTGGAAAGTGGTCTTTCGCATCCGGAAGTTGCGTAGCCAGTCTCGGTCATCCCAGATCTCCATCACGAGCCGGTCCCACCAGTCAGAGCTGGTGTCAAACCTCCAAACACGCCTGTCCACGAAAAAGTTTGGAGGCAAGGGCAGTGCGGCTGCTTGACGGAGGAGCCCCTCGTACCTCTGGTCTGGGTCCAGCTCGGGAAGTAGCCTCATGACAGTGTCATGCAGATGCAGCAACAGCTGCAGTATGGTGGTGTGGGGCCATCGCCTGCCCAGGGGCAGCTCTGGCTCCATGCCAAAAAAAAGGGTCTCAAAGCGAAAAACCTCAAAAGAAAAAAGCTGCTGGGGTGTCCCAGGAAGCTGAGCACTCCAAACCAGCACTGCAATGCCTTGCTTACTTCCTCGAGGGACAGCAAAGGCAGCTGCAGGAGCAGAGCAACGGGTGTTCAGGAGTGTCCCTCTCACCACGCGTCTCTGCAAAGGGCAGGCAGGCAGCACCCGGAAGGAAATGCTGCCCCCATGCCCTGGCAGAAGCAGTTCCGGGTGGCTTTCAATTTCGAAAGAGCGTCCAGCAGTCTGGATGCTCTTTTTCGAAAAAGCGGATCGATTTTTCGATCCGCGTATTGTAGTCTAGACACGCTCTTTCGAAAGAGGCTCTTTCGAAAGATGCTTTCGAAAGAGCCTCTTTCGAAAGAAGCCTGCAGTCTAGACATAGCCAAGGAGCTGTCTGCAGTGCTGCCACTCTCTCAGGCAGCCTGTCTCCTGGTTCTGCATACCTTGTGGCCTCCAGAGACACTGACTGATACTGGTCTTTCCGCTGCTTTGATAGGATTTTCCTGGCCCTGATTGGTTGCTTCTCCCACAGCCACTCCAGTCTGTCTGGAGGACTTTTTTATTGTGTCTCTAGGGTATGGTCAGACCATAGGGCCTCCAGGAGGGGATCCCAAGGCCAGGTCAATTGCATCACGTTCCCTTTGTCTGTAAAAATGTTTATGGACGAAAAGAATCATAGAATCGTAGAATACTAGGACTGGAAGGGACCGCGAGAGGTCATCGAATCCAGGCCCCTACCCTCATGGAAAGACCAAATACTGTCTAGACCATCCCTGATAGACATTCATTTAACCTACTCTTAAATATCTCCAGAGATGGGGATTCCACAACCTCCCTGGGCAATTTCTTCCAGGCTGTGTCTAGACTGCATCCTTTTTCTGTAAAAGGGATGCAAATTAGACACATCGCAATTGCAAATGAAGCGAGGATTTAAATACCCCCGCTTCATTTGCATAAACATGGCTGCCGCTTTTTTCTGGCTCGGAGCTTTGCCGGAAAAAGCGCCAGTCTAGACGGGGATCTTTCGGAAAATAAAGCCTTTTCCGAAAGATCCCTTATTCCTTTTTTTAAGAGGTATAAGGGATCTTTTGGAAAAGGCTTTATTTTCCGAAAGATCCCCGTCTAGACTGGCGCTTTTTTCCGGCAAAGCTCCGAGCCGGAAAAAAGCAGCAGCCATGTTTGTGCAAATGAAGCAGGGGGGATTTAAATCCCCACCTCATTTGCGATTGCGATGTGTCTAATTTGCGTCCCTTTTACGGAAAAAGGATGCATTCTAGACACAGCCCTAGTGTTTGACTACCCTGATAGTTAGGAACTTTTTCCTAATGTCCAACCTAAATCTCCCTTGCTGCAGTTTAAGCCCATTGCTTCTTGTTCTATCCTCAGAGGCCAAGATGAACAAGTTTTCTCCCTCCTCCTTATGACACCCTTTTAGATACCTGAAAACGGCTATCATGTTCCCCCTCAGTCTTCTCTTTTCTAAACTAAACAAACCCAATTCTTTCAGCTTTCCTTCATAGGTCATGTTCTCTAGACCTTTAATCATTCTTGTTGCTCTTCTCTGGACCCTCTCCAGTTTCTCCACATCTTTCTTGAAATGTGGTGCCCAGAACTGGACACAATACTCCAACTGAGGCCTAACCAGCGCAGAGTAGAGTGGAAGAATGACTTCTCATGTCTTGCCGACAACAAGCAGTATAAGAACCTCTATAGAGTAGTGAAGGAAAAAAGAGCCTCTTCCCAGGATTATCCCTGTCCCTGTCCCTACAGATAGAATCATAGAATCATGCGGAGTATAATTTGATGTATTTCTACAACAGGGAATATAAATAACAAACCCACACCACTAGGTGGAGGCAGATATTTTGAGGAGTTTGTGAGAAAACTTTCAAAAAAGAGAAGTAATATTGGAATTCTGCTTTAAGTCATTTGGCTCACATCTCAGCAGAGTGATCTGTACAATGCTGGATCTTTAATTTTTTTCCATGAAAGAACCTGGTTAAAATCTTTTAAATAAATCAGGTTATTTCCACTCTCCTATTTGTCTGTGCTCTAATAGGGATAGAAAAAATATAATTATTGGCTAATAATGGCTTATATTTGAATCAGAGAGTTAGTAAAATTATTTAAAAAGGAAAATCTCTCTAGAAATGCATATTGTTGTTGCATCAAATTCTGCCGTCCTTGCTCAGATCCTCCCAGGTATTGAGATTCCTGGCTCCCATTGGTTTCAATGGAAATTAGTCTAAATACCTTTGAAGATCTGGGCCTCATACCCTACTCTGACAAAACTTAGGTTGAATTAGAGTCAGTCAAACGCTGAGCGGGATTAAGGTGTGCATCTTACTGCACATTGTACAAAAGCTTCTTGCTATCAGTCTATTTTTTGCAGTACAGCTGCTCCCCGAGTGGTCGAGTTACGACCGTTCGCACTTACGACCAAAGCTCCCATGGAGCAGTCGTAAAGGCGGTCCCCGTGTTACGAATGTGACCCGCGCTTACAAACAGCGTGGTCACGTGTAACTCAATGGGGTCCAAGTTACAAACTGATCGAGTTACAGCCAAGTGTTTGGTCTGTAACTCGGAGAGAGGCTGTAATGTTTTTTCTGTATTCACCAGTTTTGTTTTCTTGCCTCCTTGGACATGTTGGACTTTGTACATAATGGTGAATAAATGGTATATTTATCATCCTCTCTGACTGTAATGTGTTTTGAGTGATGGCAAATTGTCAAGCCATATTCAGTACAGGCTGATCAATTGATACCTATTAGTGAGATAAGCATGTGAATTGTAAGCCCAGGACTTGCTAAGGGCAGGATCCCACTACTAATTGCTGCAGGACAGTGTGCGTTGCTGCAGAACTCTTAGTTGTGTATGTGCACATGACTTGTTTTTGTAAAAATCTGGCCCTGGGGCAAATAAACTAACATTCAACCAACGATTCAGCTTTTTATCTTGTAAAATACAACCAACTGATAAGTAAAATACAACCAAGTAATAAGTAAAGTTTCCTTTTGAGGATATACTATTGCACCAAGATCGGAATGAAGGTTATATGCTAACTTATGAGTTCCCTGACGTCTGCACGGTGTTTGTGATGACTTTGCTACACACATTGGTGTCCTTAATCTGTTCTGTGGTCCTGGGGTTATTTGTCACATGCACAAACATTATTCCTATTGCTGATCCACCCATAGTGGACTGATATTGGATGCCTTGCTCTCATGTGAACAGATACAACGAACAAGCATTGTTACAGTTACCTGTACATGATGCTGTGTTTTTGAAAGGCCTGAACTTATGGAGCAGGCGTAGACAGTGAGGGATGCATAAAACTAGCAGAGACAGGAAGTGTCTCTGTGATGACCATGCCCTTAGCTTCTTGTGGAAGTGACCTCCTGTGCATGTATTAAATATGGAGTACTCTTGAACTGTACTGCTGTACACTTTCTATCTAGCGCAGTTGTATAAGACCCCAGTTTGCACAATGGTATGGAACTGGGGCTTAGCCACAACAGACCCTGAATCAGGGAGAAAGTTTCCTAAATATGTAGTATTATTACACTAGTTTCATGTTGGTACCAGGTCAAAGTAGGCTTATCTTCTTGCTTAATTATCTTCTCTGTTGTGCTGTGAATAAATATTACTTAATGACAGTTAAGGACCATCTTATTCTGAGTTTGTACAGGTCGTAAGGCAATGAGATTCTGGCCTATGACTGGGACTATGAGGCAGTACCGCAATACAAATAATCACATGCTGATCTACAGAAATATTTGTCTGCCTTGGACATCCCCACTAGCTTGAGAGATCCAGATGTATCAGTTAGTGAAAATGGAAGCATGTGAACTTGACAGCTTCAGTTTCAGTCCCCTTGTTTCCTGCACTGAGTGTTTTTTCTGCTTTTTACACTAAATGGTAAGCATGTCCACATAATAGTGTGATGAAGATGGATGGATGGGAGGTTTTGACTTCCTTAGTCATGGCGTACTGTTGCAGGAAGGAGGTTTGCTGGGAAGAGATGGGGTCGATCTGACCACAAAAGGGAAGGACATCTTAATGCAGTGACTCACCAATCTTATTAGAAGGGCTTTAAACTAAGTTGAGTAGGGGCAGGTGACAAAAGGCAACTAGGTTCAAAAGGTATCTTTAATAGAGGACTAGTTCTTTGGGGAGAATCAGATATGGAAAATTAGAGTAGAATTACAGGAGCAACAAGAGGGAAATTCCTGGGGGGAACTTGATCAATCCCTTAGATCAGTGTTTCTCAAAGTGATCCGTGAAACCACTTTGAGAAAGTTGCTAACTGGCCGCGCCGGTGTGTTTATTTATGTTGGAAATAAGCCAGGACACTCTGGATGCAGGTGAAAACAAGCAGAGGATTTATTATACATCAGCTGATGGAGTGACACGCAGGGGTTACCCTGGTGAACACTGGTTAATTAACACAATACAATAGATTATATAGTCAGCAGGAGGACGGAGGAAAAATGATTTGATAGGTCTACCAGCAAGACGAAATGAGCACATAAGCCAATAGAACTACACAAGATTACATAATATCTCCACCCATTGCAAAGTAACAGCTCGTTAATTAATATACAGGTGGTTATTGTTCAAATGCCAAAACATGTCAGCAAAACAGTAATAACATTTTAGTCTCCATAGATGATGATGTTGCTATAGGAGGCGGGTATGGCCTTGATGTGGTGCAGCACTTGGTTCTCAGGCTTATTATCTAGGAGTGAAGCAAGACAGTTTAAGCAAATTTTATGAATGTTATCTCAAGCAAAATGTGTTACGTTACCAACTGAGACCCAGTTCGAGTGTTTTAGAACGTGGTTGCTATGGTGCCCAGGGTCTTTTACTGTCTGCAGTTCTTATCCTGACTGTGGTGTTCCCAGGCCTTAATCCTAGAATGGAGTTATGCTGTTTAGAGGCCTACTAGCACATTTAGGGCTGCCTCAGTTTACCCTACAATTTACCAGCACTGAGGCCACGGAGCCTTGCAGGTCCCTTTGGCTCTGGTTAGCCAGTCATAGCAAAAGGAGCTGTGGCTGCTGCTTCCCATGGCTCCCTTTGGCTGCAAACAGCAAATCGGATCCAATGGGAGCCACGAGGCTTTGTGGCTGCGGCACCAGTAAATAAACACACCAGTGTAGCCAGTTAGCAGTTTTCTCAAAGTGGTTTCATGGACCATTTTGAGTATCACTGCTTTAGACGTCTACTCACAAATTCAAGGACTAACAGGAATAAGCAGTCAGAATTGGGAGTACTAATAGACAAGTCATAACTGAGCTTAAGTGGCATCTCAGATACTTGATGGGATAAATCTCATAACTGCAGTATTGGCATAGAGGGGTACATCTTGTTCAGGAAGAGCATGTAGGAATAAAAGGGAGGTGGTGTTGTATTGTACACTTGTTCTGAGTTCCAGAAAGAGGCACGAGGCAGACCAGCTGAAAGTCTCTGGGTAAAGACGAAGTGGGGAAAACACATCCAAACCAGGAGGAGGAGGGAGATGAGGCATTTCTAGAACAAATAAAACAAATATCCAGACCCTTATAGTAATGAGGGACTTTACCTACCTAGACATCAGTGGGAAAAGTAATATGATAAAACACAAAATAGCCAATAAGTTCTTGGAATGTCATGGGGACAATGCTTTGTTTCAGAAACTGAAGGAAGTAACCCAGGGCATAGGCATTTAAGAATTGATTCTGACCAACAGGGAGGAGATGGTTGTGAACCTGTAGGTAGAGGCCTATTTGGGAGAAAGTGATTATGAATAAGGCTGTGAATCATTCATGGAGGTCACAGAAATCATGAAACAAAAAACAGGACTATGTAGCACTTTAAAGACTAACAAGATGGTTTATTAGGTGATGAGCTTCCGTGGGCCAGACCCACTTCCTCAGATCAAATAGTGGAAGAAAATTGACACAACCATATATACCAAAGGATACCATCAAAAAAATGTACACATATGAAAAGGACAAATCAAATTTCATGTGTTCCTTTTTTTGATTGTATCCTTTGGTATATATGGTTGTGCCAATTTTCTTCCACTATTTGATCTGAGGAAGTGGGTCTGGCCCACGAAAGCTCATCACCTAATAAACCATCTTGTTAGTCTTTAAAGTTCTACATAGTCCTGTTTTTTGTTTCAGCTACACGAGACTAACACGGCTACATTTCTATCACAGAAATCATGGATTCTGTGACTTTCTGGGACCTTTGTGACTTCCACAGTAGTTGGCGTGGTACATCTCAGGGCATCCCTGGGGCCAGATGCTGTGCTGGAGCATTGGTTGGAGAGCAGTCAGGGTACCCTGGGCAGTTCACCCACCTGGAGTGGAAGTAGTAGTGGCACCCTAGCCTGCTCTCAGAGCAGTGGAGTCTGCTGGAGTGCTGCCTTTCCCCAGCACCTAAAATTTATTTAGGGCAATTTTTAGTAAAAGTCATAGACAGGTGACAGGTCATCTTAACCATAGTTCTCTCCAGCAAAGTGACAGAGTCCCTGTGTGCCTACCTGGTCATCAACAGTTTATGGAATTTGCTTTGGTCACAAGGATGTCACAATAGTGCTTGTGTAAGTTTAACTGGAAGTTCTGGTTGACAGACTGAGAGGCCATCTATCTCTCAGTACTGGAGCTAGTTGGAGAAAGGATTGAGAGAAGGTGTTGAGGAAAGACTAAACCATGAATACATTTGTGAGTGAACAGGAGGTAATTGATAGAGGTAAGGGTCACTATTGTATTTTTTATATCCAACCTGTATCCACACATACACATTCAAGAGCATGGGTGCATAGAAACGTGTAATATTCTCCATTTATATGACCAGATCATTAGCTGCTGTAAATCCAGTGAGCCTCTACTGACTTCCCTTTTAATTGACTTGAGTTGAAAGACTGGCCTACAGCCTCTGAACCTGGAAACTTTCCTGACAACCTGTGTCACTATTGGATGTTATGGGGAAGGTCTTCTTTCCTTTCTCCAGTTGTTTTATGTTGTTAATATGGGTCCTTATTTTATGACTTCTGCATCCTTGGAGCCAAAATCTAGTGGTGCAAAGCATCAGAGATGGGAGAAATTAGAAGAGAAAACACAGAAGGACTTCTCTTCTAGCTGACTGTGTCTAGACTACAAAGTTCTATCACTTTTCTTTTGAAAGAGGCTTTTTTTCTGACAGTTGGCCCGTCTACACTTGGCCAAATGTCAGAAAAAAAGCCTCTTTCAGAACATCCCTTCTTCCTCGTAGAACGAGGTTTACTGAGATGCTGAAAAAACATGTCTGCTTTTCCAATATTTTTTTGGAAAAGCAGACGCATTCCTTGGACGTGGCAGAGCTTTTCTGGGATATCTCTGGTATCCTGGAAAAACTCTGCAGTCTAGATGTACCTGCTGTCTACTTAAGATATTAAGTGGATAGCTAGCATATTAAATGGAGGATAACAAAGCGTTTCTTAGCAACACTAGTGCTCTTAATCCTTCACCATTACTATTGCAACTGTATGGGCAATGTAAGTTACAGTTCTGATTCCATCTGCATCTGGGTGTTGGAATCGAAGGGTAAGGATGGGTAATCGCCTAATCTTGAGCAATCTTTCATGGGAAGGGTAAATTCTGATCAATTCCTCCTCCATGCCTTGGAATGCTGTTACAATGGAGACAGATAAATATGGCATTTCAGATTTCTTGTTAAATATTAAGTCTCCAGGAGAATTTCTGCTGAGAGACACATGGGAGATAAAATCCTGATTTTATTAATACATCAACTATGTCACAGTTTCATAGAGTTTAAGGCTGGTAGGTCATTAGATCATGTACTTTAATCTTCTGTATGTCACAAACCATTACGTTTCACCTAGCAACCCTATGCTGAAACCAAAACTTGTCTTGGACTAAAAATTGTCACTCTTGAAGGGTATGTCAACACAGCAGTGTTAATTTGGAATAACTGATGTTAGGGCTGCCTCAGTTTACCCTACAATTTACCAGCACTGAGGCCACGGAGCCTTGCATGTCCCTTTGGCTCTGGTTAGCCAGTCATAGCAAAAGGAGCTGTGGCTGCTGCTTCCCATGGCTCCCTTTGGCTGCAAACAGCAAATCGGATCCAATGGGAGCCACGAGGCTTTGTGGCTGCGGCACCAGTAAATAAACACACCAGTGTAGCCAGTTAGCAGTTTTCTCAAAGTGGTTTCATGGACCATTTTGAGTATCACTGCTTTAGACGTCTACTCACAAATTCAAGGACTAACAGGAATAAGCAGTCAGAATTGGGAGTACTAACAGACAAGTCATAACTGAGCTTAAGTGGCATCTCAGATACTTGATGGGATAAATCTCATAACTGCAGTATTGGCATAGAGGGGTACATCTTGTTCAGGAAGAGCATGTAGGAATAAAAGGGAGGTGGTGTTGTATTGTACACTTGTTCTGAGTTCCAGAAAGAGGCACGAGGCAGACCAGCTGAAAGTCTCTGGGTAAAGACGAAGTGGGGAAAACACATCCAAACCAGGAGGAGGAGGGAGATGAGGCATTTCTAGAACAAATAAAACAAATATCCAGACCCTTATAGTAATGAGGGACTTTACCTACCTAGACATCAGTGGGAAAAGTAATGTGATAAAACACAAAATATCCAATAAGTTCTTGGAATGTCATGGGGACAATGCTTTGTTTCAGAAACTGAAGGAAGTAACCCAGGGCATAGGCATTTAAGAATTGATTCTGACCAACAGGGAGGAGATGGTTGTGAACCTGTAGGTAGAGGCCTATTTGGGAGAAAGTGATTATGAATAAGGCTGTGAATCATTCATGGAGGTCACAGAAATCATGAAACAAAAAACAGGACTATGTAGCACTTTAAAGACTAACAAGATGGTTTATTAGGTGATGAGCTTCCGTGGGCCAGACCCACTTCCTCAGATCAAATAGTGGAAGAAAATTGACACAACCATATATACCAAAGGATACCATCAAAAAAATGAACACATATGAAAAGGACAAATCAAATTTCATGTGTTCCTTTTTTTGATTGTATCCTTTGGTATATATGGTTGTGCCAATTTTCTTCCACTATTTGATCTGAGGAAGTGGGTCTGGCCCACGAAAGCTCATCACCTAATAAACCATCTTGTTAGTCTTTAAAGTTCTACATAGTCCTGTTTTTTGTTTCAGCTACACGAGACTAACACGGCTACATTTCTATCACAGAAATCATGGATTCTGTGACTTTCTGGGACCTTTGTGACTTCCACAGTAGTTGGCGTGGTACATCTCAGGGCATCCCTGGGGCCAGATGCTGTGCTGGAGCATTGGTTGGAGAGCAGTCAGGGTACCCTGGGCAGTTCACCCACCTGGAGTGGAAGTAGTAGTGGCACCCTAGCCTGCTCTCAGAGCAGTGGAGTCTGCTGGAGTGCTGCCTTTCCCCAGCACCTAAAATTTATTTAGGGCAATTTTTAGTAAAAGTCATAGACAGGTGACAGGTCATCTTAACCATAGTTCTCTCCAGCAAAGTGACAGAGTCCCTGTGTGCCTACCTGGTCATCAACAGTTTATGGAATTTGCTTTGGTCACAAGGATGTCACAATAGTGCTTGTGTAAGTTTAACTGGAAGTTCTGGTTGACAGACTGAGAGGCCATCTATCTCTCAGTACTGGAGCTAGTTGGAGAAAGGATTGAGAGAAGGTGTTGAGGAAAGACTAAACCATGAATACATTTGTGAGTGAACAGGAGGTAATTGATAGAGGTAAGGGTCACTATTGTATTTTTTATATCCAACCTGTATCCACACATACACATTCAAGAGCATGGGTGCATAGAAACGTGTAATATTCTCCATTTATATGACCAGATCATTAGCTGCTGTAAATCCAGTGAGCCTCTACTGACTTCCCTTTTAATTGACTTGAGTTGAAAGACTGGCCTACAGCCTCTGAACCTGGAAACTTTCCTGACAACCTGTGTCACTATTGGATGTTATGGGGAAGGTCTTCTTTCCTTTCTCCAGTTGTTTTATGTTGTTAATATGGGTCCTTATTTTATGACTTCTGCATCCTTGGAGCCAAAATCTAGTGGTGCAAAGCATCAGAGATGGGAGAAATTAGAAGAGAAAACACAGAAGGACTTCTCTTCTAGCTGACTGTGTCTAGACTACAAAGTTCTATCACTTTTCTTTTGAAAGAGGCTTTTTTTCTGACAGTTGGCCCGTCTACACTGGGCCAAATGTCAGAAAAAAAGCCTCTTTCAGAACATCCCTTCTTCCTCGTAGAACGAGGTTTACTGAGATGCTGAAAAAACATGTCTGCTTTTCCAATATTTTTTTGGAAAAGCAGACGCATTCCTTGGACGTGGCAGAGCTTTTCTGGGATATCTCTGGTATCCTGGAAAAACTCTGCAGTCTAGATGTACCTGCTGTCTACTTAAGATATTAAGTGGATAGCTAGCATATTAAATGGAGGATAACAAAGCGTTTCTTAGCAACATTAGTGCTCTTAATCCTTCACCATTACTATTGCAACTGTATGGGCAATGTAAGTTACAGTTCTGATTCCATCTGCATCTGGGTGTTGGAATCGAAGGGTAAGGATGGGTAATCGCCTAATCTTGAGCAATCTTTCATGGGAAGGGCAAATTCTGATCAATTCCTCCTCCATGCCTTGGAATGCTGTTACAATGGAGACAGATAAATATGGCATTTCAGATTTCTTGTTAAATATTAAGTCTCCAGGAGAATTTCTGCTGAGAGACACATGGGAGATAAAATCCTGATTTTATTAATACATCAACTATGTCACAGTTTCATAGAGTTTAAGGCTGGTAGGTCATTAGATCATGTACTTTAATCTTCTGTATGTCACAAACCATTACGTTTCACCTAGCAACCCTATGCTGAAACCAAAACTTGTCTTGGACTAAAAATTGTCACTCTTGAAGGGTATGTCAACACAGTAGTGTTAATTTGGAATAACTGATGTTATTGCAAAATAACATAGTCCGCATCTACACAGCAAGCCATTATTTCAACATAATGTCAAATAATGTCAAGCTGGAGGACTTCTTTCTCCAACTCCTATAACCCGCATTTTATGGGGAGTAAGGGAAGTAGGAGGAAGAGTGCTCTTTCCCCGACTTCCTGCTGTGTAGACAGCGCCAAAAGCCGAAATAAACTATTTCAACTTAAGCTGCACAATTGGTAGCTCAATTTGTGTAGCTTATTTCTGCTTTAGCCCTGCTGTGTAGATGTGCCCAAGACCTAGGAGACTAAGATGCTGTGTGCTGCAGACAGAGGATAGGAGAAACTGAAATGCTACCAATGCCTGAGGCCTTTGCAATGGTAGAGAAATGATTAGGTCAGAAATGCCCTGATGATCCTGGTGGTTGATCAGTGCCCCATACTCCCGAAGAAGATAAATTCCCAACCTCCCAAACAATAATCCCTGCTAGTCTGACCCAGGGAAAATTCCTCCCCACCCTCAAATCTGGAGATCAATTGCATCCTGACCAATGTTCTCTCCAATTCTACGTGTAGAATACATTTTATGTGCATTGAGGCATGTACGGATGTGTACAACCATTAGAAACACATGTCTGCCACCCAAGTGCTCAGTTTACGGGTAACACTGATCCTGACTATGTGAGCAAGACTTACCAAGACTTAATCTCTGAGGCTTCACATAAAGGTATGGGGCAATCACCCTACCCATGGAAAACACCTAGCTAGATAATTTCATGGAGGCTAGGTCCATAAAAGGCTATTAGCCAGGGGATAAAATGGTGTCCTTGGCCTGTGTTTGTCAGAGGCTGGAGAGGGATGGCAGGAGATAAATCGCTTGATAATTGTCTTCTGTCCACCCTCTCTGGGGCACCTGGTGCTGGCCACTGTCGGCAGACAGGATACTGGGCTAGATGGACCTTTGGTCTGACCCAGTACGGCCGTTCTTATGTTCTTATGTTGTGCATTGGGGGAAAATCTTTTAGGGTCTCTAGAGGCAACTGGACAAATACCTATTCCATGTGTCTTCTCTGCAAGTATTTAAATTACCATAAAATAAAACTGAAGCCTTTTTTCAAAACAGAGTGCATAAAGTTTGACTTCTAAATTCATACAGTGGGGTCTTTAAAAAGTGGCTTGATTTTCAAGAGATACTGAACCCCTAGAAGTTCTTTGCACCATCCATAGGTAATTCTGGGTGCTCAGCACTTTTGGAAATGACACCCTGACTAAGCAAAACACTTCAGCATGTGTTTAACTTTAGATTTATTTGTTGGCATTGAGTTAGGCATGTGATTAATTTGTTGAATCAGGATGTAGGCGTGTTAATATGGATTGAGGAGTTTTAGTTTAGGCACCCAGTTTTAAAAATCTTGGCTATAAATTATTCTGTGTGCTATCAAAATGCCTACATTAATAGTAAAGGTGGAAAAGATTATTTTATGTGGGGATCTTATTTAAAAGGAGCAGCTTTTCCTTATTATAATCCGTCCCCCCACAATAGCTCTGCAAACAGACATGGTCACCATGAGGGAAGAAAAGGATTTGCATGATTCCCAGGTCCACTTATCACCATGTCTGGTCTCCTACAGAGTCTTTACTAGATAGTGAATTAAAGACACAAGCCCTGAATCCCAACATCAATGATAACCAGCAGAATCCTTTCCTTTAATTTCAGCTGTTTACAGCGAGGTTGTTTTCCTCCTGGACCATATGGACGATCAAGATAAGGCCTCTATTGCCCTTCAGATTGTCAAGATAGCTGAGACCGAACTGGCTGTCGTTGTGACTGTTCTGCTAGAAAAACTTCAGCAGGATGAGGTAGGGCAGTTTCATCAAATCACATCTGTTTTCCATGTTTCCACTCCAAATTCTGTTTGACTTCATGGAAGTAATTCAATACAGAACTTGGCTCAGCCCACCTTCAGTGTAAGCAGTATTTACCCTTCTGTCTTCATGCAAAACTCATCATGCAAAATTCTGTTACAGATCAGGATGATATAATAAAGAGACACTCAGAGGAGCACTGTCCTTTTGTACACACTGGAGTACATGGGCTGTATATTATAAAAGTGCACTGTAGGGGTATCTATAATCTCTTATAGCAGTAGTTTGTCCTCCTTTAGCATCTTCATCCAAAAACCTCAAAGCACTTACCTACTTACGCATGAATTAGGTTTTACAGCACCTTTGGGAGAGTGATAAACATCCCCATTTACTGATGGGCTGTGTCATGGGGAATTAAATAACTTGCTCAACACCACATAGTGAGTTAGTAGAAGAATGGTGAATAAAACCCATGTGAACTGACTCTCTGCTCTAAACCCAAGACAACACTTCTTAATTATAATGACATATGATTGGGATATAGCTCTGAAGGGTTCTTAAATAATCCAAACCCCTTTTTCTTTTATTAATACTCGCATCCAGCAAAGTCCATTTCTCTATTAAGGGTCAACACAGAAGGCATTTTAGTTTCAAGTACCAGGAAGCCAAGACAAGCAGTTCATTTCTGGCTCGCTTGAATAGTGTGGGGCGCTTGTATTCATAAGTTATCAATTATGATTTTCAATTAAAAATCCTCCTTACATTTAAAAATGAATGGAAAGAGGCAGAGCCTCTCCCCACTAGAGCAGTAATAATAGCAGTTTGCAGCAGCATCCTTTAAAAGCACAACCACTGGAATGTGTAGCCAACCATTGGCTTTGAACATTCCAAAGTGCTTTATGACCTTAGCAGGCAGTTCACACCTTCAGCTGCCTGAATTCAGAGTTATAGACTCACAGGAGACAGATGTGAAAGGCTTGTTGGATCATCCAATTTCCCAGCAGTGCCTTTTTCATTTTTTTGGGCCAAACCAATTTTAAAAGCTCCTAGTGACTGGGTTTCCACCACTTTCCAATGAAGACGATGTAATAACCTGATAGATGTCTTATAGCTGGGGCATTTTTCCTGATGTTAAAGTCTAAATTTTATGTCTCTGATACTGCCCCCTGCTGTGCAATGTACGTGCTGCAGGGTAAGAAACACTGACTCCTAAGCATCCTCACTCCACAGTGCATGCTATGCAGCAAGGAGGTGGTGGCTGGCTGGAGTAGGCAGTCACGGTTGTGCTGACTCTGTGGAGGAGAGCTGACCTGATCTGAGCCCAGGGGAGTCCAGTTGTTTTCCCACTGTGATGTGATACGATTTATTTTAGATCCAAGAGAAACCAGGACACTCCAGGGATACTTAACCACTTTCTTATTTATTGCAAGCTTTAAGCAGTTATGACAGTTGTTTAAGTTTTACAAGCCTTAAAAACAATTACTACACAATTTAAACCTTAAATGCCATACATTCTAAAGCAATAAGATAGTGCAAAGCAATGCAAAAGCAATTAATAAAAGAGCTACTATAATACAATAATAAAGACTAGTTCACTTACACTTCACCCGTATGCTACCTACAGTAGCAGGCAGGAGGCCAGGGTTCCTTTTCTTCCCATGCATTGGAACACCATGCACTGGATCACCGGTGTGAAGGGCCTATTTACTTCTAGTTACATCGAGCAGTACCTGTGGGTCAATCCTGCTCATTCCCTCCCACTGATTGTTCTTACTAAGCCCATTTTATAGCAAAGCGAGACTTGGTTGTTCTAATAATATTTACCAATTGATTACGTATTGTGTAGGATATGGAACATGCCCAATACCCTATCTGGAGTACATCCTGTCACTCAGGATGTTGCTGCTATGTGCATAGTTGACAGCTGTATGGCTGCATCTGTAATTTGTGGTTATCAGAAACAGAAGTACCTGTACAAGATTGCTTGCCATGTGTTCTTGACATAGTCTCACGTACCATGCTTCATCTGCATTGTTATGCAAAACATTCCTTCCTCTCACAGCTTCTCCCATGACCTTGCCTGCATGCTTATGTGCACCAGACTTGAGACAGGCCTGGGTTTTGCTTGTTAGAGATCCGCACGTGTTAAAGGGAGACGTGGCCATTTATTGTCAAGGCAGGCTCCCCTACACCCACCCAACCTCACCCTGATGCATGAGGTCAGATCCCATAGAGGTTGCAGGTCTCTATTTAAAAGTCAGTTCTGCTGGCCTCCCTGCACTTTTTAAATTTTTCTCCTGAATTACTTCCAAGCTGTTGATCTTTTCTGGGGAATGTGGTGCCAAAAAAGTGAAATAAGCCAGAAGCAGTCACACCTCAGATGAACAATGAGAAACTGTTGTCTTCCTGCTTTATGACAAGATTCCTGTATGTAACAAACCCAACCCAGATGGCTGACTTTTTTTTTCACTGTCACTCCAGGTCACTTGTTGTTTCCCACTTTTCTCCCTCTCATTATGTCAGTTATATTGACCCCCTCTCTAGGTGCGCTAGTTTGCAGTTCTCTGAAATCAGTCTTGTTCTGCTCAGGTTTCTAATTTCTCTGTGCCCCTCTTTATTATTTCTCTGTCACAACTCATACCTTCAACTCCTCCATATTTAGTATCATCTGTGAATTTGAACTTTGATGGACCCCATAAAAGAGACCTTCAAGTGTGCTACTGTCAATGTAGAGGTAACTCCTGAGCTAATTTTCCCTAAAAGCTGCAGAAGATTTACTGCAGGAGTTGGGTATTTTATCATTGTATTTACAAATTCTGTCTGGAGTGGATAAAAAAAGGCATGATGCTAATAATAACAATAACAACAATAACAATAATAATAATAATAACAACAATAATAATAATAAACTAAATTAGATAAGGGGGCAGTGCAGGGCCCTTATTCTGATTAAAAAATGTGTAAATTGCTCAGCTTCTTCTGAAATGCTGCTAGCTGGGGTGATTGTGGAGGGCATAGCAAGTTTTATACAAATGAAGACTAGGGGTTACTTGAGTGAGTATGCAGGCTGAGAATCAGTGTGGTCTAGTGGAGAGGACTCCAGATAGTGAATCAGAAGACCTGAATTATTTTCCTGGCTATTGATCTGCTCTTTTAGCCTGGGCTAGTTGTTTCATGTTTAGATTGTAAACTCTTTTGGGCAGAAGCTTATTAGCGTAAGTGTTACTATATTGCGTTACTATATTAGCTTATAGCATTACTATATTGTCATCAAGGAAACATTTCCCCCAATTGTTCTTTTATGTTTTGTCCCCAGAAAAACAGAGTAGACATTTACTGTATCCTGGAGAAAGTATTACAGCAGGATGCCCAGGTCCTAAAGAGAAGGCTACTGAGCAAAATAATAACACTTGCCTCAAAGCACATGAGAGAGACTCAGGTAAGTTAGATTAAGGGAAGTGTTGGAGCATAAGCTTTTGTGGTCAAAGACCCACTTCGCTGCTTTTGCAGATTCAGACTAACACGGCTACCCCTCTGATACTCAGGTAAGTTAGTTTTCCCTATATGCTAATGACAGGAATGAAAGTTTAAACTAATTAAAACATTTTTTGTAAACTATATACTGAAACTCCAGGATTAATGACTGCTAGGGGCCCACAGATCCCCACACCGTCCTCCAGAAATCCCAGGTCCTATGCAGCATGTGACTAGTTTCATCTTGTTCAAGTTACACATGTGCTTAAGTGCTTTGTAAGGTCAGGATATTGTGACATATATCAGATGCAGAGAGGCCTACCGTTTCTTAACAAGCAAGTATTTTGTGAAGTCTCCTAGGGATTTCATTATTGATACTGATTTTGTGTGGAAGGTGCTCTGATACTATGGTGTTAAGCAGCAGGATGAAACCTTTAAACAGAATCTGAGCTGTTTCCAAAAGAAGCAGTATTTGGATTTAGGGTATAGTTTATTCAGGAAAATTCTCTGAATATCTTGAAGCTGCCCACCTCCTCTGAGGGAAAAATATCATGTCACTATGATAGCCAATCATCCACCACAAATAGCTAATAGCGAATAGTCTAAGCAGCTTGCAAACAACTGAAAGGCTGACAAGTGTTTAGGCAAACGATTCAATGATTATTTATGACTCATGATTCTGTTCTCAGAAAGTTGGGTGGAAAACAGAAATAAGAACTTGATTCATTTGAGCAGCATTGGCTGGTGTAGTTGGCTTTAATCACTTCAGTCTCTCTCTTTTTGTATTTTTTAAGGAAGCAACAAATGAACTAAAAGTGGCAGCGAGCAACACATTAGTGGCTCTGGCACGCTGCTATTTCGGTGAGGTGATGTATGAGCTTCAATGTCATCTGAATCCACTGAAGCTGTCTGACGTGTTCACTTTGATTACGCTGGGCAACCTATCATCAGCCTATCGTAGGTCAACTTCCATCTTTTGTTTCAAAGTTATTGTCTTCCATTTAAGGACAGAGGTTCACGCTCTGTACAGCTACACAGAGTGCTATTTGGGGGGCATGAGATGAACTGCTGTGGCTGGTTCCAGTTGCTAGACCATGAGCTATCCACACCAAGGTGCAAGCTCTTATGCCCCATTTGAAGTTCTTAAAGGACAGGATTGAGGAAAATCAGGTCTAGTGGAGCTCTTCTCCATTCCATTTCTCATCCCTCCCCAGTGCTCTCTCTCCTACTCTGGGAGAGGATTGGGCATCTGGCACAGCTGCACATTGGTGGAGAATGCTCCTCCTCAGGGTAAATCCCCCACTGATTTTTTACTTCTGCCTTATCATTTGTGTACGCAGCACAAAATGACCTAGGAGCCCATAGCATCCGACCCAGCGGTGTTTCTAAATGCGATAGTAAGAAGGCAGATAACAGTCAATTGTCTCTCTTCCTTTTCTTCTGGTCCTTCTTTTCAGCACTCAAGTGCATTCCTTTTGTGGGAATGACCCTGTACGGCATGAGCTCCATGCGGATGTTAGACGACGAGAGCAGGCTGATGCAACAATTTTGTGGTGGTAAGTGCCAGCACTTATTGTAGATGTCCAAAATGGATATTTAGGGGCCTTGGTACAGAGTTAAGTGACTGATCGTTTACAAACAGGCTCTGAACTGGATTGTACCAGGGGCTGAGTCCTCATGCTCCTGTGGCACTCAGTGGAGTTGAGAGTACTCCTTACTTTGCTGGAGGTGCTGAGCATTTGTAAGTTCAGGCCCTTTATGACTTGTGGCTATTTTAAAAATAAACAAAAGCTGATGCTGCCCATGTGCCAGGAAACTCCTGGGGGAGAATGTGCAGGCAACAGACTGAATTACATTTAAAAATTTCCCGTTTTCCACCCCTCCACCCATTCCTCCTCTTTAGTTGCTTAATTATCATCTCCTTTCACCCTCTTTCTCTGTCCTCTGGTCTTCTCCACTTCTCTCTTCCTTTGCTTTTTAGTTGATGCTCAAGTAAGGCCACGTCTACACTATGCACAAGATCAATGCTGCTGCAGTTGATCACCAGGGTCCAAATTAGCAGGTCTAGTGAAGACCCACTAATTCGAACTGAGTGGGTGCTCCCGTTGGCACCGGTAGTCCTGCTTCTCATGAGGAATAACACTCCTGTCAACCTTCCACTGTGTGGACAGTCTGAAAACACGATTTAAGATACATCAACTCCAGCTACATAATTAACATAGCTGGAGTTGCGTACCTTAAGTCAACTTTCCCCTTTAGTGTAGATCAGGCCTAAGGGATTAATCCTACACCTTTGAGATAAATGGGAATTTTGCCATTTGCTTCATAGAACATAGGATTGAGCCTTAATTTTCCTTTCAAGGGCAGCGGGTGCATCTAATTTTAGGGCAAAATGCTGTCAAATCTCAGTATAGCTAATAGGAGTTAGGGGCACTGAACATCTTTCAGACAAACTGTAACCCAACAGGAAATCATACAGTTTTAGGGCTAAATAAGCAATAACTGCAGAGGACATGAATCATTCAGAAAACAGCTGGTCAAAATATTTTGGTTTTGTATTACATTTTTCATATTTTTTTCCAAGTTGATGGAATATTAAACTGAAAAAATGTCAATGACAGTTTTAATCAGGATGTGTTCAGTGTTTTTGTGCAGCTAAAAAGGTGGCTGAAATTTGTTGATTTTTGAAACATGTGAATGATCTTTGTAATTTGAAATTTTGAAAAAAACAAGAGTAAACACTTTTAATTTAATTTCAACTACCTTTACAATCAGCTCTAATTAAGAGGTAACAAGGGAGAAAAAAATATGTTTTCAAATGATGGGAATTAAAAAGAGATGGAGAGAGACAAAAGAGAAGAAAGCCTTTTGAGAAACAAGAAACGGAAAGGAGGGAAGAGAAATCATTCAAAACTGTTATTGGATTTCATCAGCTGTTCCTGAATTGGGAATGGAATTGTAATAAACTACAAGCCTGGGTGTGTCCACTGATAAAACAATGTATCCTTATTACTAGTGCATCCTTTTCATATTGCCTGTCTTTTTTCCTTCCATGCAGTTCTGGAAAAATGGTCAAGGGCAGTAAATGTATATTTTAGTAACTGGGAAAAGTGGCCATTTCCCAAAATGGGTAAATCTCAGTTCTGTGATGAAATTCTTCCCCTCTATCGTCATGTGACAAGCAAATGGACCACATGTGAAGATTTGGAGGTGAGAATTGTAGGCTTTCTAAACCTTTATGAGAAATTGTATTGTTAAATTCTCTGTGTATGGCACTCTTTGTGATGATGGAGTTCAATGGCAGGTTCTTTGGGATAGAACGGAGTATGATGTAAAACATTTAAAAAAGATTATAATGTCACAATCTCATGGAAATTCTGTCTGTACATAGTGTACATAGATTCCAGTTTTGTCACCTGACATGCAGATGAATATAGGAGAATGGGCTAAATTCATTCCTGGCAGATGTCTATTCAGTTCCAGTAGAGTTACAGCAGGAATGAGTTGGTTTAGTGTGCATACTAATCTGGGGAAATATCCCACTTGGGAAAGTTGTGAGGTGCAGTAGAATATAATTCTGAAACCAACACCATAGCTGTGTCTAGACTGGAAAAACTTGCCAGCTGTCTACACTGGCTGCTTGAATTTCCGGAAAAGCACTGACGATCTCATGTAAGATCGTCACTGCTTTTCCGGAAATACTATGCTGCTCCCGTTCAGGCAAAAGTCCTTTTCCGAAAGACTTTTGCGCAAAAGGGCCAGTGTAGACAGCACAGTAGTGTTTTCTGCAAAAAAGCCCCGATCGCGAAAATGGCAATTGGGGCTTTTTTGCGGAAAAGCGTGTCTAGATTGGCCACGGACGCTTTTCCGCAAAAAGTGCTTTTGCGGAAAAGCATCCTGCCAATCTAGACGTGCTTTTCCGAAAATGCTTTTAACGGAAAACTTTTCCGTTAAAAGCATTTTCGGAAAATCATGCCAGTGTAGATGAAGCCATGCATGAGTCTTAACTCTTTACCAGGAAATATTGAGATAGGGCTGTTTCAACAGTGGAAAAGGGAAATTGCACTCGTCAGAAGTAGAAAAGATGGGCCCATTGCATGATATTGAATGAATTTGTAGGAACATAAATTCTGTGTCTCTATGTAGCTCAAGCAGGCCATTATCAAAGCCCTTGGTACTATGATGAGCCTCCTCCTGCATAAAGAAGAGCATCAAGATAAGGTGTTCGAACAGATCCCATGGCTTCTTGAGCAATATAAAGAGGATGTTAATGTTTTTCATGTCACCAAGGTGAGATACTTATTAAAATAACTATCAACGTGTGCGCATAGGTGAACTGCACTAGCTGCTACCAGTGGTGTTTCCTGGTCTACATAGTGACTTGTTAGATAATAGATAAACACACAAGTCTTGATTTTATAGACATGGTGACCCAGGTGACAAGTTTTGTAGGTAAAAGCCTCTCATGAAAAGTATCTTCTGTTTCTGGAGATGATAAGGAGGTAAGAAACAAAACACCTTTTCCCTCCCCCCCCCCCCCCCGCCCCATAAGATACTCCCTCCTTGTGATTTACTGGTACATCCTATCAACTCTGTGTCTCTCTTTTAGATTATAAATAAACTCCTCAGAGCAGGGGCTGCTGTGTGTTGTCTCTGGGCAGTATTAAGTAAACTGCCAGTAGCTGAAAATTAATACTAAGAAGGCCTGAAGTGCATTGCTTTAGATTATATAACTAGATAGATATAAAATCACTGTCTATTTCATCTACTGTTGTGTACAGGGCTGTTGTAGCTGTGTTGGTTCAAGGATATTAGAGAGACAAGGTGGGTGAGATAATATAATTAAAGATATTATTTCACCCACCTTGTCTCTCTTATTTCATCTACCTTCAGTATCACATGACCAAGGTAACTCTTGTCTGCTGATAGTGAGAGGATGGAGTGAGGGCAGTTGGCTTCAGTAGTATGATTGAGCATGCTCAGTCTCTGTGAGCTGGCTCAGTACAAGCCAAGCAGCAAATCCAGGGCCACAACCCTGCTGCCCTTCCCCCCTCCCCACTTCCTCCATGGTTTACTCCCAATCTATGTTGGCTTTCTGGTCCAGAATATGTGGTTGCTTTTGGGATTGGAATGCCCATGACTTTGAGGGAATCAATGTCTCATGGACTTGACTAAAAGTATCAGAGGACTACACAAGAGCCTAAATGTAGTAAAATATGTAGATTTCATCAGAGCTATCCTGGAAGCTTCAAGCAGCAAAGAAGAAAAGTGTGTAGGTACAGGAAGGAGTTAGACTGTCATCTCATTATCAATAGCCTGGAAGAGAACATAAAATCATCATTGATAAAATTGGCAGATGAAATAAACATTGGGGAGTGGTAAATAATGGAAAGGACAACTCACTGATTCAGAGTGATATAGATCATTTGGTAAACTGGGTGCTAACAATAAATGTGCATTTAAATATGGCTGAATGTAAATAGATGCATCTAGGAACAAAACAATGTAGGTGATACATACATGTTGAGGGATGCTTCCTGAGAAACAGTAACTCTGAAAAATATTTTGGGAAACTTGGTGAATACACAGCTGAACATGACCTACAAATGCGATGCTGTGGCCAAAAAAGCTGAAGTGATACTGGGATGCATACATGGGGAAATCTCAAGGAGGAATATAGTGGGAAATGCAAAGTTCATTTCCACACTAGAACTGACCAACAGATATTGGTAGATACCCCTGATACCGGCTTCCTGTGAGAAGAGTGCCTTCCACACCCTGCTTGGCTTATAGCAATTCAGCAGGATGCCATTTGGGCTGCACAGAGCCTCAGCCACTTTTCAGCAGCTCACGAACCAAATATTGCAAACATATATGCAATATACAGCCGTGTGCATTAAGAATATTGTCATCCACAGCACCAGCTGGGGGAAACACCTCTGACATCTTAGCAAGGTATTGTAAGCCCCAATAGATGCAGGACTCACTGTGAATCCAGCCAAGTGCCATCTTAGTGAACACAGTAGGAAGGGGAAAACTATAGCTCCTTGATAAATAAGGTCTAAGGCTTGTGTGACTGCCCCACCTCCATGACAAAGAAACAGGTGCCACAATACTTCAGACACAGTGGCTGCTTACTACTCAACTTCATCACACTGGGCACCCTATTATTGGACCTGATGAAGAACACCCAATCACAGAAAGTCCAGTAATCAGAAGACTGTGAGGAAGCCTTCCAGGCCCTGTGAAAACAGCTGAACCAAGAGCTGGTCCTATCCCATCCAACTTCACAAAGCCTTCTATCCTTCAAATGGAGGTCTCGGAGGTAGGACCAGGAGTGGTACTATCTCAAGAAATAGGTGGGAAGGAGCACCAGATCCTTTATCTCAGCTGCAAGCTGTTCTCCTGAGAGACCTGCCGCCCTACTATAGCAAGGGAGGCCCTGGCCATCAAGTGGGTGATCTACACCCTGGGGGTATGTCTACACTACAAAGTTAATTCGAACTAACGGATGTTAGTTCGAATTAACTTTGATAGGCGCTACACTAGCGCTCCGCTAGTTCGAACTTAATTCGAACTAGCGGTGTGCTTAGTTCGAACTAGGTAAACCTCATTGAACGAGGACTAAGCCTAGTTCGAATTTACTAGTTCGAATTAAGGGGTGTGTAGCCCCTTAATTCAAACTAGTGGGAGGCTAGCCCTCCCCAGCTTTCCCTGGTGGCCACTCTGGCCAACACCAGGGAAACTCGTCTGCCCCCCTTCCGGCCCCGGACCTCTTAAAGGGGCACAGGCTGGCCAGCACCCAGCTAGCAGACCCTGCACCTGGCACGGCTCGAGCCAGCCTCCCGCTGCCACCCAGCCATCCCCCTCTTCCCGGGACCAGGCTGGCGGCTCTCGGGAGCCTGCCCAGGACCGCACCCGCCTGGTTTAATGCGGACATCATGGACCTCGTCCACGACCTCCGCACTAGGCACAGGAAAGTGGCCGTCTAGGGCAGGAGAGCTGCCAGCCTGGCCACCTAGGAGCAGGTGTGCATGAAAATGAAGGTGGTCCACTGAGACCCCCAACCCTGAGCCCTGAGCTTACAATGGGCGTATTGGGTCATACCAAAGGTCCATCTAGCCCAGTAGCCTGTCTGCCGACAGTGGCCAACCCTAGAGTCCCTGGAGGGGATGGACCGAAGACAGTGATCAAGCCATTTGTCTCGTGCCATCCCTCTCCAGTCTTCCACAAACTTTGGGCAGGGACACCACTCCTACCCCCTGGCTAATAGCACTCCATGGACCCAACTTCCATCACTTTATCTCACTTCTCTTTAAACTCTGTTCTAGTTCTAGCCGTCACAACCTCCTGCAGCAAGGAGTTCCACAGGTTGAATCTTTGCTTTGTGAAGAGCACCTTTCTGTTAGTAGTTTGAAGCCTGCTACCCATCCTTTTCCTTTGGTGTCCTCTAGTCCTTCTATTATGGGGACTAATGGAGAACTTTTCTTAATGCATCCTCTCCACCCCACTCATGCTTTTATGGACTTCTATCCTATCCCCCCTCAGTCTCCTCTTTTCTAAGCTGAGAAGTCCCAGTCTCTTTAGCCTCTCTTTATATGGGACCTGTTCCAAACCTCTGATCATTGTAGTTGCCCTCCCCTCTCCCACCCTCTCTCTTCCCCTCTCCCACCTCCTTTTCCCAGTCTCCCCGAGTTTTGTTCAATAAAGAGAGATTCTATTTTTGACCACACGTTTTCTTTATTTTGTACATCAGGAAGGGGGGCTAGGGAAGGGTAAGTGGAAGGAGGTGACGGAGGAATGGGGTACGAGCCCCCGATGGGGAGGACTGGGCTGGCTCTGCGTGCTTCTGGGGGTGGAAGCTCTCCTGCAGCCCCCCAATTGCTCCTTCTCCCCAGATGGCAGCCTGCGGCAAGTACAGCCAGGCTGATGGCCGAGTGCTGTGATGTGCCCAGTGTGGGCACTCAGAGCACTCCAAGCCAGGACTGCTTTGCAAGAGGGGCACCCCTGAGAACTGTCTGTCCGGGGTGGGGGTCAGGTCCCTTTAAGCACAGCCCTCGGCTAGCCTGAGGCAGCAGCTCCACGCTCTAAGTCCTCATCTGATGCCCTGCCGGCACTGCTTCCGGCTATCCTTAACCCCAGTTCAGGGTCCACTTAATGTGGACATGCTAGTTCGAATTAGCAAAACGCTAATTCGAACTAGTTTTTTTAGTCTGGATGCATTAGTTCGAATTAGCTTAGTTTGAATTAACTAATTCGAACTAAGTTAGTTCGAATTAGCGCTGTAGTGTAGACATACCCTGGGATATTCTGTACTGGGGAAGCCCTTTCAACTGGTCACCAACCATACACCCCTCAGATGGATTAATAACATGAAGGACACCAGTGCCTGAATCATGAGGTAGTACTTCCCGCTCCAACCCTATGACTTCTGTATGTTACGCTGGGCCAGGGAAGGCTCATGCAAACACAGACTTCTCCCAAGTGGAAGGAGACGATGAAGAGGAAGGTCCACCAATGGACACCCTCTTAAGGGGGAGTGTTTGTGACAGAGGATACCCCCCATGCATGGTTCAGCGGGGGCTAATCATGATCTGTGGGCTATGCCCCTTCATACTTGCTGGGAATGCTCCAACTGGAACCAGGATATAAAAGGGAGCAGCTCAGTTCTGTCTAGGCTGACAGCTGAAGGGAGCAGAGGTGCTTTGCAGGCTTTTGTGGAGGGACTGCCAGTGCCCTAGGATGCAGAAACCAGCCAGCCTGTGGTTCCAGTTGACCCCCCCCCCCCCCCACAACCATCCAATGCCACAGATGGAGGAGAGACCACGGAATTACTGAGATGACCTGCTTCAGAAGAATGGTGGGAAGCAATCTATGTGAACTAAGCATTATTGAGTTGAGGTATTAGTCTTTGACTCTGCATGTTTTGGAAGAAACCCCATTGAGCTGCAAGACAAGGCCCTGGGCTGGGACCCTGTGGAGTAGGTAGAGCCTGGTGGAGAAGGGCTGGCCACTAGGCAACACTGGTTTGCCCCAAAGGGTGGTTGAGCACTAGGTTGCACGGTCGTACCTAGAAGGGCTTGGGTCATTGAGCTGAAGAGCCTCATTAAAGGGCTGCTGCACTGACCCTGACTATTAGGCAATGCTGCTCTAAGAACCAGGCCTGCTATGGTGGTTGGGGAGACTAGGTCACTTGGGCTGCCTTAGTTCTTTAACTCCTCCACAACCTGATACCATCCAAACAGGGTGGACCTACCCTGTGACAGGTGACTTACTTACAGTCTATAATATCTGCATGGGGAAATATATGTAATGACCTAGCAGAGAAAGGCATGACATGATCCAGTGGCTACAAACTGAAACAGGAGACATTCAGATGGGAAATAAGGTCTACCTTTTCAGTGGTGGGATATTAGCCATTCAAACCATTTACCAAGAATCAAGGTGATCATTTTAAAATCAAGATTGGATTTTTTTCTGAAAGTTCTGCTTTAGGAATTATTTTGGCAATTTCTAAGGCCTGTGTCATACAGAAGGCCTGACTAGTTGATGACAATCATCCCTTTTGGCCTTGGAATCTATGAATTCCATGAACCTGCTTCAGTCATTGCATATTGCTCCTTTGTATGCCCACCTTCTAACTTTCACCCTCTCTTGTAGAGTCTGAGGCAGCTCTTGGAAGTCTCTGGTGAATATAAGATCCTTCTACCTGAAGGGAAATTTCAAGCCATCTGCAGTGCTCTGCACGACCGGGTGAGGAGAACTTGTTCTTGTATCACTTGAGCTTAAGCACAGCAGATCTGAAGCATATTAAGAATAAACATCTTTTGAATGCTAGTGAAGAGCCCGGAGACCTTCTCATGCCTTATTGGTTTCTGCTGGCTTAAGAATAAGCAGATAGTGGTCTCATTTTATTAGCTAAAATCCAGCTCAGTTTGTAAAGCAATTTTAGCATAAGCCAGTTATTAGAGGGAGTTAGAGTTAGATAGTAAAAACTGATCCCATCCAAATGGGGAGGACCTATCCTGTGACAGGGTGACTTAATTGCAGTCTATAATATCTATGTGGGGAAACATATGTAATAATCTAGCAGAGAAAGGCATAACGTGAGCCAATAACTAGAAAATGAAGCTGGACAAATTCAGACTGCAAATAAGGCCTACATTTTTATGGTGGAATAATTAACCATTTGAACCAGTTACCAAGGGTCAAGTCTTGATTCAATTAGCTCTGCTGCTAAAAACACTTTGAAAGCATGAACTTCTGTTATCCAGTGTATCGGTCATTGTTTCTGATTCTTGTTGTGCAGTCAGTACCATTTCTTTTGGCTTCAGAGCTCTATTTGGAAAGGTAGGAAGTGAGTGCTTAGAAATTAATTGAGCATCTTCTTTTCAGTTGCTTGTTCTGATTAGTTTTCCTTTGATCACTTCTCTTCTTCCCACAGATCTGTTCTCCAACTCAGCAGCTCATCATGGAAAATCAAATGGAGCTGTGCTATTGTATCCTACTGCTAGGTAGGGGAAGAGACTCCAAATTACACAGTAGTTACCTTGTAACTTCCTTCTTTTGTAGGTGTGGTAAGAATGAGCTTTCAGTTGTTAGTGAGGATGTGATTTCTTCCTTTGCAGCCCGTTCTTCTCCTGATGACCTCATAGCATTTCTGCACTCGCAGCTGAAGATTGAGAATGAGACTGCTCGTGTGGCAACCCTGAATCTGCTCACAGCTATTATTGGTGCTGACTGTAAGTAACACAGGAGTAACTGTGACTGCTGCGATCATCGCCATCGTGCTGGGGGTTGAGTTGGGGACATCCAGAGCTAAAAGCATGAGCTGCTATAGGTTGATCTAAAGAACCAAGGCTTTGCAGGCATGGTAGGGCTATAACATACTCATCATCTCTGCAAATGGGGCACAGAGGATCTGTAACACAGGGGCGGATATAGGGCAGGGTGAGCGGGGTGGCCGCCCCGGGTCCCGCGCTTCAAAAAGCCCCGCGCACGCGCCGTGGTGCCACCGCGCATGAGCATGGCGTCACTGTGCATGCGCCGTGGCAAAGGGGGGGCCCCGCGGAATTATGCTGCCCGGGGCCCCGCAAAACGGTCATCTGCCCCTGCTGCAACACATAGAGTCATATAGTCATAGATTATTAGAACTGGAAGGGACCTTGAGAGGTCATCAAGTCCAGTCCCCTGCCGTCATGGCAGGACCAAGCACTGTCTAGATCATCCCTGATAGGTGTCTATCCAATCTGCTCTTAAATATCTCCAGTGGTGGAGATTCCACAACTTCCCTGGGCAATTTTTCACAGTGTTTAACCAACCTAACAGTTGGGACGTTTTTCCTAATGTCCAACCTAAACCTCCCTTGCTGCAATTTAAGCCCATTGTTTCTTGTCCTATCATCAGAGGCCAAAGAGAACAATTTTTCTCCCTTCTCCTTGCGACACCCTTTTAGATGCATGCTCACCAGAGGGTTGGAAATTCACTAAAGGGACCCAGTGCTGCTCTAAGTTACTCCCATGTGGTCACACAGAAATCAACAGGGTTAATTAAGTGCTGAATGTAGCCTAAAATATTGTCAAGGTACAAATACAAATGTAATCTTGTGGCGGATGCATGTTAATAATAATGAGATAAAAACAAAATAGTACTCCTGACTGAATAAGTATTAGACACTCTAGAATAGATTCCGAATTCTGCTATACTGGTGGTAAACACAGACTAACTTCACTGACCTCCATTTGTCTAACTCTCTTACAATATTTCCATCAGGATAGTATGATGGTGCTATTTACAGAAGTGGAAATACTTCAGACTTAGACTGGTGTAACTGAGATCAGAGTCTGGTCCTATATTTTCCCCGCTGATTCTGTATATGAGTGAAGCTTGGTAGTACTCTTAAATAGGGCACAGGACACATTCTAATGTGGAGCATGAGTGTTTGGAACAAAGATATACTATATTGCACACTTCTCCTTATCTTTCAGTGCCTGAGACAAGAGTTAGAAAGTTTCTGATTGTGAAGGCAGTGAAATCTGCTCTCAGTGATCAGAGTGCTAAGGTAAGATTGTGTGTGGAATAGTGGTATTGCTGTTAATATCTGGGAAGTATTTCACTCAGTGGAGAGTCTGGCAATGAGACACATTTTTAGGCTGAGATTATTAATAGGGTTTCAATTAATCACAGTTAACTAAAAATTAATGCGATTAAAAATTGAAATTTATTACATATTTTTGTGGTTTTTTACATTTTCAAATATATTGATTTCAATTACAACACAATGACAAGTGTGTACTATGCACTTTATATTATTTTTATAACAAACATTTGCATTGTAAAAATGACAAAAGAAATAATATTTTTCAATTCATCTCATAGAAGTGATGTAGAGCAATCTCTTTAGCGTGAAAATGCAACTTACAAATGTAGATATTTTTTGTTAACTGTAATGAAAGAATGTAAAACTTTAGAGTCTACAAGTCCATTCAGACCTACTTCTTGTTCAGCCAGACACTAAGACAAACAAGTTTGTTTCCATTTATAGGAGAAAATGCTGCCTTTTTCCTAATTACAGTGTCACCTGAAAGTGAAAACTGGCATTTGCATGGTACTTCTGTAGCCAGTGTTGCAAGGAATTTACATAACAGATGTGTTAATCATTTGTACTTCAGCCACTATTCCAAAGAGATAAAAGAAAAAGCAAAAGGACTCTCATATCCTGTCTCATATTGCATGCAGAAGAGATAATAATAACTCGTGCATAATCTCTACCCTTGCAGGTGAGGATGGCAGCTCTCCATTTTGTCCTGAAGCTGCTCAGTTCAGGAAGTGTGGACAATTGTGCAGCAGGGGATATGGTCGCCTATGTATTCGGAGAGTTCGATGTGTCCACCAGAAATCTGGTAAGGAGAGTTCTTAACACTTAGGACTCAGTTCTGCCATTCTGGCATGCTGATTGTTCCCCTTGACTTCAGTGGGAGCTTTGGATGCTCAAGGATGCAGCTGGACTGAAGGATTAGAGCTAGAATCTGATCAGTGATATTCGTGTAAAACCAGGGTAATGCCCCTGACTTCAGTGGCATTATTTTGGATTTACACAAGTGTAACAGAGACCAGAATCTGATTCTGGATATTTATATCTGACAGTGCGACCTACATTACTTAGACCTCGGGCAAGTCAGTGAAAATTCTGACAACACAATCTTTCAGTGAAATGCTCTTGTATAAGGAAGCACATCTTTTTTATAAATAGACTCTCCAAAGAACACAATGGTGCCCAATCCTGTGGCTGCTGAAGCATACATAAACTATTAGCAAAACACTGAAGTTATGCAGCCTACATCAAGATGTCTAGAACCTGGAAAAGTTTGCTGCACACTTCATTCTCTGTTCTATGTGTACTAGTTCAAAATCTTTTCAATGGGTATTTCCAGCTATGGGCAGAGTCATGGACTCCAGACACAGAGTTCCATGATGGGATCCATGATATACATTAACTTTACAGTAAGTTGTTGAGGATCTTAGCTCTGCCTGGCCCTTTAGCTACCAAGTGGGAGCTTATGGCAGTACTCACCAACTGCCTCTTTTTCATCCTACCCATCTCAAAGAAAGTAGGAGGCAACTCTTTCTCATCAGGCCACATTTGCTCTTATTTAAACTGAAATCAGTAGAGCTGATCAATATTTAGTTTGGTGTAAGGAAGAACAGAATTTAGCCTATAGATAGACTCACATTCACTATGCACAGAATGATCAAGCTGCTTGGGGCATCAGAACAAACAGAATGGCTCCCTCTAGGTTCTGCATATTTATTTCCACTGGGCAGAGTCTGAGTGGCTCTCCTCAGAGATAAAAAGAAGAAATGTTCTTTTTTGAAAAATTTTTTGAAAAGAGTTCAGGGAACTCTTTTATAGAATCATAGAACGATAGGGCTTGAAGAGAATTCAGGAAGTCATCGAGTCCAACCCCCTGCTAAAAGCAGAACCAATTCCAACTAAATCATCTCAGCCAGGGCTTTGTCAAGCTGGGACTGAAAAACCTCTAGGGATGGAGATCTCACCACCTCCCTCAGTAACCCATTCCAGTGCTTCACCACCCTCCTCGTGAAATCGTTTTTCCTAAGATCCACCCCCCCACACACAACTTGAGACCACTGCTTCTTGTTCTGTCATCTGTCACTACTGAGAACAGCCTCTCTCCATCTTCTTTGTGTCCCCTTGTGCTGGGGTTTTCCTAAGCCTGGGTTCTGACCCACCAGTTAGGTGTTTCTGTTATTCTCTTCCCTTAAGAATCTCCATCATTCGAGGTTTTTAATGCCAGGCTTGGCAAAGCCATGGCTGGAATAATTTAGTTGGGGCTGGCCCTGCTTTGAGCAGGGGGTTGGACTATATGACCTCCTGAGGTCCCTTCCATCCTTAATCCATGATTTTATGATTTGTGCACTCCTAATGCAATGGAAAAGCTCTCCTAGGTCAATATTCAGAAAGGCTTTGTAAGAAATAGACACCGATTCTACAGCCAGTGTTTTCCCACTAGCTAGTAAATTCTATGTATCTATCTCATAGCAGGGGACATTTTATGCCAGTGGTGGACTGAGATCTAGTTTTTCCAGTATAGTTAACACTACATGGACAGGAAAGAAAATCATCAGCGCAGTAACCAAATTCAAGAGGACCAGTGAGAACTGATCACCTCTCGTAAAAGGAATGAATTAGTATTGAGTTAAGCTCTGTGTATGGAAACTCATTCACCAAAGACTTCCTGCTCTTCAGACATAAACAGAATAGCTTGAAGAGCTGAGGGGAGGGGAGTTAGGTGCAACGTTGGTATGAAAATAAAGTTATAAAAGGAGCTGGGCTGGGGAGACTTCTCTGCTCTAAATAAAAAGAAATGCTCCTCTCTGTCATTTGCCACTCAGCATGGGAGAAGCTGTCCAGGAAAGAGAACACAGCACCGGACCCCAAACTGCATGCAATGTGCTAGACAGCTGCCATCAGACAGTCTACAGAAGCCCTCACATACACAGAGCCAGACTCATCTCTCATGTAACTCCTTTGGCTTTGATGGAGTTACGTACACCAGAGGTGAATCTGGTCCCTGGGACTTGTATAGACAAGGGTCTCTTTTTGGAGACATATAAATCTTTTGCTATATGGAAGTTAAATGCTTTGGAGAGGGATTTGAGTGACAATCAAACCTATTTAAAAGAAACGTTTGGGAGGGATTTTCTGGTACTAACTTTGTCCATTCTCCTGCTTTGCCAACAGCTACTAGAGACCTGGCTCAGTTCAGGGCAGGAGTGGGAGAGAGAAAGGGCCTTGCAGGCCAGTGTCTGGCTGCTAACTGCCTATCAGGAGATAGTTAATAGCACAGTGAGTATAGTTCTACTCTTCCTTGAGCTGACTTCCCAACTTCTATCAAATCTGACATTCAACGTGAATGCATGAGAAATTCTACTAGGCCTGCAGCTGGGGCCTCAAAGTGAGTAAGATCCCTCTGCTTCCATAAGAGAAAGGTTTCCATAATAGTGCTGTGACAGCACTCAGGCCAGACTGTAAGAAACAGGGCAGGCAGTTCCCCAGACTAGTGATTTTATAATTAGATTCACCAAACCAGTAAGAAAAGAGCTTCTACTCTGGTTAACAAAATACCAAACAATAGTACCCTTTAGGCATTCCAGACCTTGGTTCCCATCTAGACAACTAAGTCTAATATAATCACCAATCACAAAGGACTAGACACTTATCCTTAGGTTAATATGAATCACAGGTCTTCCCTAAATATCAGCCAATCCTTAATAACGGAATATCAGATTTGTTGTTAAAAGGAAAAAGAAGAGAGTTACAAATGGTTAAGTGATAGATAGTTGTTCAAATGACTTTCACTTTTCATAGTTCAGGATCACAACCATGGTGGAATAAACGGCTGGCTTGTAAAAGTCTCTCTGGAATCATGCTAACCGGTCAACATCCAAAGCCAGTTTAGATGCAAAGGCTGTTAGTTTTTCCATGCATTTCCCAGACTATTCCAAATAATTATTTGGAAGATCTATGTCCTATGGCTTACACGTCCCCTGTTCAAAGTTTAAGCAGACTGGAGAGAGAAGATCAGTCCCATAACTTGTCTTTTATAGCTATTCTAGCCGGTTGGCAAGCCTCCTCACAGAAATTGTCAAAGCAGGATCTCTCCCTGAGAAAGAATAGGTCATGCAGATCTCCTGTCGTACTTTGTTTTGAAGTTAATTTTCTATTTCCTACGCATACACTGGTAAATGGGTGATAGTCATTCACATAAAGTAATTAGCCGATCGTAGTCTTCCATTACAACACAGATAGTTAAGCTGAAGGCAATGTACAAACTATTTTCTTGTACTATCTTCTATCTTTGATCTTAAGGTTAACTGAAGACAGTTGCATATAATTAAGGCAATTAAGACATGAAAAGGAATTGGAATCTACAAGCTAATTTGGTTATGTTAAACTTCTAGCAAGATATAAATACAGACAATAATACATAACATCTACCTTTCATATCTATTACCAAAATGCATAATGTTGGTGATCGCTAGTCTAGGACTTTTCTTTGGGTACGTCTAGACTACAGGGTTTTGTCGACAGAAGTTTTGTCGACAGTATCTGTCGACAAAACTTCTGTCGACAAAGAGCGTCTAGACACATTCAGTTCTGTCGACTAAACAAGCTGCTTTGTCGACAAAACCCTGTAGTCTAGACACAACCCTACATGCAATAACACCTTCTGTCGACAGAACTCTGTGGACAGAAGGTGTTATGCCTCGTAAAATGAGGTTTACCAGCATCGACAAAACTGCTGAGTTCTGTCGACGTTATGTCGACAGAACTCAGCGGTAGTGTAGACGCAGGTATAGTTTTGTCGACAAAAGTCCACTTTTGTCGACAAAACTCAGTAGTCTAGACACACCCTTTGAAATAACATAGAAGTGACTTGTCTTGATACAATTGCAGTGCCGCTTGTTAAGTTATTGTGGTCACACATAGGTTGGCTGTGTCAGTGTCATAGATGCATTCCTATACTCTCAGGCTGTTAAAGTTGAAGCAAAATGCAGGACAATGTAGCACTTTAAAGACTAACAAGATGGTTTATTAGATGATGAGCTTTCGTGGGCCAGACCCACTTCCTGATCTGAGGACGTGGGTCTGGCCCACGAAAGCTCATCATCTACTAAACCATCTTAAAAAATAAATAAATAAATAAATAAATAAATCTTGTTAGTCTTTAAAGTGCTACATTGTCCTGCATTTGCTTCAGCTACTCCAGACTAACACAGCTACATTTCTATCGCTGTTAAAGTTGAATTTCTATTTCTATTTAATCGGATAAGAACATAAAACATGAATGGCCATTCTGGATCCCCCAGACAAATGGTTCATGTAGCCTGTCTTCTGACAGTGGTGGGTGTTATATGCATCAGAGGGAACAAACAGAACAAGGCAATTGTTGAGTGATCTCTCCCCTGTTGTCCAGTCCCAGCCCCAGGCAGTCAGAGATATAGGGACACCCATATCATGCATCTCTGATCATCTTATATGGCTCTATCAAACCCCCCTGTAAGCATCTCTTTTCTAAGATGAATGGTCCCAGTCCTTTTAACTTCTCCTTGTATGACTTGTCCCATATCCCATATCATTTTTGTTGCTTTTCTCTGAACTTTTTCCAATTATAACCTAACTTTATTTAAGTTGGAGGACTACAATTGCTTGCAATATTCAAGGTGTGGGTGTACCATGGATTTGAAACAGTGGCATGATGATATTTATCATATTATTATTCATCCCTTTTCCTAGTGGTTCCTAACATACCATTAGCATTTTTAACTGCAGCTGCATGTTGAACAGATGTTTTTAGAGGACTATCCACAATGACTCTGAGATTTTTCTTGAGTGCTACAGCTAATTTAGACCCCATCAATTTGCATGTACAACAAGGATTATGTTTTCCAATGTGCCGTACCCAGGTACAGTAATGGAGTTCACAATAAGGAAGGCAAATAATGTCCAGTATAGCCGGAGAACTTTCATTCTTCATTCTTTTAAAATTAGCCTCAGGAAACTTTTGATCAGTTTGGATCGCTGATTGGGCTGTTAGCACCATATACCTGTGCTTCACTTACGACATCGCGTCAGTGGGTGGTTGACTGTATCAACTGTCTTCTCAATATACAAGGTGAGGAGACCATGAGCAGGTGTAAGTAACTCTTCACTTTCTTTCATTGTTGTAATGACCATTTTTTCCATCTGTAATTCTTTCTGTCTTGTTAGCGACACTTATATAACAGAACGATTGGGGCCTTGTAAGTACATTGCTGGAAGAGAACTGCACAAATAATAAATAATCTGCAAATATTAGAGGGTGGACAAAATATAGCACACAGGCCAGATCTGCCCTTCTCCCCAGAATTTCTGTCTGGAGCGCTCAGCTGATTAGCAAGCATGCCAGCAGCATGTGTTCAGCTGCCCCTCTCCGACCTTGCTCCATCCTATCTGCTGCTAGTGGTGTGTGGAGGGGAGGTGAGCAGGGAGACATGCAGAAATCAGGGTGACCCTTTTGCCCCTGTCATCATCTCTGCAGAGCAGAGTTTGGGGAGAGGGACACATACAATAGTGCTGCTCCAGTCTGAAGTATGGTGAGTAACGGAGTGCCTATCTAAAGAGGCACTGTTTCTAAGATTTCTCTGGCAGCCAGCATGTCCCTCTCTCTCTCTCTCTCTCTCTCTCTCTCTCTCTCTCTCTCTCTCTCACACACACACACACACATTGTCTCACACACACTCTCTCCCCCGCCATATGCCCATATGCCCCCGCTCTGCAGAGTGGGGTGGGGAGAGGGAGATGACAGAGCAGGACAGCTTTCCCTTAAAGAGACAGTTCATGATTTAGAAGTGAGCGAAGAGCCTGGGTTTCCTACCTAAGCTTTTGGTCAGCCCCATCTCTTTTACAATGAGAGTTCAGTGGAGGGATTCTCCTCCAAAGCAGAACCTCAGATCAATCTACATGAGTTGTGCTTGACTATGAGGTTAGATTTAAATACTGAGAGCAGAGTGGCTACTGAAACCAGATATACAGAGAAAGATGCTCCACACAGAATACAGTGCCTGTTTAATCCTGTATGAATCACAATGAATCACATGCCATTACCGTTAACTTTCAGACATAGGGGCTACGTCTAGACTACATCCCTTTTTCGGAGGGATAAGGGATCTTTCGGAAAAGGCTTAATTTTCCGCAAGATCAGCATCTAGACTGGCGCTTTTCTCCGGCAAAGCTCCGTGCCGAAAAAAGCTGTAGCCATTTTTATGCTAATGAAGCAGGGGAGATTTAAATCCCCGCTTCATTAGCAATTGCGATACGTCTAATTTACATCCCTTTTCCGAAAAAGGGATGTAGTCTAGACATAGCCTGACGGTAAAATTCTGACTCCGTTAAAGTCAACAAGAATTTCGTCATTGGCTTTAGTGGGGCCAAAATTTCACACACAGCTGGTAATAACATACCCCATAGATCCTCCTGTATGATTATCTATGGATCAGAGGTTCAGTTTTATTAAATGTTGCCATACTTTTTCTCCTTTTCTCTATCCTAGGTCAGTGCACTAACCTGGGGTCAGCAGAGGAGGAGCTGAGTTGTCTCCGTGAGGCACTAACAACTCCAGACCCTGAGGCTCTGTTTCAAGCATCTTCCAAAATGGCTAAGGTAACAAACACTAGGTGACTGTCCTAGTGGCTGTGCACCATTCATTTTCCCTTGTCCAGAGGACTGGAAAAGGGCAAATCTAGTGCCCATCTATAAAAAGGGAAATAAGAACAACCCAGGAAACTACAGACCAGTTAGTTTAACTTCTGTGCCTGGGAAGATAATGGAGCAAGTAATTAAGGAAATCGTCTGTAAACACTTGGAAAGTGGCAAGGTGATAGGGAACAGCCAGCCTGGATTTGTAAAGAACAAATCATGTCAAACCAATCTGATAGTTTTCTTTGATAGGCTAACGAGTCTTGTGGATAAGGGAGAAGGGGTGGATGTGGTATACCTAGACTTTAGTAAGGCATTTGATACAGTCTCGCATGATATTCTTATCAATAAACCAGGTAAATACAACTTAGATGGGGCTACTATAAGGTGGGTGCATAACTGGCTGGATAACCATACTCAGAGAGTAGTTATTAATGGTTCACAATCCTGCTGGAAAGGCATAACAAGTGGGGTTCCACAGGGGTCTGTTTTGGAACCGGCTTTGTTCAATATCTTCATCAACGATTTAGATATTGATATAGAAAGCACGCTTATTAAGTTTGCAGATGATACCAAGCTGGGAGGGGTTGCGACTAATCTGCAGGATAGGGTCACTAATTCAAAATGACTTGGACAAATTGGAGAAATGGTCTGAGGTAAATAGGATGAAGTTTAAGACAAATGCCAAGTTCTCCACTTAGGAAGGAACAATCAGTTTCATACATACAGAATGGGAAGCGACTGTCTGGGAAGGAGTACGGCAGAAAGGGATTTAGGGGTTATAGTGGACCACAAGTTGAATATGAGTCAGCAGTGTGATGCCGTTGCAAAGAAAGCAAACATAATTCTGAGATGCATTAACGGGTGTTGTGAGCAAGACACGAGAAGTCATTCTTCCGTTCTACTCTGCGCTGGTTAGGCCTCAATTGGAGTATTGTGTTCAGTTCTGAGCACCGCATTTCAAGAAAGATGTGGAGAAATTGGAGAGGGTCCAGAGAAGAGCAACGAGAATGATGAAAGGTCTAGAGAACATGACCTATGAGGGAAGGCTGAAGGAATTAGGTTTGTTTAGTTTAGAAAAGAGAAGATCGAGGGGGAACATGATAGCAGTTTTCAGATATCTAAAAGGGTGCCATAAGGAGGAGGGAGAAAACTTGTTCATCTTGGCCTATGGGGATAGAACAAGAAGCAATGGGCTTAAACTGCAGCAAGGGAGATTTAGGTTGGACATTAGGAAAAAGTTCCTAATTGTCAGGGTAGTCAAACACTGGAATAAATTGCCCAGGGAGGTTGTGGAATCTCCATTTCTGGAGATATTTAAGAGTAGGTTAGATAAATGTCTATCAGGGATGGTCTAGACAGTATTTGATCCTGCCATGAGGGCAGGGGATTGGACTCGATGAACTCTCAAGGTCCCTTCCAGTCCTAGTATTCTATGATTCTATGATTGTTTTATGCTTTTGTGATGTCTTTCCACACTTGGAGCGAGCTATGGGAGTGAGGCATTCATGGGTAATCAGTAACATGCTTTTCATAGGTATATGCTATGAATGCCATGTAAAAAACAAACAGATTCCAGACAGTTGCATGAACATGCCCATGCATGTGCGCGCGCACATCCATCCATCCATCCATCCATCCATCCATCCAGGGGGAAAATATGTGAGCGGGACATCAAGCTGAGAAACCAGTCTTGGCACCTTGTGTGTTTACCTGAACCTATATTTGTGTGCATGCATCTCTTTGCATATTTTTATATTTTGTGAAAAGATGTCATGTACATAATAGAATATAAACTGGAAATTTACATCCTGTTTGTCCCATACAATGTTGTGCTAACTGTACAACCTAAGATCTAACCTGATATTATTAGTGTAGAATAGAGATGTGGTAGCTAGAAAGATTACAGAGAAAATTTTAATTGCAACTGCCTTGCCAGATAGGAGCCCAATTAGCAATTTGCTGATGAATACATTATTTTCCAATACAGCTCTTAGGCCTCCTTTCTTAAAAGTACTGGAGCCGACTATCATTGCAATCTTTCCTGTTTTTGATCTGTCCACAGGTGGTTAGTAAGTACTTTCCCTCTGAACAAGCCACAGATTTTATTGAGGCCATACTGGATGGTATGCGGTCTGCTAGCCCCTCCTGTGCCACAGCAGCCGGTCTGTGGATGAAGATCATCCTGAAGGAGTGTGGAGGTGCCATGCTGGATGAGGTAAAATAGAAGCTGGAGAGGTTTTTCTGGCTAACCTGCAGGCTTTCAGGTCTTTGCCATCATTTGCAGTGAACACAAGTCTTGCTGTTTCTCCCCCTGGGATTGGAAGTTAATTCCATGTGTGTTCCTATCCTGAGTCAGGCAATGGGGGAATCAACAGCAGAAGACAGAGATAATCTAACGGTACATCTGCACTAGCTCGTTAGTTCGAGCTCGGTAGGGTAATGAGGGCAAGCGGAGTTGCAAATGAAGCCCGAGATTTAAATATCCCGGGCTTCATTTGCATGTTCCCTGGCGCCACCATTTTTAAATCCCCCTTACTCCAAACTCCGTGCCCGCGGCTACATGCGGCATGGACTAGGTGGTTCAAATTAAAGATCCTAATTCGAACTACCGTTACTCCTCATGGAATTAGGATCTTTAATTAGAACTACCTACTCCGTGCCGCGTGTAGCCGCGGGCACGGAGTTCAGATTAAGGAGGATTTTAAAATGGCAGCACCCGGGAACATGCAAATGAAGCCTGGGATATTTAAATCCTGGGCTTCATTTGCAACTCTGCTTGCCCTCATTACCCTACCTAGCTCGAACTAACGAGCTAGTGTAGCCGTACCCCAAGGGAAAAGGAAGATGCTTGATTAGTTGTCTATCTTGTTGTCACAGTTTCCAGCCATGAAAGGCTTGGAAAAATTAGACTCCGAGTAAAATGCAAAAAGAGAATATCCGGCCCCAAGAGACAAGCTAAGTGAACTACATCTTCGGGCCTCAGATAATGAGGGGTCTCTAAAAATACCCCCAAATTACTAGTTTTTACTTGCCTCTTTGCCTATGTATAGATAGATAGATAGATAGATAGATAACTTTATTATTTCTCTTTTCATTGTCCTTTCTGTTAGAATAATACATGTTTTTTTGGAAATGCAATGAGGCCTCTTTAACTTGACATAGCTTAGGGCCTCAGCATGTCTTAACCCGGTGTTGCAGCCAGGTATGGGCAGAGATATGCATAATTTTTGTGGATTAAATCTATGCAGCCATGTCTAAATACTTGTTTTTTGAAGGGAGGAATTTCTACAAGAACAGCAAATTGCTAAACGACTAAATAAAGGTTTTGGCTCTGCAGAATGAATGCAGAGAATGGAAAAGGGACATTTTTTCTGGTTTTATTCTGTCCAGGTGCCAGCTATCCTGAGGAGAATATACATTCATATGCCTACCATCAAGCAGGGTAGCTTGAGGCAGTTCCTGGTGGAGGCAGTGTCCATTCTAGCCCACCATCACCTAGAGGCAGTGATCTTCAGCCTCCTCACCAAACGTCTGCCGATGGACAGGTATATAGTGCTCCTTACAGTGTTCATTTTGGTAACCATGGATCCCACAGCTTCACTGGAAGATGTAAGGCTTCATTTAAGCCACAGACAGGTTGAGATAATTCCTAAAGGTTAATAGCTTGGGTCTTTCTGCAGAAAGGTCCAAGACCATGTCAAGGTGGGTGCAGGGAGAAATTAAGTTTCATTCTGTTTCCATTAATTAATAGTTGCTTTGGCATCCTAAAGACTTCCCTTTACTGGCATCACTGGAGTGGACTTTTGCCTCTCCAGACCCCTGAACTAACATCACCCTGGAAATTGCCAGTGACTGTTCGTTTTCTGGTAGCATGAAAGCTTCAAATCCAAATTCCTGGCTGATTAGCAAGGATAGGGCACCAGGCTTTTGGTATCAGGAAGGGTATGGCTGCTGGAATGGAGTTGTCATTCTTGGTACTTAAAGACAGGGCGGTAAGCATATCTATCATTTCATTCAAACATCCCTAGCTGAATTATCAGTCATCTGTGCTGGAATCTAAGAACATAAGAACGGCTGTAGTGGGTCAGACCAAATGTCCATCTAGCCCAGGATCCTGTCTTCAGACAGTGGCCAATGCCAGGTGCCCCATAGGGAGTGAACAGAACATGCCCATTCTGGCAAATAGAGGCCAGGGAATGCCATTTGTGAAGAGGTCATGGGCTAGCCACAAATATTTGTTCTCATAGTTGTACATCCAGTTAGTAGGAAGATCATTTTTCTTTCTTCAACTTGTCTCCCAGGCCCTAGATCTTTGGGCATCATATGCTCATGATTCCATATCTACTGAGAAGTAGGAAAACAGGAACTGTGATTAGAGCTCTGTGTCCTTTCCTTCTGAAGTCTAGCATTAATGGTTATGGTGCAGTAAGGCTAGGGTTGTGTCTATACAGCACCCTAAACTTGAAATAAGATGCACAATTTGCACTCCGCAAATTGCGTATCATATTTTGCATAGCCTATTTTGAAATGTGGCGCTTCTACACAGCACCAAATGTCGAAATAATGTGCTATTTCAAGCCATCCCTTATCCCTCATGCAACAAAGTTTATTGGGATGGCAAAATAGTGTGCCCATTATTTTGAAAAATATTTCAAAATAACGGGCTGCTTCTGTAAATGTGGGGTAGGTATTTCGGGATACCTCCAGGATCCCAAAATAGTCATGCACTGTAGAAATGTAACCTGAAATGTAACTTAACTTAGTTCTGTAACTAGAAACTCAATATGTAAAACATGAGGACCATATAAGGAGGACAGCACTCTGAACTTGCTCATCATAGGCAGGGCTTGACAAATAATACAATCTACTCATCCATGGCGTGTAGATTGTAACCTGGAAGAGCCGGGTTCGGGCGATCTGTGCATGCGCAGATCGCCGGACAGCGCGGCTGGTGAGCCCTGATCATAGTCAAGGAGAAAATGTGTTCTTTACTTGAATATGATGCATATAGTCAGAGCCACAAAAGTCTCCAGGGGTCACATATAACCTATGTTAAATTGCAGTAACACCACTGAGCTGTGGAGATCTCTGGGGACAGATCCCTTGCTCGCCCCTCAAGTCCTGAAGGTCCTAATAGAAAGAATAAAGACTCCAACAAGCCAAGAAGGAAGCATGACCTCAGAGACAGAAACTGACCTGCATTTAGCAGCTGCTGCACCTCTCACAGTAAGTTAGACGACAGACATGTATTTCTCTGCTTTGTGACAAACATGCTGATGGAAAGCTAGATGAGTGGTATAATATTGTCATCTGGGCACTTCTTTTCTGAAGTACTGTTTCCTGGATTCCAGCTGTGCTTTCTGTGGCAGATTTAGAGTATGTGGCTGATTCACTTAATAATATCTGGCAATTAGAAAGTCTTTGAATCAGATTTCTTACAGTGCTTTGCAAATGTTTTGTGCAACTCATAACATGCCTTGATAGGTCCTACACATTTTTACAGCTATGGGACGCTAAGGCACACATGGAGTGAATTGCTCTCGGTCATTCATCAAGTTAGTGACAGGAGTGAGAATTAGTCCAGCAGGTATCAGAAGGGGAGAGCGTGTGATAGTGTTAGGAAGAGACCTCTTCTTTTACCATGCTCTCCTTTCAGGCAACATGTGCCATCTTTGAAGTGGTGTCAGCATTGCAGTTGAGCAAAACTGTGCAGGAGCTGTTCCCGGAGTTGTTCACTGTTCTTCTGCAGCAGATCAGCCAAACCCTAGGACAAAAGATGCCTTTGCCCAGGATGAGACGCCGAAGGAGGTTATTTAGAAAAGGACAACAACTATGTGAGGGCAACCCTTGCAGGTAATTAGAAGAAAGGGAGCAAAACAAAGAGAATCCCAGTACATTTGTGGGACACTCCCCAGGAGTTCTCAGGGTTATGAGGCACCTTACCATCACCTGCTTTTAATATGAGAAAGTCTTGTTTGTGCTTGCTATAGGTCAGTTCCCTGAAACCACCAAGCTCTGGCAACACAAACACTACTATCTAGGCCTCCTCAGGCCTCAGTCTCTTTGTCCTCTCTTTCTGACTACAGCTTAGAGAATCTCTATCAACAGATTCTCCTCTAAGAGAAGTCTCCCTGCGATTTACGTGCATCTCCCCACCAATCGGCTTTCCCCCATCTCTTAGTTTAAAAACTGCTCTACAGCCTTTTAAATGTTTAGTGCCAGTAGTCTGGTTCCACCCTGGTTTAGGTGGAGCCCATCCTTCCTGTATAGGCTCCCCCTCTCCCAAAAGTGTCCCCAGTTCTTGATAAATCCAAACCCCTCTTCCCTACACCATCGTCTCATCCACGCATTGAGACTCTGAAGCTTTGCCTGCCTACCTGGTCCTGCGCATGGAACTGGAAGCATTTCCAAGAATGCCACCATAGAGGTCCTGGATTTCAGTCTCTTTCCTAGCAACCTAAATTTGGCCTCCAGGACATCTCTCCTACCCTTCCCTATGTCATTGAGACCTACATGTACCACGACCACCGGCTCCTCCCCAGCACTACACATAAGTCTATCTAGATGCCTCTAGCATTTTGTCTCTTTTGCTCTCTGTTTCCCTCAAACACTGCTGTGGATGTCCCTTTAGGCAGATTCCTTATTCATGGGAGAATAGGTTTGTTGATTCTATAGCCCCACTCTAGCCAGGCAATCAGGTACATTTCTATCCAATTAGGCTTTCTCTGGGGAAGCTAATTAGTACTAGTAGTTACCAGAGTGCTGACCCCAAGTACAAGCTCTCAGCACCCTGTCACATCTCGCTGGACATAGGGCCCCAAAATATCCATTAGTGATCACTAATCTCTCTGTGTCCCAGCTTTTGGGGTCTGATTGTGAATTTTTTCCATATTACTGTACTGTGCTAGTGCCCATACACCTTGCAGATAGGAGAAAGTGACTGCAAAATGTTGTCCATAGCAACACTAGTAATATGAGATGTATGAGACTGAAATACCTCCTGGGAATTAAGTCCTTCCAAAAACAGTGGTCCCCAGGATACTGTCAATGGATGAACTGTCAATGAACAACAGACCTGACAAGTAACTGGGGTTTCCTGACTGCTTAGGCTGTGCCTTTCTATTGGTTACTACAGTTCTGTGCCTCTTTTCCCCCAGGCTTTCTATTGAAGCATTAGAGGCTGTGCTTCTCAAGGCTATGAATGAGAAGCTGATACGAACTCTCTGGAAGCAGAAAACTTGGATGCTTCTTGAAAATCCGCAGACTCACCACGAGGGGGTGTGTTTGCTGGTGAGGTAAGAGATCTAGGAGACAGCACTTCATCCTCAGGGATCGGCAACAAATAGAGTGACTGACAGGGAACTTTCAGGTATAGCTTTGTGCGGGGTGCCCTGGGTGAGAAACACAGAGCTTCCATGCGTAGGTTTTAGAGTTGTATGGTCATAGCAGCTAAGCTTTTGAAGTGCACAGTCTGCCCCATAAGTGGTTCCTTTTGTCTTCCAGGGTTCTGCAAAGATCTGGACTAATAACAGTGGAGATCATACAGAGCCTCCTTCCCTGGGTAAATTCCCCATCAGAAAACCAGCGAGTCACCAGCACAGCTTTCTTTGCTCAGGTATGAGCAGTTCCACCATTAGGCTGTTATCTGTTGTTTACCTTTCTCTGAGGAATTGTACAGTTCAGTTCATAGGAATTCATTTTAGATAGTAGAATGTGTCCTTTATAAGGAAATCTCATAAGGAACTTCATTACACCTTTCTTAATCATTTTCTCTTTGTTATTTTTGGGGCCTATACTAGCCTAGCCTAGCTGCCTATTCTAGTTGCTGGTTAAGAGAGAGTGAGCAAGATATAGATAGGCTACATCTACATTGGCAAGATTTTGCGCAAATAGGGTATGTCTACACTACAGCACTAATTCGAATTAACTTAATTCAAATTAGTTAATTTGAAATAAGCTAATTCGAATGAGTGCATTTAGACCTAAAACTAATTCGAATTAGCATTTTGCTAATTCGAAATAGCATGTCCACATTGAGTGGACCCTGAACCGAAGTTAAGGCTGGCCAGAACCAGTGCCGTCAGGGCATCAGGTTAGGACTTAAGGTGTGGAGCTGCTTCCTCAGGCTAGCCGAGGGCTGTGCTTAAAAAGACCTGACCCCCACCCCGGACAGACAGTTCTCAGGATTCCCCGCTTGCATGTCTAACTCGATGGGGACATCAAAGCAGTCCTGTCTTGGAGTGCCCTGAATGCCCACACTCGGCACATTTCAGCACTCGACCATCAGCCCGGCTGCACTTGCCGCAGGCTGCCATCTGGGGGAGGTCAATCAGGGGGCTATCAGGATCCAGGAGGCCCTACAGGAAAGCTTCCACCCCGAGGAGCCCGCAGAGCCACCCCAGTCCTCCCCATCGGGGGCTCGTGCCCCATTCCTCCCTCACCTCCTTCCACTTACCCTTCCCGAGCCCCCTCTTCCTGATGTAAAAAATAAAGGACATGTGTTCAAAAATAGAAACTCTCTTTATTTAACAAAACTGGGGGCGGAGGGGATTAACCTCTGGGGGACTGGGAAAAGGAGGTGGGAGAGGGGAAGAAAGAGGGTGGGAGAGGGGAGGTGGAAACCTGGGAGGAGGGAGCTGGAAGGGGGAAGCCAGGGGAAGAAGGAGGAGGGGAAGTATCAAACTATGGTACGCCATATCTTCAGAACTGTGTACAGATGTGGTCTTCTCACCTCAAAAACGATATGGCCTTGGAAAGGGTTCAGAAAAGGGCAAGTACAATGATTAGGGGTTTGGAACAGGTCCCATATGAAGAGAGGCTACAGAGATTGCGACTTTTCAGCTTAGAAAAGAGGAGACTGAGGGGGGATATGATAGAGGTCTATAAAATCATGAGTGGTGTGGAGAGGGTGCATAAAGAAAAGTTCTTCATTAGTTCCCATAATATAAGGACTAGAGGACACCAAATGAAATGAATGGACATCAGGTTTAAAACTAATAAAAGAAAGTTCTTCTTCACACAAAGTTCTTCTTATAGTCAACCTGTGGAACTCCTTGCCACAGGAGGCTTTGAAGCCTAGAACTATAACAGAGTTTAAAGAGAAGTTAGATACATTCATGGAGGTTGGGTCCGTGGAGTGCTATTAGCCAGGGGGTAGGAATGGTGTCCCTGGCCTCTGTTTGTGGAAGGCTGAAGATGGATGGCACGAGACAAATGGCTTGGTCATTGTCTTCGGTCCATCCCCTCTGGGGTACCTGGTGTTGGCCGCTGTCGGCAGACAGGCTACTGGACTAGATGGACCTTTGGTCTGACCCAGTACGGCCATTCTTATGTTCTTATGTACTAAGCGCAGGGCTCAGGGTCGGGGGTCTCACTGGAACAACTTGATTTTCATGCAAACCTGCTCCTGGGTTTGGATGTGGCCTTTGGTGGCCAGGCTGGCAGCTATCCTGCCCTAGACGGCTGCATTCCTGTGCCTAGTGTGGAGGTCGTGGACGCTGGAGGCCTCCCCCCAAACCTCGATAATGTCCACGATCTCTGCACTAGACCAGGCAGGCGCCTGCCTCTTGTGGCCCTGGGCAGGCTCCTAGGAGCCGCCAGCCTGGTCCTGGGAAGAGGCGGAGGGCTGGGTGGCAGCGGGTGGCTGGCTCATGCCATGCCAGGTGCAGGGTCTGCTGGCTGGGTGCTGGCAGGCTTGCCACTGGCACAGGCACTGTAGCCAGACCATGCCCCTTTAAGGGCTCTGGGGCTGGGAGAGGGGCAGAAAAGTTTCCCTGGTTTGGCCCAGAGTGGCCATCAGGGCAACCTGATTAGGGTTAGCCTCCAACTAGTTCGAATTAAGTGGCTACACAGCCCTTAATTTGAACTACACAATTCGAACGAGGCGTTACTCCTCGTAGAATGAGGTTTACCTAGTTCGAATTAAGCGCTCCGCTAGTTCGATTTAAATTCGAACTAGCAGTTTGTATGTATAGCCGCTATTAAAGTTCATTCGAACTAACGGCTGTTAGTTTGAATTAACTTTGTACTGTAGACATACCCATACTTTTAACGCAAGAGTTTTTGCGTTAGAATATTTGCGCAAGAGAGCGTCTACACTGGCATGTGCTGTTGCGCTAAGAGGCGCTTTTCTGCAAACTCATCCGTGCCAGAATAGACGCTCTCTTGCGAAAGAAAGCTCCGATGGCCATTTTAGCCATTGGGCTTTCTTGCACAAGAAATTAATGTGGCCTGTCTACACTGGCCTCTTGCGCAAGAACAGTTGCACAGGAGGGCTTTTTCCTGAGCGGGAGCATCATAGGTTTTGCGCAAGAAGCACTGATTTTAGACATTAGAATGTCAGTGTTCTTGTGCAAGAACTCCCCACCAGTGTAGACAGGCAGCTGCTTTTGCGCAAAATCATGCCAATGTAGATGTAGCCATAGAATTTGAATTACTAGACCTTTTCTGACAATTCCTAGGGCTAATACTGACCAACAGCTCCTGATTTTGGTCTAGCTCAGCAAATCTTCTAAATGAATCTAGTGTCCTAATACTATAAAATAAGCAACATACAAATACATTAACATCTATCTTAGATTCTCATGAATGTAGAATAATAGATTCATAGATCATTAGAACTGGAAGGGATCTTGAGAGGTCTTCGAGTCCAATCCCCAGCCATCACGGCAGGACCAAGCACAGTCTAGATCATCCCTGACAGGTGTTTGTCTAACCTGCTCTTAAATATTTCTAGTGATGCAAATTCCACAACCTCCTGAGGCAATTTATTGCAGGGTTTAACCACCCTGACAGGCAGGACGTTTTTCCTGCTGTCCAACCTAAACTTCCCCTGATGTAATTTAAGCTCATGGCTTCTTATCCTATCCTTAGAGGCCAAGGAGAACAATTTTTCTCCATCTTCCTTAAAACATCCTTTTAGAAACTTGTATTATCTGAGTACTTCAAAATGAGAATGTAGTATCTGAGTGCCTCAAAACTCTTTAAAAGTATGTATCCCTACAACACCCCTGTGAGGCAGGGAAACACTATTAGTCCCATTTTGCAAACAGGAAACTGATGCACAGAAGGCCTAAGTGACTTGCCCAACATCATCTAGGAAGTCTTTGAGGGTGCAGGAAATTGAACTGGAACCTCCTAAGTCCTAGGCTGCTGACCACTGGAGCATCCTCCCTCTCCACAGACTTGCTATAACGTCTGTGTCATATTTCACATTTACGCTAAGTCGCTATTTTAGAGGCTCATCTGGTGGTTCTAGGAATCTGTTTGTGCCCCAAAATCTTTCTACACCCCACCTAGGAAAGGAGTCACAAACGTGGGTTTTCAAGGTCTGCCTAGAGAGGCCTCATGAAAGCTGCCAATCAGAGCCCAGCTGGCTCAGATATATGGAGCTACAGGGCTTTATTAGGTCAGTTCCTTTCAGGAAGTGGAGGGCCAAGAAAGGATGCTATTCTCTGGCCAAACCAATTCACAGGGGTTTATTTCAGGCAGCATTTTCTGAAGCTGAATTTGCAGAGAGAGAGTCCTTACGAGCCTTCAACATATAATTAGAGGGAGAAACTGAAAGTGGCCCCATAGGAAGAACCCAAGGAAAAAGTAGCAATAAACTGAAATGAAGCAATGACTCGCTGCTATTTCTAGGTTGGAACCAAGAGTAGTGGGCAGGCCCAGGTTCCCCAGTGGCATAAACCCGATGAAGGGGACAAGGCTTATGGAGAGGTTGAACAAAGAACAGAATATAAAGGGTCCAGAGTTGGGGCTGAAGACCCTAGTGAGGGCAACAGGACCTAAAAGGCATTTGTTTGGACTTTGGGACTTGGCCAGAGGGCTGAGCCATGGAAGACTCACTAAGATCGACTGGCAGGATGCACCTGGGCGAGAAAAGGACTGTGGTATCAAATGCAGTCACTGAGAGGCTTTCAAGGGATGAGCAATCCCCCATTATAGTGCCTAAAAGGAAAAAATCCATGTTTTTAACACAGTACTCATTCATATAGAATAATAAATTACAGTGTATTACGTGTCTCCTCAAATTATATTCGCTATCTTAATGAACAGATTAGAGCTAATGGACATGTTGATTTTATTTCAGCTAATGACTGATCCCATACTCAGGGAGAAGAAGACCCTTAAGTCTGCCTTACATATATTAGAAGAAAGGTCACGGGACAATAACAGCATTGTCCGTCAAATGGCTGTAAGAGGCCTAGGCAATTTAGTCTATGGGGCACCTGAGAAGGTAAGATAGAATACTGAATACAATGCAGCATAACTAGAGAAACTAAAGGAAACAATTGCTCAGGATTTACAGAGGCCATGCACAATGCACTAGGCCAACTTCTGCTCTCTCATACCCCTGTAACCTCTTTGCAGTCAATACACAGCAGGTTTGTTCCCTTGGTAAGCTGGGCATAAGGAAACAATATGGACTTAATATGATCATATGTAAATGTATACTCCCAGGAATGAAGAGTGTAGGCTTTATTTCCAAGATGAGAGATTCTATTCCAGGAAACAGAGACACTAAAAAACTCAAATCATGATAGATAATCAGCTGAACGTAAGCGCCCAGTACAAAGCTGTGACCAAAAGAGCTGAGGTGATCCTCGGAGGCATAGACAGAGGGATTCTGAATAAGAATAAAGAAGTTATTTTACCTCTGCTTATGGCACTGGTGTGAGAACTGCTAGAATACTATGTCAGGATCATGCCTGCAATTCAAGAAGGATGCTGATAAATTGGAGAAGAGTCACAAGAATTTTCAAAGGGCTAGAAAATGTGCCTTTAGATTCAATGGGGGGGGGGGGGGGGCGGGGAATGAAGCTAAACTAATTCAGACTGCTAGTAAGGCATACATTTTAATGGTAATTTTAATCATTGGAACCATTTACCAAGGGTTGTGGTGGGGTCTCTATCAGTAGCAACTTTAAAAACAAGATGGGCTGTTTTTCTAAAAGAGGTGCTCTAGTCAAACAGACATTATTTTGGGGAGGTTCTGTGTTGTGAAGGAGGTCAGACTGAATGATCACAATGGTCCCTTTTGGCCTTCAAATCTAAGTAATTAGAAATCTAATAGGATTACATAGGCGTAATATGGCACAGAGTTTGGCTTATTGTAGCTAGTACCTGATGTAAAATATAGCTATAGGTCACTAGGGGGGCAGATGAAATTCCCACTGCTTCATAATTGCTAAAAAAAACATATTAGAAATGTGGTTAGTGGAAAGTGTTTTTTAATGTCATACGTCTGAACAGGTGAAAAAGTACAAGAAGTTTCTTCTGGAGGCACTGATCAGGACTTTAGAAGACACTTTCAGTTCTGAAGTCGTCGAAAGCATGAAGGCACTGGCCAAAGTCCTTAAGGAGCTGAAAGGGAAGGACATAGGTTCTTCCTTCAGAGACCTCACCACACAGATCCGGAAGTACTTCGATAATGTACGTGAACAGAAGCCTTCAACCCCAGTTCAGCTGACATTGATGAGGCTCCATTTACAATGCATGATGTGTCCTCACTGGGCATTGTTCATGTCAGAATGAAGTGATTTTAGGCCTTAGGGAAGAGATGTGTTTTATGGAGGAGCAGAGAATTAAGAAAATGAGGATGCCATCCCTGCTCCTTCAGTCTCACCCTTCTGTTCATCTTTATTTCCAATGAGAATGGCAAAGGAAGTATGAATACTAGATTAGGTAGCTGCATAACAAGGAAAATGGGCATACAGGGTGTAATAGACTGTTTTGGGCCTGCTCCATACGATTTTTATGTCAGATGGTTGAAATTATTCCATTTTGCAGAGAAGTTTGAGATTTCAAATTTTGGTTTTGTTCCTATTTGGGGGACACACCCCCCAGCCCAAATTTCAAAACTCTTTGTGAAACAGTAATACTATTCTCAACCCAGCTCTACTGGGAGCCTTGCCTGAGGGCAGTCTACTGGCAGACTATGCTGGAGACAGGGAACCTGGAAACACTGGGAATTAGAGGTGCCAGGGTGCACATTTCCTGGCTCCTTGTCAGCCTGCCAGACAGGCTGTTCTGAAGGTGAGGGCCAGGAAGCCCAAGATCCCAGTCAGCCTGCTAGATGGGTCACCAAGAAGCTGACCAAGTACCCCTACTTGGCTTCTGGAAGAATTTTGTCAAAATTGAACTGTCTTCAAAGTATTTTGATGAATCAACACATTTGGCCCAAACTTGATTAATTCCAGTTCTTTTAAACTTCTGTCGTTGGAATCACTCTACCCTAATGTAGAAGAGACAGCTGTGCTAGATACATGATGTGGTTATTTCTTCGTTACCAACCTGTGTGGCTTTCTTGGCTATAGGAGGACAACACTCTTCGTGCATTGGCCTTTGTCCTGTTTGGTATCCTGGCCGGCTCTGCAAAGAGAAAATGGAAGGACTATTTTGCCAAGCAGGTTAGACAGAGCTGGGTCACGCTTCTTATGCACCTGCAAGATCCAAGCCCTGAGGTTTCAATGGTAAGAATGACAGTGACTTAATTACTAAGCAAAAAGAATCTTCCTCCTGATGCCAGGGGAGCTCTGCTATTCCTTCCCGCAGTGGAGACCTAAATTCTTCCCTCAGTTCATTGCCCTCCTTTTGAGTTAATCCCAGACAGGCTGGTCCTTAGCAGCCAGGGTTGTCTCACTGGAGTTCAGGATAGGTCATGGGTCTGATCCCAAGAGTTCATTCCTGCCTATCTCTGCACCCCACGTTCCTGCCTCCCCACAACAGAGGAAAGGCCACAGCTATGCCTAGTGAAGCAGCTTTCATAGCTACATCCGTTCTGAAAAAACATTGCTGCTATCTCCAGTTTTCAGTATTATAAAATCATAGAACCATAGGTTTGGAGGAGACCTCAGGAGGTCACTGAGTCCAACCTCCTGCCCAAAACAGGACCAGCCTCAACTAAACAATCCCAGCCAGGGCTTTGTCAAGCTAGGACTTGAAAACTCTAGATTTAGAGGTTCCGTTGCCTCCCTAGGTAACCCATTCCAGTGCTTCACCACCTTCCTAGTAAAATAGTTTTTCCGACTATCCAACCTAGACCTCCCCCACTGTAACTTGAGACCATTGCTCCTCATTCAGTCATCTAGTACCACTGAGAACAGCCTCTCTCCATCCTCTTTGAAATCCCCCTTCAGGTAGTTAAAGCCTTCTATCAAAGCTCCCCTCACTCTTCTCTTCTGAAGACTAAATAATCCCAAATCCCTCAGCCTCTCCTTGTAAATCATGTGTTCCAGCCTCCTAATCATTTTTGTTGCCCTCCGTTGGACTTTCTCCAATGTATCAACATTTTTTAAGTAATGGGGTGCCCAGAATTGGATGCAATACTCCAGAAGTAGAATCCCTTTCCCCCTATTAAAGTCATGCTGGCATATTTTCTGTCTATTACTTCAGGGGAATCCCTTTTATTCTTGGGGTAGATGAGCAGTCAAGGACATGAGTTCCATTTGAATGAGCACAATACGTGTTATGGAACAATTCAATGGTGCAACCCTCTTTTTCAGGAGTGCAGAGCTACATTTCATCTCTGTGCCCCATTTTTGGGACTGAAGAGGCTCCAAACTATACTTAATGAGCATCTTAGTTGGAGAACCGAGCTGAACCCTGAGGAGCTCCAGATGGATATCTGCAGACACCTTGTGAGTGACCTATAGAATTATATGAGATTATTGACAGCATAGGCTTGTGGTGTAGAAGCAGGGGGAATGTGTGATGGGCAATGGAAGTATCTATGGGTATGTCTACGCTACAAAGTTAGTTTGAACTAACGGACGTTAGTTCGAACTAACTTTCATAGGCGCTACACTAGCGCTCCGTTAGTTTGAATTTAATTCGAACTAACGGACCGCTTAGTTCGAACTAGGTAATCCTCATTCCACGAGGATTAAGCCTAGTTCAAACTTACTAGTTCGAATTAAGGGCTGTGTAGCCCCTTAATGCGAACTAGTGGGAGGCTAGCCCTCCCCAGGTTTCCCTGGTGGCCACTCCGGCCAACACCAGGGAAACTCGTATGCCCCCCTCCCGGCCCCGGACCCCTTAAAGGGGCACGGGATGGCTACGGTGCCCATGCCAGGTGCAAGCCTGCCAGCACCCAGCAGGCAGACCCTGCACCTGGTGCGGATCGAGCCACCCACCCGATGCCCCCCAGCCCTCCCCCTCTTCCCGGGACCAGGCTGGCGGGTCCTGGAAGCTGGCCTGGGACCGCAAAAGGTGGGCTCCCTCCTGGGCTAGTGCGGACATCGTGGACCTCGTCCACGATCTCCGCACTAGGCACAGGAAGGTGGCCGGCTAGGGCAGGAGAGCTGCCAGCCTGGCCACCCAGGAGCAGGAGTGCATGAAAATCAAGGTAGTCCACTGAGACCCCCGACCCTGAGCCCTGAGCTTACAATGGCCATCCTGGGTCAGAACAAAGGTTCATCTATCCCAGTAGCCTGTCTGCCGACAGCGGCCAACCCTAGGGACCCTGGAGGGGATGGACCGAAGACAGTGACCAAGCCATGGTCACTTCAAACTGGTACTAGTTTGAAGCCTGTTACCCATTCCTTTCCTTTGGTGTCCTCTAGTCCTTCTTTATGGGAACTAATGAAGAACTTTTCTGTATGCACCCTCTCCACCCAACTCCTGGTTTTAGAGACCTCTATCCTGTCCCCCCTCCGTCTCCTCTTTTCTAAGCTGAAAAGTCCCAGTCTCTTTAGCCTCTCTTCATATGAGACCTGTTCCCAACCCCTGATCATTTTAGTTGCCCTCCCCTCTGCCACCCTCTCTCTTCCCCTCTCCCACCCCCTTTTCCCAGTCTCCCCCAGTTTTGTTCAATAAAGACAGATTCCATTTTTGAACACAATTGTCCTTTATTTTGTACATCAAGAAGAGGGGCTAGGGAAGGGTAAGTGGAAGGAGTTGAGGGCGGAATGGGGTACGCGCCCCCGATGGGGAGGACTGGGCTGGCTCTGCGGGCTTTAGTGGTGGAAGCTCTCCTGCAGCCCCCCAATTGCCCCATCTCCCCAGATGGCAGGCTGCGCAAAGTGCATCCGGTCTGATGGCCAAGTGCTGTGATGTGCCCAGTGTGGGCACTCCGGGCACTCCAAGCCAGGACTGCTTTGCAAGCGGGGCACCCCTGAGAACTGTCTGTCCGGGGTGGGGGTTGGGACCCTTTAAGCACAGCCCTCGGCTAGCCTGAGACAGCATCTCCACGCTCTAAGTCCTCCTCTGATGTCCTGCCGGCACTGCTTCCGGCCATCCTTAAGCCCGGTTCAGGGTCCACTTAATGTGGACATGCTAGTTCGAATTAGTAAAACGCTAATTCGAACTAGTTTTTTAGTCTAGATCCGTTAGTTTTAATTAGCTTAGTTCGAATTAAGTAATTCGAACAAAGTTAGTTCGAATTAACGTTGTAGTGTAGACGTACCCTATTAGAGTGGGATACAGGACTGAGGGTGAGAGGAATGTAAATCTGCCATAGATTCCCACTTTCCCCACTTCTACACAGCCTCCTGTCCTTTCTTTTATTTACTTGTTTAAATTAAAAAAAAAGTCTGAGTGAGTCCAATAACTGACAGCAGTGGCAAGAGGAACACAGACTGTTTACTTGTGGTTTGTAAAGGCATGTGTTGGCAGTCAAAGGGCATTTCTAGCCAGAGAGAGCTCATGTGTCCCTGATTTTCTCTAGGCCAAAGAGAAGGCTGAGCTACTGGAGAACTTTTACAAAAGCACCATCACATACTTCTGCAGCAGCTGGGAAGAGATCCGGGCAGTTGCAGCCAAGTTAGCTGGTGAGAGAAAGTGTGCCGTGTCCCTTTTGGTATTCCCTTTGAGGTAGACAGAAAAAGTCCCTGTGTGCAGCACTGAGCTACTATTAATCTCTCCGTGCTGTGACTTCTCATGCATAAATGGAGATGTTAATGTTCTCCTACTTCTCCAGTGTGGTGTTAGGAGGAATTTGTAATTTGCAATAGAATGCTTTGAGATGGCGCAGTCATTTAGTAGCAGAGGCTGGCACACTGTCACGTAGGGTATGTTTATTCTCCGATCAAACTAGTGTGCTAAAAATAGAGTAGCTGTGGCAGGAGTAGCAGGAGGGGTTAACTATTCCAAGGATGATCCCATCCAAACCCAAAAGTCTGTTCTCAAGGTGGCTAGCTCCTCCGACTGCTTCTGTCATCTGACCTGCACTCTATTTTTAGTAGTCCGAGTTAGTGTGGACTCAAACTATAGACCTAAGCTCAGTGTTGTTGACTGTTCCTTACTGGTGCTTCATCACTGGGAGGTAGGCAGGCCACCGCCACACAGTGCCTGCTGTTGCAGGTTCCTGATTGCCTTGCCCAGGAAGCACTAGATTCCTCCCCTTTGGCCCTGTGCCATCCTTTCCTTAGCACACCCATGCAAGCCAGGCAAGCATTGTGGCCTAATTAATTTATCCATGTGAGATCCTTGCTTAGTACGCACTTATTCCTGGCCCCAGCCCTTTGTTCACACCACTAGATTAATACACTATCCTAGTATATCTCCACTAACTGACAGCAGTGGCAAGAGGAACATAGATTGTTTAAAGCAAATGAGGTTTTATGTAAACATTCTTAATTTTTTTCTCTTCTTCTCTTCAGTGTGGACGCTAAACTTTTCTAGTATTTTCTTGCCTACAGCTCACCTTAGACCCACAATAGAAGCCAAAGGGCCAATGTTATCACCTTGCACTTAACAAGAGAAGGTTTTTTATTGATGTTTATTTTACACTGCTTATTTAGGCATCATCCTGGAACATACGGACACCAAGAATATGAAATGGCTGGACATGGAACATCTGTTGACCTGTAAGTAACAAATACAGGTGAAATCCTATTCATTAGTGAGTTATAAAGAAATTTAGCTGACAAGCAAGCAGTAACTGATACCACAGGTGTGAAGTGCATCAGCCACACATCAAAGGACAGATTCAGCTTTAGTCTGCTCTGAAAGAGGTACGTCTACACTACAGCGTTAATTCAAGTTAACTTAATTCGAAATAGTTAATTTGAATTAAGCTAATTCGAATTATGCATCTATACACAAAACCTATTTCAAAATAGCATTTTGTTCTTTTGAAATAGCGCGTCCACACTGAGTGGACCCTGAACCGAAGTTCAGGCTGGCCGGAACCAGTGCTGGCAGGGCATCAGGTTAGGACATAGTGTGTGGGGCTGCTGCCTCAGGCTAACTGAGCTCCGTGCTTCACGGGACCCTACCCCCACCCCGAACAGACAGTTCTCAGGGTTCCCCGCTCGCTTGTCTACCCCGATGAGGGAGAGCAAAGCAGTCCTGTCTTGGAGTGCCCTGAGTGCCTGCACTCGGGACACCACAGCACTCGGCCACATGGAGCCAGAGCTGCCCCTGGGCACACCGGTGCGTCTCGTAGGGTTGTTGCCATCAGCCCAGCTGCACTTGCTGCAGGCTACCGTCCGGGGAGTCCATCGGGGGGCTGTCAGGATCCAGGAGGCCCTGCAGGAGAGTGTCCACCCCGAGGAGCCCTCAGAGCCACCCCGGTCCTCCCCACCGGGGGCTCGTGCCCCATTCCTCCCTCACGTCCATCTACTTACTCCTCCCTAGCCTCCCTTCCTGATGTCAAATAAAAGACATGTATGTTCAAAAATAGAAACTGGGTTTATTGAACAACAGGGTGAACCTCTGGGGAGACTGGGAAAAGGAGGTGGGAGAGAGGAATAGAGTGGGTGGGAGAGGGGAGGGTGAAACCTGGGAGGAGGAAGTTGGAAGGGAGAAGCAAAGGGAAGAAGGGGGAAGGGAAGATCAGGGCCCAAGGTTGGGGGTCTCACCGCACCAACTTGATTGTCATGCAAACCTGCTCCTGGGTTCGCATGTGGCCTTTGGTGGCCAGGCTGGCAGCTATCCTGCCATTGACGGCCGTGTTCCTCTGTCTAGTGCGGAGATCATGGATGCTGGGGCATCCCTCCCAAACCTGAATAAGGTCCATGATCTCCACCTTGGACCAGGAAGGCACCCGCCTTCTCCAGCCCCTGTCAGGCTCCTGGGTGCTGGCAGACTGCTCCTGAGGAGCAGTGGAGGGTTGGCTGCCAGTGCCTTGCTGGCTCACGTTTTGTGGCTACTGGCTCAGGGGCCCCGGTGGCCACTGCTGGCTCTTGGCTGGTAGGCTTGGATCTGGCACGGGCCAGGGTCTATCCCTTTAATGGCTCTGGGGCCAGAGGGAGAGGAGAGGAAGTTTTCCTGGTTGTGCCCAGAGTGGCCACCAGGGCTCCCTGGGAAGGGCTGGAGGCCCCCTATTTTGAATTAATTGTCTACACAGCACTTAATTTGAAATAGCTATTTCAAATTTGGTGTTACTCCTCGTAGAATGAGGTTTACCAAATTTGAATTAAGCGCTCTGCTATTTCGAATTAATTTCGAAATAGCGGTTTGCATGTATAGATGCTATTAAAGTTAATTCAAAAGAACAGCTGTTATTTTGAATTAACTTTGCGGTGTAGACGTACCTGGAGGAAACTGCAGCCAGTGTGATATAAGTCAGTGCATCTCCTGGCTACCCTGGCAATGCCTCTTCCCAACCTGTGTGATCCACTCTTTGGGCTCCATCGGCTCCCTGGGAGCCACTTTTTGCTACCCCAAACTCCACACCATCAGATTTATTTCTGTCAGGAGATGTAAAATAACTTAAAAGCAGAAGCTATTGAGTCAATGGAGCACCTTCCAATTGGATGAGTTTCTGGTAGGGTCAGGGTCTCCCCTCTCCCCCCTCCTCCATCTCAGTTTGGAGCTTGGAAGGATCCCAATGGAGGAACCTAAAGCTTTGTTTGTACAGAGAGCTTCTGGAGCTTGGTACTCACTGGTACTAAATCTCCAGCTACTGCAGGCATAGGTGACTATATGAAAAGTGAGTCATATTCTCTGTAATTCCAGCTCTCCAGGTCCTACAGAATGACCCAAGTCCCATTGTCCAGCTGGTGGCAACTCAGGTCCTAAGAGACATCTGACCTGGATGAGTGCTCGGGGAATGAAGCACAGACAAATAGAAGAAAGAGCTCCTGCTTCTGTTTCCAGCTTGCACATCATATACTTGGGTGGGAAGCTAGACTGAACGCTATATCTGCTAGCTGTCTATGGGGTAGGGGAGTAGTATAAGGGCCCTACCATCAATCAAACATTAGCCCCGCCACCTGACCCTGGAAGTCCCGTCCCCCCCCGACTCCCCGGAAGTCCCTTCTCCCTTGTCACTGGCAGTCCCGCCCCTGGAGGGTAGTACATCCGGGTCGAGAGGGACAGGTGACCGGAAGTAAAAAAGGATGTCATGTGACCCCGGTTAGGCCCGTCCCCTGTCACCGGAAGTCCCGCCCTTGGGGGTAATACATCCGGGGTCAAGAGGGGCAGGTGACCGGAAGTAAGGGGTGTCATGTGACCCCTCTAAGGACTTGCCCCTCCTCCCTCTACCAATCAGGAAGGGCTTTCCCCGTAGGAACGCCCCGCGAACCGCTTTGACCAATCGGGGGGCAGTTCCGGGAACGGATGACCCGCCCAGAAGTGGGTCGTGTGACCCCTCTAAGAACTCAACCCGCCTCCCTCCACCAATCAGGAGGAGTTTTTTCCCTGTAGGACCGCCTCCTGAACTGCTTTGACCAATCGGGGGGCAGTTCCGGGAACGGATGACCCGCCCAGAAGTGGGTCGTGTGACCCCTCTAAGAACTCACCCTGCCTCCCTCTACCAATCAGGAGGGTTTTTTTCCCTGTAGGACCGCCCCACAAATCGCTTTGACCATTCGGGGGGTGCAGTTCTGGGACCAGTTGACCAGACCGGAAGCTGGTCGTGTGACCCCTCTAAGAGCTTCCCGTGACACCCTCTGTCAATCAGAGCATAGCACTTCCCCATAAGTTCTAGCGCCACACAAAAGAGGCCATCTTGTTCCAAGATACAGCTAGGACACCGCAGCGGCACGCCCACGCTGTCTGAGCACGTTCCGCTCAAGCAGAGGCGGCAACAATACCTGCAAGAGTGGTCATGACTGTATACTGTGTGGCAAAACTCACAATAATTTTTCGCTCCGAACAACTTTTTCACATCCAGAACCCCATAGTAATGCTCATCTCCGCCAAGCACCGCGCGCCCGGGGCCGGCGCTCCCCCCGCAAGCGCCACGCGCCCGGGGCCGGGGCCGGCGCTCCCCCCGCTAAGCGCCGCGCGCCCGGGGCCGGCGCTCCCCCTGCCAAGCGCCGCGCGCCCGGGGCCGGCGCGCCCCCCCGTGCAAGCGCCACGCGCTATGTGCCCAGGGCCAGGTCAGCCCCGAGCACCTGGCGGGTGCATGCAAATGCCCCTGCGGGCGCCATAGCGCCCGTGGGCACCGTGTTGGGGACCACGGACCTACGGCAATAACAGTATTTAATAAGATTTCCAAACACAGTTCAGCACATAGGCCCTGGAGCTTGCAGTTTATACCCTCTGGAGTCCAAGTCAAACAGTCATGGTACCGCTGGGCTGGCGCATTTATGACACAACCCTCACAGTCCTCAAAAAGCTTTTCCCTAAGACAGTGACTAAGGACGGTATAAACACTAATGCGTACAATAGAGCGCATAACTTTTTTACGCTTATGATGTGGCACTGGCTCAACTAGGTCAATGCACAGCCACCTCCTGAATTCTTCATGGCCGTCATCCTAGGCGTTCTCTTCAATGCTTTGTATCGGTGTTGAGCAAAAACAAGGTGGGCCCGGTTCGTCTTCCTCGTCCGATGCAATGCTGTCCTGGGTCTGACGGTCAGCTAGAAAGGCATCGTCAAGCTGTCAAAAGATTGCCAGAAAGAAATAATGTAAGACGCTCTGGTCATTTTTTTTTTAAAGTTTACAAAATCCCGGATTCCTAACCCCATGATGCCCCAACTTCGATCTTTCATTTACCTATTTGGCTTCTTTTCCATGCGTCTTGTCTGACTCCTGGGAGCCATGGGCACCTTCTTCCTCCAGGCTATCTAGCTTGTCTGGCTGCATCGTGAGCGGTTGGGTTTCGGTGTCAGATATTGGTGTATCCATCAGCGGGTGGGTCAAAGGGCTCCCTTCAACTTCTCCTTCCTCCTCGGAACTGTCGCTGATGTAGCGCTTTCTTCTCGGCACCAAAACAAAGTTGGTGAAAGAAGCCATGTTTCTGCTCAGCGTTTGCACGCTCTCTGAAACACTTGCTCTTGGAACAAGATGGCCTCTTTTGTGTGGCGCTAGAACTTACGGGGAAGTGCTATGCTCTGATTGGCAAAGGGTGTCACGGGAAGCTCTTAGAGGGGTCACATGACCCGTCTTCGGTCTGGTCAACGGGTCCCGGAACTGCACTCCCCGGATTGGTCAAAGCGATTTGTGGGGTGGTCCTACAGGGAAAAAACCCCTCCTGATTGGTAGAGGGAGGCAGGGCGAGTTCTTAGAGGGGTCACACAACCCACTGCTGGGTGGGTCATCCGGTCCCAAAACTGCCCCCCGATTGGTCAAAGGGGTTCGCGGGGCGGTCCTACAGGGAAAAACCCCCTCCTGATTGGTGGAGGGAGGCGGGGCAAGTTCTTAGAGGGGTCACACAACCCACTGCGGGGCGGGTCATCCGGTCCCAGAACTGCCCCCCCGCTTGGTTAAAGCGGTTCGCGGGGCGGTCCTACAGGGGAAAAACCCTTCCTGATTGGTTGAGGGAGGCGGGGCGAGTCCTTAGAGGGGTCACATGACACTCCTTACTTCCGGTCACCTGCCCCTCTTGACCCCGGATGTATTACCCCCAAAGGCAGGACTTCCGGTGACAGGGGACGGGCCTAACGGGGGTCACATGACACCCGGTCAGCTGTCCCTCTTGACCCGGATGTACTACCATCCAGTGGCCGGACTTCTGGTGACAGGGGAGAAGGGAATTCTGGCGGTCAGGGGGCGGGACTTCCGGGATCAGGGGGCAGGGCTAACGTTTGATTGATGGTAGGGCCCTTATACTACTTAGGGGATTCCACATGCCGGGGGAATTCACTAAGGGTGGCTTTAATTGGCATTTAAGCATCTAACTGTGGATTTTGGTGATTTCCTTTAGATATCCAGGGCCTTTAACTGTGCTTGTATTGTCCAGTCTCATAAGTTGCTGAGTGTCCTCAAACTCCCTCTGATGATATTGGGAGTTCAGAACACTCTGCCCTTCAAAGAAGGTACTCAGCAGATATCATTCGTCCTCCAAATTTAGAGGCTATGATCCTCCACCTCATAGAAAAAGTTTCCTGAATAGTTAGGTTTCTAGTCTCTCTCAGCACTTTACTCTTGCCCTCCTGGGTTCTGGGCCTATGAGGAGTCACCAGACAACAGTTAGCAAAGGAGGGTAAAAGGCTGAGGGGGTCTGGGATATCATTGTCTGTGGTTCTCAATGGGGAGAGAATCTTCCTGTGATGGCTGAATATGGGAAGGGGATCAGTGTTTTCCCCTGTTGAATTGACACTTTCTGATCATTCACTATATTAGGTAATAGGAGTTCCCCTAATCTTGTGGTGTTTCCTGTTTTGGAGATTGTTTTCCATTCCATATCCAGCAGCTTAATCCCAACCCATATTATTATATTTATTAAGGGGCATTGTACAAATGCTGATGACTCTTTAAGTTTATTTCTCAGGTGCTGGCCATGCTGTGTCTCACAAACAGTCACCTGTAAATAACCCTCCCCTGTAAATAATATAGTGTTTGTATTTACTGTGCACATGTTTCCAATTAAACTCTTTGAAGTATCTGTTTCAATTACTCAGGGGCCTGATTTCTTCTTTCAGAGTATGTCTACACTACAGCATTATTTCAAAATATCTTATTTCGAAATAGCGCGTCTACACACAAAATGCATTTTGAAATAGCGTTTTGCTATTTCGAAATAGCGCGTCCACACTGAGTGGACGGTGAATCGCATTTAAGGCCGGACAGAATCAGGTCCGGCAGGGCATCAGGTCAGGAGTTACTTTGTGTGGCTGCTGCCTGAGGCTGTCTGAGGCCTGTGCTTAAAGGCACCCCCTTGGACAGCCAGTTCTCAGGTTTCCCTGCTTGCTTGCCTACCTCCATGAGGGACAGGAAACCATTTTGTCTCTGTGTGCTCTGGTTGCCTTCACTCGGGACATCACAGCACTCTGCAACGTGAAGCCAGAGCTGCCCCTGGGCACTCTGGTGCTTTTCGTGGACGCGTTGCTGCGGGCCTGTCTGAACCTTCTGCAGGCTGCCATCTGAGAGGTCCATCAGGGGGCTGTCAGTATCCAGGAGGCTCTGCGGGAGAGCTTCCATCCTGAGGAGCCCTCAGAGCCTCTCTGGTCTGCCCCACTGGGGGCTTGTGCCTCATTCCTCCCTCACGTCCTTCCACTTACCTCTCCCTAAGCCCCCTTCCTGATGTCAAATAAAATACATGTATTTTCATGAACACAAACTATCTTTATTTAACAAAACCCCGGGGGAGAGGGGGGAGAATGAAACTCTGGTGAGACTGGGGAAAGGAGGCGGGAGAGAGGAGAAGAGAGGGGGGGGAGAGGGAAGGGGGAAAACTTGGGGGGAGGAAGCAAGGGGAAGAAAGGGGAGGGGAAGGTCAAGGCTCAGGGTTGGGGGGCTCTCCAGACCAACTTGATTTTCATGCAAACTTGCTCCTGGGTTCACATGTGGCCTTTAGTGCCACGCTGGCAGCTATCCTGCCATTGACGGCCGCATTCCTCTCTCTAGTGCAGAGATCATGGACATTGGGGGCAATCCCCCCAAACCTGAATAAGGTCCATGATCTCCACCCTGGACCAGGAAGGTGCCCGCCTTCTCCAGCCCCTGTCAGGCTCCTGGGAGCTGGCAGACTGCTCCTGGCGAGTGGTGGAGGGCTGGCTGCCAGTCTTTGCTGGCTCATGTTTGGGGGCCACTGGATCAGGGGTAGTGACTGCTGGCTCTGGCCTGGCAGGCTTGGAACTGGCACAGACACTGTGGCCAGAGTCAACCCCTAAAGGCTCCGGGGAGGGAGGAAGGAGAGGAGTGATCTTGGTTGAGGCTGGAGTGGCCACCAGGGCACCCTGGGAAGTGTCAAAGTCAGACAGGACTCACAGATTTGGCAGACTGCTCTGTTTATTTCAGCAAAGCTTTGCTAAAATGCATTCAGAAAATGTGAGTACCATACAAGGTTCAAACCCCTTGATTTTATACAGTCAAAAGGCCAAGTTAACAAGATCAAAGGGTGTGGCAAAACTTCACATTATTAGTGTGGTTAAGTATCTTCATTTCAATATCAAGCACACAGCAATCTCCTGGCTATATCTCCCTGATTATCTAGAATTGCTTTCTGTCTAACACCTAATGTTTCTCTTCCTGTTAAACTCAGGCCCAAATTGGCTAGCACCTTGATCTGCATACCTACAATCAACATTAACATACTTTTCTTCTTCCTCTTAAAAGACAAACAGAATTCCTTCAACTTATTCAATTATTACAGTACAATTCATCTTTCTCCTACAGTATAATTCTTTCTACTTTCACAATCCCTCCTTTTGGTCAAGCCTCGCCTATGACCAACAATTACTGGGTTCCTTGCATTAACCGTTCTTTGTCTTTTTGTTCATTAGTGATATTTAAAAGCATCAGATTAGCACTCTGGTGAGGGGACATGTCTGTGACATGTCTTGCACAGTTTTGGATACAACAGGAGATTAACTGAAAACATACAAACATTATTAAGATTCCAAATAGGATAGTCAGGGCTTCCTGAAACAACCAGTTTCCTATGCCAGAGAAATTGGACAAGTTACTTAGCCATTTTCACAGGGAACTTGGCTCTTCGTTGGAAAGGTATGCAATCTTTTTTAAGTAGCTAGCGCGATCTATTATATCATTGGTGTTGTCTGGTATATATACACAACATTCTTTGCCAATGAGAGCACAGGTCCCTCCTTTTGCTGCCAGCACTATATCCAATGCCTGACGGTTTTAGAGGACCACTTGTCTGATCGCTCCTGTTTCTTTGGCCAGGGCCCTTAAACTTTTTCCAGTTTCATTTTCCATGATTTTAACTACTGTTTGTAACCTCAGAAGCCTTTTTGCATGATGTATTACTCCCCCAAGTGGGTCAAAGGAACCACCAATAGCCTCTTCCCAAGTTAAAGGGCTTATGTGATTCACATACCATTGGGCATCCGACAAGTCCCTTCTTTTTCGCCTAAAATTACGGAGGCGTTCTCATGGGAAGGACTCTAACACTCGGAATTGTGGGAAGAGTTGGGCGGGATAACAGATACCTGACCAGTTAACTGGTAATGTGGTATAGGCCTTTGTTCCACAGACCCAATGATGCCCTATCAAAGCCGGGAAGGGTCGGTTGCACCCCTTTGCCATATAGGTGTCTATAAAGGAGGAGTAATATCCCCCGAAGGGCACACGGTGATTCTCCTTACGGGGAGTGGTGTTATTTGCATGGCATTAAAGATTGTACTGATGTTACAATATGCTGGAGACAACTGCTCCTCCCCAGATTCAGCCCCGTCCCATTACACACCAAACACCAGTGACCTTTTTTCTCCTCCACACTTATCCGTTTAGATACATTTATTCCCACAATTATTCCCACTGCTTCCCAAGTGTCATTACTGTTCCATGTCTTGTTAAACGGGTGAGGCCTGGGGAATTAAGTGGGATTGCCAAGACAGGAACCAGCTTGTGAGTGGGATGGAATGTGGCTGCAGACCCAGCAATTAGAGATATTAAGGGTCTGAGCGATCCATACTTGCTGGTGGATAAAAGAATTGTCATTGTCATTGTGGATTCCCCAGATCTTAAGACACCAGTGGCCGAGGAACAGGCCCCACCAGAGGCACATGTTGGAGGCAAGACCCTTTTGGTTCTGACAACCTCCACTGAGGGACCCGCAGTTACGGTTTTATGTCCACCAGGCAGCAGGCGCTAGGCTCACTACTGCTTCTTCTTGGGCCTTGCTTTTGGTCCTCATCTGCTTCAGGCAATCCTTACGCGAACGTAGGTTGTAAGGTATTGCAGGCTGTTCCTCTACGTCTTCTTCTGGAGTCAAAATTGACTCTGCATGGTCCTGAGGTGATGATTGGTCCGCTGGGGATGGTGCCTTCTTACACTGCGAAGCCTGTATCCATGCTGCGATGCCGGATAACTTAACAGCCGTCTGGGCAGTGAGCAGCACCTGATGCAGGCCCTTCCACCGGGGTTCCATGGCGTGTTTTCGTTGGTGGTGTCGTACGTAGACCCAATCACCTGTCTCGAGAGTGTGGCAGGCATCCGAGGTGGGTTCTGTCAGCCAGGCGGCTCGAACCTGTGAATGGAAGTGACTTACAGCTTGCATTAGTCCCTTGCAGTACTGAAGGAGTGTACTGTGAGTCAAGTTCAAGTCTGAGACTGGAGTAATGGTAGCCATTGTTCACATAAACAATTTCAAAAGGACTTAATTTATGTCTTTGGGATGGTAGGGACAGTGCAGCAGGTGTGTGACATGTAACACACGATCCAGTGCTGAACAAGTTGTTCAGTAAAACGTGTACCCCGGTCACTGGACAGAGTGGCAGGAGTTTCTTTGGCAGGCATAATATGATTTAACAAACATTTGGCAACAGACAGCAAATCAGCTTTGCGACAAGACTTTGAAAGACTTCAATCCAACCCGAAAATAAGCATACCATAACCAAAATAAATTCATATAGTTGACACACAGGCATTTGTACAAAATCAAGCTGCCAATGCAAGAACAGTGCTTGGGGCAGGCCCCAGAACCCTTGAGCTACCTTTACAGGTTTGCCAACATTGTAGCTTTGGCAAGTGGTACAGGCGGCACAGTGGTGAGCTGCAAAAGAGCTGAAATGGGGGGCCCACCATTCTGCCTTAGTTACAGCAGAGATCATACCCTTCTTTCCGACATGCGAAATGCCGTGTAGCAGGGCGGCCAGAGCTGGGTAGAGCGAAAAGGGGGCCACAAAGGCACCAATAAGGGGGCGCCAAAGGGAATCAGGGTGTAGAGAGCAACCCTGGGTGACCCAGGAGTCTTTTTCTGTTTCTGAGGCAGAGTCTTGGAGCAGGGTGACTTTAGAAAGGGACTGCGGTGGTACAGAAACAGAAAGGGAACCGAGAAACGCACCTGGGGAAGGTTCTATGGCAGCATTACCCTTAGCAACATCAGTATCTGCTGTGGAGTGACCAGGGCACTTAACAATAGCTAATGCAGATGGGAGTGCATACAGGAGAGCAGCAATGTAGGGGCCATTCTTGATAGGGGTACCAGCAGAGGTAAGGAAACCCCGAGCTTGCCAGAGGGTGCCAAAGTCATGTACAACCCCAAAAGCATATCGAGAATCAGTATAAATGGTGGCGGAGCGTCCCTCAGTCAGAAAGCAAGCGCGGGTTAGGGCAACTAGTTCAGCGACTTGTGCTGAGGTCACAGAAGGTAAAGGCGCAGCTCCTAGGGTTTCAGAGAGTGATACCACAGCGTATCCTGCGAGGAGACGACCTTGGCTATCTCTAAAGCAGGAACCTTCAGTGAATAACACAAGGTCGGAGTTAGAGAGAGGGACATCAGAAAGGTCGGGGCATGAGACGGTGACAGCAGAGACACTTGCAAGGCAGTCGAGGGGTTCACCGTCATTAGCCAGAGGAAGGAGAGTGGCAGGGTTCAACTGAGAACAGCACTTTATGGTGATATGCGAAGCCGAAAGCAGTAAAAGTGAGGCGGGTGGAGGAAAGGTGAGCTGTATTACATTGTAGCAGGAGAGTATCTATAGAGTGAGGGACCATGAGAGAAACAGGAGAGCGGAGGACAAGGGACTCAGACATTTCAATTAGGCGTGCCGCGGCAGCCACAGCACGCAGACAGGGGGGTAGACCTTGGGCAACAGGATCCAAGGTGGCAGAGAAATAAGCTACTGGACGATTTTTGCCACCATGCTCCTGAGTAAGAACCCCAAGTGCACAACCAGATTGCTCGTGGCAGAAAAGGGTAAAGGCTTACAGTAGTCAGGTAACCCTAAGGTGGGGGGGGGGGGGTGGGCAGTGAGAAGCACTAAAGAGTCAGTTTCTGAGGCAGATAATGAAGGGGAACAGAGGAGTAGATCATTTACACATTGGACCAATGTGGACCCAGAGGGGAAGACCAGGTTAACAAGGTCTTTGGCTAATGCTTGGGAAAAGTAAGACGGGCTTTCTGTGTACCCCTTGGGAAGCATACTGCTGCTCCTTGTAAGAAAAGGCAAAAAGATACTGGAACTTAGGGTGAACCGGGACAGAAAAGAAAGCAGAACACAAATCAACAACAGTAAAATGAGTTGCATCTGGCAGGATAGAAGCCAGATTGGTTGCTGGGTTAGGGATTACAGGAAAGGTGGGTACAACAATGCAGTTAATAGCTTGAAGATCCTGAACAAACCGCCATGATTTACCATCAGCTTTTCGAACTGGGAGGATAGGGGTGTTACAGGGGCTGGAACAGGGGACAATAATGCCTTGTTCCCACAGGGTGGATATGACCGGAGCTGAAACCTCTAAATCCCAAAAACCCGGTGCCACAACCCCTTCTCCGACCTTATCCCCATTCTTGGTACCCTCCCCGTTCCCAGTACTGTCTGCCCTGCCCTGAATAATGCTGTATTTGCAGAGCTATCAACTTTTGTGAGGACTGCTTCTCTTTCCTTTTAGAGTGCAGTGGCAATGCTCTGCCACTGCTTGCAATTTGTCCATGGTCTTGGCCTCCCATCCAACACTTATTTGCTTTAACATACTGCTAATAGCAGATAAGAGGCTATTAACAAACGCATGCGCCAGGGCGCCCTGTCCATTTTTACCTGGTTGCTGTACCCCAAAAAAACCCCAAAAAAACCCAAACAAACAAAAAAAACCATCAGTCAGTCTGTGTGATAGTTGCCCGGGTTTTTTTTTTTTTCTTTGTTGCTGTTTACGGGGTTATAAGTAGTTTACACAGTTGCAGGAGGTCTGCTTCAGAGGGTTCATAGGCATTGCACACTAGCAAAATTTCTCTGCAAATTTGGTAGGGTTTTCCTGGGGCTTTGGAAAACCTTTTAAAATCGAGTGGAGCTCCGTGTGGGCCAAGGGTTTATAGCTTCAAGTAGGACCGGTCTGAGTCTTCTTGGAGGACGGGGTAAAGGGAAGCGCTCGATCTGGTGGTGGGAGAGGAGGTTTCCAATAAAGCTTTTTCTTATAATTAGAATTTTTAAGGGAGGCGAGCTTCGATTCAGTTCATTTAAGATTTGCCTCGTCCCACCACTGCATGAAGCAATCTACCTCTCCTCTAGCCAATTTAGTTTTGGGAAGGCCAAGTTTGTCTTTTAAGACGTCCACTTGGTCTTTGTTCCAAGATCCTAACAGTGGCCACTGAGTTTTGGGATCCCCCCAGAGTCAATCTAGATCATTTTTCCAGAAATTTACAGGAGTCCGGACCCTTTCTAAAATATATAAACTGAGCCAGGGTCCCTTTAGGGAACTATCCCTGCTTAGATGTCTAGTTACCCATACAGGAGGACTTCATACACCAATCACACAAGGAGGAAATTCGGGTTCGTCAGAGCGGTGCCCAGTGCAACACACAAAAGAAGCCCACAGGCTACTGCCTCAATCGCCCTTGCGTTCACTCCAAGGATTTTATCCAAGGTGCGGTGCGGCTGCGATTGTGCAGATTCCAGTCACACAGACCGTGGGGACAGGAGCCCCTTGGTCGGCCAGTCCCTGGACAGGGATGGCTCCCAGACTCACTCACACCACAGGGAAGACGGATAGACACAGAGACAAGACAGTCCTCAGTGCGGACAAAATAATTACCTGACCAGAGTCCTGATGTTAGATCCCGGGATCCCTACCAGAACAGAGCAGGAACCAACAGGTTCGATGGCGTAGACTTCGCTATGGTTGTGCACCTTTCCGTTCTGGTGGAGGACCGCTGGGGCCAAATGCCCAGGTGCCGGCTACCACGGTCATCCTGCCAGACAGTCAGGGATCACACAGCCTCAGCGAAGACGGTTGCCATCTCAGTGGGACCTCCAAATTGTCAAAGTCAGACAGGACTCACAGATTTGGCAGACTGCTCTGTTTATTTCAGCAAAGCTTTGCTAAAATGCATGGAGAAAATGTGAGTACCATACAAGGTTCAAACCCCTTGATTTTATACAGTCAAAAGAAAGCCAAGTTAACAAGATCAAAGGGTGTGGCAAAACTTCACATTATTAGTGTGGTTAAGTATCTTCATTTCAATATTAAGCACACAGCAATCTCCTGGCTATATCTCCCTGATTATCTGGAATTGTTTCCTGTCTAACACCTAATGTTCCTTTTCCTGTTAAACTCAGGCCCAAATTGGCTAGCACCTTGATCTGCATACCTACAATCAACATTAACATACTTTTCTTCTTTCTCTTAAAAAGACAAACAGAATTCCTTCAACTTATTCAGTTATTACAGCACAATTCATCTTTTTCTTACAGTATAATTCTTTCTACTTTCACAACTTTGACCACCAGGGTCTGAAGCCCCACAGACAGGGGCCACGGATGGGGAGGGGGAGAGGCAAAGGGGGCAGTTGTCTCGGGAGCTGATGATTTAAAAGGGTCCAGGCCTCTGGGTCACTGTATCGACTATTATGGCAGCCGCCACTGCCAGAGACCCGGGCAAATGAAATCAGTCCTAGAGCTCTGTCTGGTGCAAGGTGGGTGGCGCTAAGGCCTGATTGGCCCTCGCCTTGCCCCTCCTACCTTTAGCTTTGCCCCTTTGAGGGGGTCTAGAGCCTTGCCCCTTTGAGGGGGTCTTGAGCCGACCCCCTCCCATACATTACCCAGGGCCCGACAACGTCTGTCACCAGCCCCGTTGACATGAATGTGCCCCAAATCCCTCAGACCCAGTACAGTCCCCCCCCCCCTTCCCCCCCCGGATCCTTAATTCTTCTCTTGTCATCTGATTGCTTCAAGCATTGTTACAGGCTGGGGACCGACTGGCTAAGCAGCAGTTCAGCAGAAAAGGACCTGGGGATTCCAGTGGATGAGAAGCCGGAGATGAGTCAACAGGGTGGCCTTGTAGCCAAGAAGGCTAATGGCATATTAGGGGGCATTAGGAGGAGCATTGCCTGCAGATCCAGAGAAGTGATTATTCCCCTTTATTCGGCTCTGGTGAGGCCACATCTGGAGTATTGTGTCCAGTTCTGGGCCCCCAACTACAGGAAGGATGGGGACGCATTGGAGGGGGTCCAGGGGAGCTTGACCAAAATGATTCGGGGTCTGGAGCACATGACCTATGAGGAGAAACTGGGGGATTTGGGTTTGTTTAGCCTGCAGAAGCAAAGAGTGAGGGGGGATTTGATAGCAGCCTTCAACTTCCTGAAGGGAGGTTCCAAAGAGGATGGAGAGAGGCTGTTCTCAGTAGTGAGGGATGGCAGAACACGGAACAGTGGTCTCAGGTTACAGCGGGGGAGGTCTAGGTTGGACATTAGGAAAAACTATTTCCCTAGGAGGGTGGGGAAGCACTGGGCTGGGTTCCCTAGGGAGGTGGTGGAATCTCCATCCCTAGAGGTTTTTAAGTCTCGGTTTGACAAAGCCCTGGCTGGGATGATTGAGTTGGGATTGGTCCTGCCTTGGGCAGGGGGCTGGACTTGATGACTCCTGAGGTCTTTTCCAACTCTAGGATTCTATGATTCATCCGTGCGATGTCACTGGAGTCTCAGGGAGGTACACTGTGGGCGAAAGCCCCGATCTTGCTTCTGGTTTTGTACAGGCGGCCGTGAAAGTAACTTTACAGTTTCTCACAGGTACTGTCCTATTGCAGCCCAGGTCTTTGCAGTTCTTGCTGGAGCTGCGCACCAGGGCACTTTCACCTCTGTGTTCAGGATTCAGAGTTATCTCTTTTCCCAAAGATCTTCCCTGGAGCTGTTCAGAGAGAGCTTGCTCCCTCTCGCCACAGTCTCTCTTAAGGCAACCATGTTCTTCAGAGCCTCTGGCCTGACGTGGAACGGGACGGGGGACACCACAGAAGAGGCCAAATTCGCCGGGGGAAACACTCCAAGGAAATGGATGCTAAAGAGGGTCCATTCGCCAAGACTCATGTGCAGGGCCTCTTTGATTTCAGTGTTGTCACTATAGACCAGCGCGCGCCCGTTGAGATTATGGTCCCTGAGCCTCTGTTTGTACAGCGGGACGTTTTCCTCCTTCAAGCCGATTGTGTCCATCTGGAAGAGAAGTGGGAGCACCCGTTAGTGCCGTGCATCTACTGAACAGGTCGCCAAACACGTTTTTAGGAAGGGTCCGCTATAGCTCCCGAGAGGAACCTGTCTGGGCTTGCTCAGATTCTAGCAAACAAGGCGGGCCGGCCGGCTGTGGGGCCAGGTATGGTACCCTGCACACCCCACTGCCGTGTGCTTGGATTCTGCTAGGGGCACCGCTGAGCAAGTTGGCACGGCAGGGGAAATAGCATGCTCTCTGCAGGCAAAAGCTAGCAATGCAGGGACCACTGGAGGGGTGTGTTGAAATGAAGAGGGAAGGTTTCCTGACCCTGCTTGTAGGCTGGAGGGAAGCATGCAGTCAGCCTGACGGGGGTGGAGTTGGGCCTCTCGACCTAAGGCTATATCTACACTGCGGGCCTTTGCAGGCAGAGAGTATGCTAATGAAGCACTCGTTAGCAACTTCTTGTGCTTCATTAGGGGTGTGTCTGGACTACATGCCTCTGTCGACGGAGGCATGTAGATTAGACAGATCGGCAGAGGGAAATGAAGCCACGATTAAAATAATCGCGGCTTCATTTAAATTTAAATGGCTGCCCTGCTCTGCCGATCAGCTGTTTGTCAGCAGATCGGGGCAGTCTGGATGTTCCCCTGTCGACAGAAAACCCTTTTGTCGACCGCCCCGGTAAACCTCATCCCACGAGGCATAACGGGGCGGTCGACAAAAGGGTTTTCTGTCGACAGGGGAACGTCCAGACTGCCCCGATCTGCCGACAAACAGCTGATCGGCAGAGCAGGGCAGCCATTTAAATTTAAATGAAGCCGCGATTATTTTAATCGCGGCTTCATTTCCCTCTTCCGATCTGTCTAATCTACATGCCTCCGTCGACGGAGGCATGTAGTCTAGACACACCCTAGCATGCTCTCTGCAGGCAAAAGCTAGCAGTGTAGACATAGCCTCAGGGTTCTTGTGTGTTATTCTGGATAAGGGGTATTACGCTGCAGGCCTCCAGCAAGAGTATTTATGTTTTTGCCTCTCTTCTCTCTGGAGTGCATAACAGACAGCTACGGGTCTCCCAGTCTTAAAACCGACCAAAGTCATTTCAGAGCGTAAAGGATGAACCCGGGGAGAGCCAGCCAATGGCTTCGGGGTTGGAGGAAAGAGCTGCAAGGAACCGAGTTGTTCCAAGAAGAAATGTTTTGTGCAAACCAAGAGTCAGGAGCAGCAGAAAGTGGGGGAACTAGCAGAGCCCGGACTGTGGCCTTGCCCCCTACATCACCCTTTCCCCCTCATCCTCACTCTGCCCATTCCCTCTCATGTGCCCCCCTACTCCTGAGGCCTCAAACCCACACTGTGCCTTCCCCGAAAGCCCCCATCCCACACCGCCTGTTCCCCTCAACATCCTACCCCCACTAGTTCTCGCTCCTCTCCCTCCAGTTATGCACCAGTTATGTGGGACAGTTTTCTCCCAGCTCTGGGGCCCGTAGTCAGGGCTGTCCCTAGGCCCATGGGAAATATGTTTAATTATTTAAATCGCGGCTTCATTTAAATTTAAATGGCTGCCGCGCTCTGCCTACCAGCTGATGATCAGCTGTTTGTCGGCAGATCGGGGCAGTGTGGACGCTCCCGTCGACATGAAAGCCCTTTGTCGACCTCCCCCTGATGCCTCGTGGGATGAGGTTTACCGGGGAGGTCGACAAAGGGCTTTCACGTCGACGGGGAAGCGTCCAGACTGCCCCGATCTGCCGACAAACAGCTGATCATCAGCTGGTCGGCAGAGCGCGGCAGCCATTTAAATTTAAATGAAGCCACGATTATTTAAATCGCGGCTTCATTTCCCTCTGCCGATCAGCCTCATCTACATGGCTCCGTCGACGGAGCCATGTAGTTTAGACACACTCCTAGAGGGCCTAGGTTCAAATCTGCTACGGGGTTCAAATCAGCAGCAGCAGCAAGCTAGCAAGCAGAGAGGATCTGCAACTCTGCTCTAGTTCCTGAGCCCTGCTTGGGGTAGGGAGGTAGTAGGAACGACCAGACCTCCAGCAGAAGCTGCATGAGGGGAAAAGGCCCAGGCAATCCTGCAGAAGGGCCCTCAATTATTCAGGGCCCCACGATTTGCAAAGATGGCTCTGCCTGTAGCCATCATCTGTGGGCAGCTGCTGTCACATGAATGACATGCTTCTTGCGATGAAGAGGCATGGACATTCTATCGACAGCTGGCCCTGCTCGAAGGAAGGAAACCCAAGGGTGACCCACCTCTCGGCAGACATCCTCCACCGTCATACCCAGCAGAGTGCAGGTGCTGAGCTTGTCGAATTTCTTTGTCCGTTTCAGTCTGTGGCTGCCACGTTGCAGCTCCATCTGTCTTTTCAGGGATGGGTCCAAATTGACCGTGAAGGGGAGGTAGAAGAGGGCCTCCTCCACCCGAAACCTGCCGTACAGGAAAGTGTGGAACAGCTCGGGATCCTGGTCCAGTTCCAGCAGCTTTTCCATCTGGCCTTTCAGCATGTCCAGCTCTACCATGTACTTCTCGTAGACCTCCCACAGAGACATGTCGGGGCGGAGCGGGCTTCCATGGCAGCTGCCCATTCGACTCCTCTGCTCCTCATCCTCGATGCACTGCAAGAGCCAGCTCAGACGGCACGGCCACTGGTTGGCAAGGAGCACCCATTCCACCACCTTCTTCGGACACACTTCATCCTTGGGGATGTTACTCGCCAGCAGCCTGATGGTGATGGTGACGGTGTTCACGATGCGCCGCATCTGCACCACGTTGTCTGTCATGAATTCCTTCAAGGCGTCATCCAGGAGGTAGTCGAAAGCATCTTGAATGAGGTCTTTGGCTCGGATACCTTTCCCGCAGCTGCCGGTTCCCAGCGCTGGGGTTCCAACCATGAGAGGTATCTGGCTGTCCTCTGCAACTGGATTCTGGGCATCGTGGTTGGCCGAATGGTAGCGAGAGATGTTGAGGAAGTCAGAGCTGGCTTCCATCTTGCCATCCTGCCGGAAGCCGACCTCTGCCTCTAGCTGCTCCTTGCGCGCGATGATATTCCTGATCAGCCTCCGCTTGGTGTCGCAGTCCATCCGAGGGACAGAGAAGGGCAGGGTGACGATGCGGTTTAAGAACTCGTAGCCGTTGTTGGCCATACCTCTCATATACTTGGAGCTTTCCACGCAGTCGACAATGATGCTGGAGTCAACAGCCAGGATGGAGATGAAAGGGGCGTCATCGTCTGAGAGGAGGATGTTCATGGCATCAAGGACGCCCACCACCTTGTCAGGGCTGCATGTATCCAAGTGGGTGATCTCCAGCACCACCCGCAGCTTCCGCCGCTGGAAGATCTCCATGTACTGCAGGAACCCAGTGATTGTCCTGACTTCGCTTTTCACGCAGCTCATGAAGCCCAGCTGTGCACTGAGAGCCGTCTGGTTCATCTGTCTCTCCAGCTGGCTCTTCTGGGTGACGATAATGTTTCGTACCACTGTGATAGTGAGCCGTATGGCAGCTGCTGCAGAGACGCTGACAGCCGTCACCCCAATGCCTTCCACGACAGCTATGGCGTCTCCCGAGGCATCCCCGATGGGGATCCCAAACACTAGGAGGAGACCACCCACCCCAATAGCTACCATGATCAAAAGGATCACAGCCACCCACAGCGGGAGGAAGAGGAACTTCTTGCTAACCCATTCCTGATCCCCTGGTCTTTCGATGATGCTACATTTCCTGTCTATGGTCCTGTAAATGCTCATGGGTAGGAGACCAAAGTGGCTTTCGATGCCGTCGCACAGTGTGGTAATGAGGCCTGCCCAAAGCTGGTCGCAGCCCGCGTACTCCCAGGCGCTGAAATGGATGAAGACGTGTTTCACGTTCCTTCTCCACTTCTGCTGCTCCGTCAGGACCGGCCGGTAGAAGATCATGAGTAACAGGAGCTTGAGTAGATCCCGGCCAGTGTTGTCACGCTGCATCTTCTGCGTCCGCTGAAATTCCTCCTGGTCTTTCTTCTTCGATTCGTTTTCCATGTTCTCTGAGATAAAAGAGGAAGATATGTTAGGTACCTGGCAGTGCCTTAAATCTCTCCTCCTGAAGGGTCTTCCAGCTTCACAATCCCTCCCTTCTGGGAAGCAATCAAGAATGGGTAGCTCTTGGCAAAGCCATCCTTAGGATTGATGGGATCCTACACCGTTCTATTAAACTGGTGCCCATCTGCCCAACAGCAGCCCAGATGGATGTTGAATTTTTAGCGATGTGATTTTATAATCCTCATCCACACACTAATAAACAAACACATTTTAAACTAAGGTCCTGTCGACTCTCACAGTAAATTCAGCAAACATTTAGCAGAGGTTGGCAAATGCCTGTTAAATGGCTTCATTACCATGTCGTTGATGTTCTGCCAGTAGCTCGAGCAGACTTTTTCACTTGTAAATTAACTAGATCTTCTAGAACTTCTGCTGCTGGAGGAAGCAGAGCCACAGACCATGGATAGGAAGAGGCAGGTGGGTGGAGTGGACATGAAAACCCAGTGCTGCTCCAAATTTTCAGGTCCCCTATGCGATTGCATAATCGGCAAATGAGTACGGGTGGCTCTGGCTCTTTGGAGATAGTTGTCATCCACTAATCCCCATCCCCACAAGGTTCCTTCCCCGTCTTACGTTCCCCGGGGCAGTACTCACCCTTGATTTTGTGTAAGAGCAGGTTTTTGCAATGTCCCCATGGTGCATAAAACCCAGCAGTCACTGGCGTGGGCACAGTGTACAGGGCCTTCGCTAAAGCGAGGCAGTAGATATCCTCCTTGGTCTGGAACCCTGCAACGGGCATGAGGTAAAACACGAAGATTAACCTCACCGAGCGCATCCGCAGTGGATGCTCAACAGTGTCTCCGCTAATATTTTTCGGTTCAAGGTACTAGGTACAAGGGGAGGGAGCAAACAAATGTCCGAAACCAGACAAGTTTATTTTAGGCTATAAATATTGGGGTGCCTGGCCTTACCCCCTTTGCATGGCCGAAGGGACAACAGAGACTTACTGACTGAATTGCTCCTCATCCTGGAGCACTTGAGTTGGTGCACGCGTAACCGCAAATCCAGGGCACTAGATCTGTGACTACACAGCTATAAACCTGGCCAAGTGCCTCTGTCACCAGACGGTGCCTGTGGTCGGTCTTTGTGCATAACAGCGAGATCTGCAGCAGGAGCAGGCTGCGTTACCTGCACTGACCACTGATAACACCAGAGCTCCAAGAACAGAAGCACTGAGCCACGCTGCTGAGGCAACCACATCACAGCTCTTAACACTAGGAGCCCGTAAGTACTCCTGTAGACCCTGCTTTCGCTGGCATTAAGCCAAACAGCGTCCACAGAGCCCCCTGGCACTAATGCGCCCTGCTGTGCAATGCAGAGGGAGAGATGGAGAAGAGACAGGCCCACGTGTTCCTTTGCCCTGGCCCAGGCTAGCATATGCCACTTCCCATGGTTCTGTGGGCCAGACTTGCAGGGCGGGGAAAAGAGATGTAGAGGTCATGGTGGGTAATCAGCAGAACATGAGCTCCCATTGTGGCGTTGGGGCTTAAAAAGCTATTGTAATTCTGGGATGTATAAACAGGAAACGCTTGAGCAGGAGTAAAGAGGCTGTCTCGCTTCTGTGATGGATGGGAGGCCCACTGTTCTTTTATGAACATCCCAGTTTTCAGTGACTAAAGGGTTAAACCTAGCTAGCTAGAAAGTGTTGGCAGGGAGTTAAGATCTGCATTAAAAGGGAATCTGTCTGCTGTTTTTCTTTGTGAGTTTAATCCTGGAGCTGCGGAAGGGGATGGGGGGGGGGGGGGGGGATGAATTGAACTGGGCAGGGACATCATGCCTAAAAAAAAGAATACCTGGGCCTAGAATTGGACTGGACCTTGGAAGTGTGGATACTTGAGTAGATAGAGAATGTTTATTTAGATGCGATCAGGTTATTTTTTTGTTTTGTTGTTTGGTTAAACTCCTCTGTGCTAAATCCATATCCCCTCCTCTCCCCACTATAACTTTAAACTGAATCCCAGGGATGCAATTGTCTGTGTTTTAATCTGTTCTTTTCTCAGTTGCGCTATAACTCCTAGCAGCCAAGTCAGCTTTACAAATGAATACCTTTTTGTTTTCTTAATATAATCACCTATTTTAAGGCTATGATCTGTTTTTGTATCCTGGAAAGTAATAGGAGGTCTGTGTATACCTGCCTAAGACTAAGAGGACAGCTATCAGAAATTACAGTTTGTTTTCATTTTTCTTTTTTTCTTTCCAAGTGCTAAATAAAAGGGAATAATGACATCTCTGGATCTGCTGGCAATGCTCCTCCTAATGCAACCTAATATGCCATTAGCCTTCTTGGCTACAAGGGCACACTGTTGACTCATATCCAGCTTCTCATCCACTGTAACCCCCAGGTCCTTTTCTGCAGAACTACTACTTAGCTGGTTGGTCCCAGGCCTGTAACAATGCTTGGGATTCTTCTGTCCCAAGTGCAGGACTCTGCACTTGTCCTTGTTGAACCTCATCAGATTTCTTTTGGCTCTTGTGTAAAAGAGTTTGGGGTACCCTTCTGGAATACGTTCCCAAGTGACTTCTTCCTGCGTTCAAGAAGAAAAAGTTTTTTTCCACTTGCGTGGAGGCAGCAACCCTCCTAAGCTCAGGGAATCTGTGACCTTGGGGAGTTTTGAAGCAGAAGCCCATAGAGACAAGGTATTTTAAGGTCTCTTTTGGGCCCACACCTTCTGCACTCCAAGTGCCAGAGTGGGGAACCGACTTAGCCTCTTTATTCGGCACTTGAACTTCTGCTGCTGGAGTTCTGTGCCCAGCTCTGGTGACCAGAATTCCAGATGGATGTTGATAAATTGGAGAGGGGTCATGTCAAGGCTGTTTCCCACTCTGGCACTCCAAGTGCAGAAGGTGGGGGCCCACAAGAGACTTTAAAATACCCTGCCACTGGAGGCTTGTGTTGGTGTTGCTGCCATCATCCAAATGCACAAACCCCTTTGAGAACCAGACAGGCGCATTTCAGAATTCCCTCCTGTGGGGTACCTTCCTTGTCCTTGACACTCCCTCCAGAGAGAGCTTGAAAACCTGTAATTTCTCCTAGAAGTATGGCTTGCTGTCTTAGGCACGTGCATACAGAACCTTCCGCCCTCTAGGATGCAGGAATCAGATCATGGTTTTAAAAATGTGACTTCTATTAACAAAACAAATACACTTGGTGAAACATTACTTAGAATCATAGAACCATAGAGCTGGAAGAGACCTCAGGAGTCATCAAGTCCAGCCCCTGCCCAAGGCAGGACCTATCCCAACTAAATCAATCCATCCAGGGCTTTCTCAAGCCAAGACTTAAAAACCTCTAGGGATGCAGATTCCACCACCTCCCTAGGGAACCCATCTCAGTGTTTCCCTACCCTCCTAGTGAAATAGTTTTTCCTAATATCCAACCTAGACCTTCCCCATTGTAACTTGAGACCATTGCTCCTTGTTCTGCCATCCGTCACTACTGTGAACAGCCTCTCTCCATCCTCTTTGGAACCTCCCTTCAGGAAGTTGAAGGCTGCTATCAAACCCCCCTCACTCTTCTCTTCTGCAGACTAAACAAACCCAGATCCCTCAGCCTCTCCTCATAGGTCATGCGCTCCAGCCCCCTAATCATTTTGGTCGCCCTCCGCTGGACCCTCTCCAATGCGTCCACATCCTTTCTATAGTGGGGGCCCCAGAACTGGACACAATACGCCAGATGTGGCCTCACCAGAGCCAAATGAAGGGGAATAATCACTTCTCTAGATCTGCTGGCAATGCTCCTCCTAATGCACCCTAATATGCCATTAGGTTTCTTGGCTAAAAGGCCACACTGTTGACTCATATCCAGCTTCTCATCCACTGTAACCCCCAGGTCCTTTTCTGCTGAACTGCTACTTAGCCAGTCGGTCCCCAGCCTGTAACTATGCTCGGGATTCTTCCATCCCAAGTGCAGGACTCTGCACTTGTCCTTGTTGAACCTCATCAGATTTCTTTTGGCCCAATCCTCTAATCTGTCTAGGTCACTCTGGACCCTATCCCTGCCCTCCAGCATATCTACTGCCCTCCAGCGTATCTACTTGGTTGCTAGGTGTTACAAAGAAACTGAAAAAAGAAAGATTAAAACACAGAAAATCGCTTCCCTGGGATTCAGTTTGAAGAGTTCCAGGGTAAAGGGGGATATTTACATGTGCTTAGCAAAAAGAAGTCCAACAAACTAAAAAAATAAAGAAAATAACCTAGTAGCGTCTGACTAAAAATTCCCTGTTCTACTCACATCTCTCTTGTTCCAAGATTTAGTCTTTCCCTAGCCAAGAAAGGTGCTGGATTCTGCTTGCCCAGGTTCCTGGCTTAATTCACATCTTCCAGGCATGATCACACAACAACAGGCACATCACTGCTTCCAATTCAAAACCCCAAATTCTGCTTCCATTTTCTTTCCTGGCCTCCTGTCAACTCGCTTCCTGCTTCTCTAGCATTCCTGGAGACTTTCTAGGACCTTTTGTCTATGGTTTCAACCTTTCCAGGCAAGACAGTTAGGGTTAAGTCCCAAGACTTTCAGGCAACCGTCTGCTTTTGACACGACCTGCCTGTTTCTCTTCAGCTAACTCTTGCTTACTTTGGTTCAGGCCTCAGGCCTTACTTCAGGCCCATCCTTTCTAGTACAGGATGTAGCCTGGTAACAAAGCCCTGACTGTGGTATCAGGAAACCTGGGTTGTATTCCTGCCTCTCCCACAGGTTGGAGAGGTTATTCCCTGTCTGTAAAATAAGACTAATGATACTAACCTTCCCTTTTTAGACCTACACACAGCAACTAGGGATTTTTATTAACTACTCAAATATCGGTGAGCCTGGCTCGCTAGATGAACCATCCGGTTCCTCTTGGAATCATGTTAAATGCTTGATCCCCATGACCAAAGTCTCAGATACCGGGAGAAGTGACACGGGGGAATAAAAGCTGCTGTCTGAGGTAAACTACCTGGCAGGAATCCCCTGGAATGGGAGCCATCGCTACCAGGAGCCCAGGAATAACAAGACTCCAAAAGTCCAGCTGCCAGGCAGTTTGACCATCTCCTTCAGGCCAGTGGCCCAGAATTCCAGGACATCTTTGGGCCTGGGTTTAAAAAGAGGCAGTACCGTGTGCTCAGCCCCTTTTTATCCATCCCCTTTCCCTCCATTGGCACGCAACCCTCAAATGGCCAAAGGTTTCCCTTTCCCTCCCTCCTTGGTTAAACAAGCTGCTTAAACAGCTCGAGGTGATGGAGTGATAAGCACCCACTGACAGAGTCGCTCGGGTTGCAGGGCCAGCGTAAGTCCGCTTTTAAAACTGCCGGCCATAGCTGCAGCTACGGGAGGGGACTCTAACAAGGGCCTGGAACAAGGAACAGGGCTCCACTCCTGCATGGGATTCGGGCTTCCCCCAGGCAGATGCTCTGTTGCTGCTTTCCTGTCTCTTCCTTCTCCAGGTGGAAGGGGACGGTTAGCCAGTGTTCCCTGCAAGCTGAGCTCTTGGGCGGCCAGCCAGGAGACATTCAAATGCTGCCCAGTTTGCTAGCCGGTAGCATGTGTTTCTAGTGGTGGTGCATGTGGTGTACTGGGTGTAGACATAGATCTTGTTGTTATAGTAACTGCGTTAGGTCACTGGGGGTCAGCCCAGCTGGTTTGGGTTTTTTCTAGCTAGCTCCGTGCTATGCAATAAAATGGACACTTGCAACTACTCAAGGTCTCTGTATTTCCACTGATTTCTTCCCATGCTGTGAAACTCCACGTGACGTAACAGTGCACATCCGTGCATGCCTTGGTGCACATAACAAAATGTATTCCGCACAGGAGTGGGGGAAAAAGTAGAGGCATTATTGCCGCTAGCTCCTTACTGAAACTCAGTGAAAGGCAGGGGAAATGAGAGATCAAGATCCTGAGACTGACAGTCCCCAGGAACAACGGGGAGAGGCTAAAGTCCCAGTTCAGCCTGACTGGCAGAGCAGGGAGCCAGGAGGGAGCCAGGGTCGGCAGAGTGGGACTGAGCTAAGGAGAGAGCAGGGGCCCGCACTGAGCTGGGGAGCAGGGCTGGCCTCGGGGAGGGAGAAGGGGAGGCCGGGGTCAGGATCGGGGGCAGTGCGACTGGCCTCAGGGAGGAAGGGGGTCAGAGGCAGCATGACTGGCCTCGGGGAGGGAGAAGGGGAGGCCGGGGTCAGGATCGGGGGCAGTGCGACTGGCCTCAGGGAGGAAGGGGGGGTCAGGGGCAGCATGACTGGCCTCGGGGAGGGAGAAGGGGGGGCCAGGGTCAGGATCTGGCCCTTCCCCCCCAGAGCTGCTTCCCATCCCCTCTTCCTTCCAGCCAGTTCCTGCCCCCCCCCCCCCAGCCAGTCCCTCTTCCTCCCTCCCCCCTGCCCAGGATCAAGTGTGTCCGTTTTTTGGGGGGAGGGTCTACCTCGCAACCCTACGAGTCAGACCCGGCGCAGGCACCAAGTGATGGGGACTGCCGGAACTTTGGGAACCTGAGTCTGCGGGGTGGGGGTTTGTGGCAGGTCAGGAGATGAAAGGGGAAGGCACTAAGGGACAGGGTGTAGGAGACAGACAAATGCCAGGGGGCCAAGTGGAGACAATGAGGAAAAGGACAGGAGGGGAGGTGTCAGTGGGGGGGGGGGACAGGATGATGCTAGGAGAGGAGAGGGGAAGGGCTTTGGGGGCTAGAGGGGAGAAGGGGAGGTGCTGGGAGAAGGCTTGAAAGAAGGGGTGGGCATGAGGAAGGCGGAGATGGAGCAAGGCACGTGTAAAGGCACAGGGGCATGAGGGGAACGGGGGCAGAGGGTGGTGAGGGAGTGGGCAAAGTGGGTAGGGGCAGTGAGGGAAGGGGGAGGCACCAAGAGGGTGCAAGGGCAAGGGAAGGTGCAGGTGCCAGGGAGTCCGGGGGGTGAAGCAGAAGGGCAGACACCTGCAGGGGAGGGACCAGCACCAGAGGAGAGAGGCAGGACAGGTGTGTAGAGGGAGGTGTTAGAAGAGGGGATGAGGAGGGGTAGCTCACATGGTCAGAGTGGGGCTACTGGAGGAGTGGGCACAGGGGGAGAGAGAAAGGCTGCTGGAGGGGGCAGGTCTCGGGAAGGCCGAGGGCAGTGAGAAGGGCAGGAGTCAGGACAGCAGAGGTGGGTGAGGGGTTGGGGGGGCAGTAGGCACCAGGGGAGCTGATGGAGGAAGGGAAGGAGACAGGGCAGCAGAGGGGAAAGGTAAGTGGTTCATAAGATATTTATGAATAACTTGGGTGCCACCATGGCACATCCAAACAAGCCACACTCAGTACTGGTGCACAACACAAAATGTATTGTGCTCATGGGAGGAAACTCTTAGAGGGAACACTTCCCCCAGCCTCCCCACCCCCCAAGTTAATGTCACACACATTGGGTTAATGCAATTGCAGGATCGTTGCATGAGGGGGGTTTGGTGAGGGCCAAACTAATCCCTATTGGTAAGTGGATGGTGGGAAAAGTCCTTGGGGGGGGGGGGGGGGAGGTCACATGACACCTTTTATTTCTGGTCATGTGTCCATATTGCCCTGAAAGTGTTACCTCCAGAGGCGTGGCTAATGGGGGTCAAAGAGTACATTTAAAAACATTCTTTGGGTGCACACCCTAATGAAATGTGCTGCGCACGCCAATGGGCAGAGAGCAGATCCAGTCCTGGGAGCAGGGCTGCAGCCACAGAGTTGTAGATGCCACCCAGAAAGCAGATCCGCATGCTGGGAGCAGGGCTGCAGCCACAGAGTTATAGACGCCGCCCAGAGAGCAGATCCGCATGCTGGGAGCAGGCCTGCAGCTGTAACCCACCCACCTGATGTGGGTCACTATCCTATGGAGTGGCACTGAGACCACTTCCAGCAAGCAATTATTACAAGGGAGCTCTTCAGCCTATGCTGAGAGGCAACTGACTTATAACTCAAGCTGTAGCAGCTCCTGCCCTAAGCTCCAAAAGTCCCAGGTTCTAATCCACCTGGTGGCAGTTGCACAGCCATGGAAGCAGAGGGGCCAGGGAACCCTCTGTACAGGACTTCCCCCCCCCCCACACACACACCCTTGCTTCCTGGAATCAGCCACCTAGGTGAATAAAGCTGGAAACCCCCATGCCTATAGCTGTGCGCCTTTGCTTTCAATAGCTACAGCCATTCTAAAGTGCCCAGATCTCACAACAGAAAGGAGACGTCCCAATGAGCTGCTAAGCTGTGCTGCCTGCCACGGACAAGTAGCTCCAAGAGGAGCAAGTGCTGTTGACTCTGGAGCCTAATGATGGTGGTGTCTTCCAGCCATTTTCAGATTAGTACAGCTGTGAACCAGGTGCCAGCTGGCCATAGGGTCCCATAGACCTGGCTTGTGCAGCCTAACCTGATAACCAAGCAGTCCATCCATTACTAGCCAGCCGATTACCTTGGGCATGGGAAACCATGGCACTCGTAATTCCTGGGGCCTTCACGCACTGACAGGGCTTGACTTGATCGGCCAGCTAGGGAGAAAGAAATAAACAGAAGGCAGAGGAGTCACCAAGAGATCAGAAGACCAGCACGATGCCTTATAGGCCGTTCAGCTGTGAAGAGTCACCAAGACAGGGCAGGTGATGCTAACCTGAGTTAGTCCATTAGCTGCGGCTAGGCTGGGCCACGAGAGGAGAGACAGGCAGTAAATCTGCAGCTGTCAGACCATAAGGAGGACACGGAGGTTTCGAAACCAGCTCAGAGAACAGGGCTGGGTAAGATGCAACCTACCAAACACTGTGATCTGGCCACTTTCTGTTTAGATCCTGCTGCCCATGCCGCCGAATTCTAAGTGGGGACTCAGGCAGCAGGATCCAATTTTAAATGATTCACGGCTCATGGTTACAGCAGGGGCAGGAGCCACGAGCCCTTTAAAAAGCTGTAGCCACGCTGGACAGCTGCCAGTAGTGGCAAAGCTGTGAGCTCTTTTCTGTGCTTTTAATTGAAAGCCTCAGCCACGGAGAACTCTGAGGGTGGGCTAGTCCACAACACCGCCCCTTCTGCCTCAGGCTCCGCCCCTTCTGTGGGTGGAGCCGGCCTATGACCCCATTGTGACGGCACGTTGGGGGTTCCCCGTCTCCTGCACCCCGAAATGGCACAAACAGACTGTACCAGCCAGTGGAATTGAGGGTGGTTTATTGCTCCTCCAGCACAGCGCAGCACAGATGTAATCTGGTTACAGGAACTGGGCTAGGATGCCTCAGGCCCCCTTGAGAGGGGGGAGACTGGGCCCCTAAACTCCAGCTCCTCTCCCTAAGCTGTCTCATCCATCCTCACAGACAGCCACCAACCAACTCACCCACTTCCAGCCCTGCCCCCCAGCCAAGGCAGCATTCCACCTTCCTTTGTTCCTCTCCATGGGGGGTGTCTGGCCACTGGTTTGCATAGTGACTCATCCTGTTTTGCTGGGTCGTGGTACCCACGGCAGCCAGTGGGGGTTCCCCCAGAGCCAGCAGCATAGAAACCAGCCAGGTACCCCCACTACGTCACAGTTCTCCCCCCTCCGAGAGCGAACTGAGCAGGGTCACTCCGCTCGTGACCTAGGGAAGTTCGGGTCCTCTGCGTGGTAACCCGCCCTGGGGACATGGGTGCTCCCCTTGACTCGGGCCGGCCGTGGCGAGGCCCCACATGAATTGGCTTCCCTCTGTCCACTCGCCGCCCCGCTCCAGGGCGACTGGCGCAGGCCTGTCCTCGGGGGTCACACCCACCCTTCCACTGGCCTTGATCTCTGGCCAGGGTCTCTCGGGCCGGGGCCATGAGCCCAGCGAGCCTTCTCTGGACAACCAGGGCGGCTTCCACCCCCGAAGCTCCATCCAGGGAGGTCTTCCCCTCCCATAACTCTCTCAGCCAGCCCAGAGGGTCTATCTGGGGTAGAGACCCCCAAGCCGCTTTCCTCCTGTCTTGGGCCTTCCCGCCCCTCTGGCAGGAGTCACAGGACCGGCAGTACCGCTGCACGGCTGTAAAGATTCCCGGCCAATAGAAGTGCTGGAGCAGCTTCAGCCAGGTGCTCCGGATCCCCCGGTGGCCCCCAACGGGGACATCGTGGGCCAAATACAGCAGCTTGAGGCGATACTTTCGGGGTACGACCAGCTGCCGCTGGACACCCCATGCCCTCGCCTTCCTGGGGGGGAGCCACTCACGGAACAGGAGCCCACGCTCCCGCAGGAATCTCTCCTGGCCACCTCTCCCCCGGGGCTGAGCTGCACGGAGGCCAGCCTGGTCCCTCAGCCTCTGCAAGGAGGGGTCTGCCTGCACCTCAGCCTGGAATTCAGCTGCTGAGGCAGGGATCGGGACCTGTTCCCCACCTTTGCCTAGGTCCGGAGTCCCAGCCTGGCTGGACCCTGTGTCCACTGGGATGGGACCCTGAGGATGCTGCCCGGAGTCCTTCCCTGGACCCACGTTGTCAGCCCCCCGCTGGCTCTGGCTCCGGGTAGTGACTAGAGCCCGCTGGGATTCATGGGGCCACTCCTCTAGGTCATTCCCCATCAGCACCTCGGTGGGCAAGTGCGGGTGCACCCCCACTTCCTTGAGGCCCTCCTTGGCCCCCCATTTCAGATGCACCCTGGCTACAGGCACCTTAAACGGGGACCCGTCTATGCCCTTCAGGGTCAGCTGCGCGTGGGGCAGTATCCGCTCCGGGGCCACTATGTCGGATCGGGCCAGAGTCACCTCCGCCCCCGTGTCCCAGAAGCCCGTCACCTTCCTACCATCCACCTCCAGGGGTATGAGGCACTCGCTCCGCAGGGGCCGTCCTGCCCCCACCCGGTACACGGAGAAATCCGCCTCCTGAGAATCAGACCTCCCAGGGGAGGTGCACTGAGCCTCCTTCCCCTCTCTCTGAGCTGAGGTTTGCCTGCCAGCCCCTGCCTCTGGGGCAGCCTGCCCTTCCTCCCGCCCCAGCCAGTTAACCCTGGAAAGTCCCCGGTCCTGGGACCTGGTGCACTGAGCCCTCTTGTGGCCTTTTTGCCCACAGCGATGGCAAGTTAGGCTTTGGGCTGTCTCTGTCCAGGCCCTGGCTGGTTCTCTGGGGCGCAGACGACCTGTTCCTTGGTCTCGCCCCGTAGTTGACTCCCTCCGTCGCTCAGCCGAGATCCGGTCTCTGCGCGGTTCCCTCTCTCTCCGGGACTCCCGTTCACACCCGGACCGGCTCTCCGTGAACTCATCCGCCAGTCTCCCGGCCTCCTGGGGGTTCTCTGGTCTCCGGTCCTTGAGCCACAGCCTCAGTTTGGGTGGGCACGCTTCATAGAACTGCTCCATCATGACCAGCTTGAGCAGCTCCTCTGCGGTCTGGGCTCCGACTCCAGACACCCACTTGCGGCAGTATTGCGACAGGCGGGAGGCCAGGTCCACATAGGTCTCCCGTGGCCCTTTCTGTACCCCCCGGAACTTCTTCCTGTACATCTCGGGGGTCAGCCCGAACTTGTGCAGCAGGGCCTCCTTGACTCGGTTGTAATCCCCTGGCTGTAGGTCCTCCAGCTGACTGAGCACTCCGGCCACCTCCTGGTTCAGTGCGGGGATGAGCTCCTGCAGCCAGTCAGCTGGGGGGACCCGTTGCAGTCCACAGGCCCTCTCAAAGGCACTGAGGAACCCGTCTATGTCACCCATGTCCTTCAGTTGGGCCACCACGAGCCTCTCCAAGCGTCTGGCAGTCCTGGGACCCTGGGGCCCATCCGCACTTGGCGCGGCCGGTGCCCCGCCGGTTCTCCGCTCTGTCATGGCCAGCTCATGCTGTCGCTGCCTCTCTCGATCTTGGCGCTCCTTCTCTCGATCTTGGCGCTCCCTCTCTCGGTCCTGGCGGTCCTTCTCTCGGTCCTGTACTTCCAATTCCCTGATCCGCAGCTGGATCTCCAGCCGCCGCAGCTCCGCTGGGCTGGCCCCTGCCCTAGATGGGCTACGGCTTGCAGGCCTCCCGGGAGACGCTGTCTCATCTCTCCGGTGGGTTCCAGCGCTCCTCCCCCTCTCTGAGCCTGACACACTCTCAGGGGGGGTCTGGCTGCTTCCCCTGGGGACAAGATCCTGGCCCTGTGGCTGGTCATTCTCTTCCAGCTGGGTAATCAGCTGGGCCTTGGTTGCTTTCCGCACAGGCAAGCCCCTCTCTCTGCACAGCCCCACCAGCTCTGCCTTCAAGAGTTGGGCGTAGGCCATCTGCCCGCTGGTCCCCTTGGTGCAGACTTACCAGTCTAGTGCTGCAGCACCCCACGATTCCCAGGAACCGCTTCGCTCTGTCTCCAGCACGCCTGGCTCCAGGGCTCTTGCTTCTACTGCGCCTTGTCGCTCGCCGCTGGGAGCTTCATCCACGGGGTGCAGTGCATCCCACTTCTGACACCAGTGTGACGGCACGTTGGGGGTTCCCCGTCTCCTGCACCCCGAAATGGCACAAACAGACTGTACCAGCCAGTGGAATTGAGGGTGGTTTATTGCTCCTCCAGCACAGCGCAGCACAGATGTAATCTGGTTACAGGAACTGGGCTAGGATGCCTCAGGCCCCCTTGAGAGGGGGGAGACTGGGCCCCTAAACTCCAGCTCCTCTCCCTAAGCTGTCTCATCCATCCTCACAGACAGCCACCAACCAACTCACCCACTTCCAGCCCTGCCCCCCAGCCAAGGCAGCATTCCACCTTCCTTTGTTCCTCTCCATGGGGGGTGTCTGGCCACTGGTTTGCATAGTGACTCATCCTGTTTTGCTGGGTCGTGGTACCCACAGCAGCCAGTGGGGGTTCCCCCAGAGCCAGCAGCATAGAAACCAGCCAGGTACCCCCCACTACGTCACACCCATACCAAAATCCATTAAGTGGCCCCCTTATGAAAATTATCGCCCAGCCCTGTCACAGAATCATAGAAAAGTCTGAGTGGAAGGGACCATGATAGGTCCAGTGTTTCGCAAACTTTTTTTATAATGTACCCCCTTTAAAAAAAAATTTGTAAGTACCCCCAGTACCTACAGTTTTCAGACACACACAATTTTTTTCTACCGTTGCAACACATTTGTTTAAACAACTGCATCGTAGCCGGGCGGGCGATGGCATTTTTGGGTGTAAAAGGTACAAAAAGAATAAAGCGCTGTCAAACTGAAAACTAAAATTCAGTTTTCTCCAAATTTCAGTTGTGTTGACGTGTCCCCCAGACATCTCTTGAGTACCTTTAAGGGGACTCGTACCACTGGTCGAGAAGCACTGATCTAGTCCACCCCTGCACCGAGACAGGACCAAGCATGTTTGTCTCACCTCTTGGCTCCTAGGACACGGCTTGAACTAACGCACTTGGAAAGACATTATCGTATATACGCCCAAAGTGCTTCGTCTCAGTGTATTACCATAAAATCTAACTGACCAAACTCTGACCTTTCATTTCCCTGTCACTTGGCCAGCCACAGCCTCACAAGCCTTCGGCATCGATCTCAAAGCCTTCGTCACGCTTTTACACACCTGTGCTGACACGCTTGTGAGCCAGGCACACTTGTGCGACACGTCCCAAAGCACTTGCTCCAGGGCATTACATCGCACTTGCCTGCCTTTGATGGACAGGGAAAGGGAGACCTGAAAGGCCTCTCCAAGGTCACCAGCGCGAGAGTGAGCGCAGAATTGAGGAGCAAGGGTCTAACACACAACTCTGTGCCTTAGTCACTAGGTGGCATTAGATTAGAACCCGGGAGTTCTTACACCCAACCCCCTGCCCCCTCCACTAGGCCATGCTGCTGGCCTCCCGCCTCTCCCCCAGGGCTTGGAGACAGACGGGAGGCTGGAGCCAGCCTGCGCAGAAGGGGCTGTAACGCTTACAGCTCGTTCATGACACTGCCCCTGCGCAGCCCCTCTCAGATCCACACTCGGAACCCACAAGAAACACCCCAAGAGCAGAGATGAAACCGCCACTCACCTGCAGCCCAGCTTCCAGGAAGGGCAAAGCAAAAGCGGAGCTCGCGGATTCCAGCCCAGCCTGGCACCTGCTTCCTGAACTTTGGCCCCTTTCCTCCAAGATAGCAGGAGGCTGCTCTGGGCCTTTTGTGCCCACGACGGGGCAGAAAAGCAAACTCAGCTGTTGGTTCCATCTTGCGGGCAGAGCCCCGGCAGACAGTGGCAGGCGGGGGTATCGACTGACCCTCCAACCCAGGATATTCCCCCCACACCTGGATTCGCTTCCTAGTCATCCCCATCTCCCTGCACGATCCTTGTTTCTCATCCCGCCGGTCCGAGAAATTGTCAGAGCAGGTTGATCCCGACCTTGCCAAGGGCTTAGGTTACATCACAAGGCTTTGCCGCCACAGCTGGCTTGGCTTGGGTGTGTGGCAAAAGCCCCCCCCCCCCGCCCTCCCCCCCCCGCTGGCACAGCTATTCTGGCAAAGCCGCCAGGGCAAATGGCAACTCTGCCGAAAAGCATCTGCTGGCTTTAAGCTCCCTGCGAGCTGTTCTCATCGCTCAGCCATCACCACCACTGCCCTGCCTCTGTCCTGCTCCTCATCCCCGCCCCCACTCCTATCCCCTGCTCTCCTCCATCTCCTCCCCCTTTCCTTCTCCTGCCCCTCCCCATTTCCACCTGCCCTGCCAATTCCCGTCCTCTCCCTCCCCCCGTCTGTCCCCCTCTTATGTGAGGGCTTTGCTGGAAACGCCCCCCCCCCAAGCCAGGGAGATCTCCCCTCCGGGAACAATTCAGCCCCCCCCATCTCGCTCCCTCCACTCCACAGTATTTCCTCCATTCCCCACAGTTGAAAATTGAGCTCCCCCATCCCCTCAGGTGACAGTCGGGCTCCCCCATACGCAGCTGCCTAGGTAGGCACCTCCGCAGCCAGAGACTGCCCCTGGCGCCCACGTCCCCTCCCCGACTGCCTGTCCCAGGCGACCACCTGAACCTGCGTCCCCCATTCCCTCAGATCACAGCTCCCTCCCTGACCCTGCACCCCCCGACACCCCTCCCCCAGGCCAGACTCCTCTCTGGCACCCGCACCCCCTCCCCCAAACCCTCTGCTCCCCCTTCACCCAGGTCACAGCTCCCTCCCTGACCCTGCACCCCCCCGACACCCCTCCCCCAGGCCAGACTCCTCTCTGGCACCCGCACCCCCTCCCCCAAACCTTCTGCTCCCCCTCCACCCAGGTCACAGCTCCCTCCCTGACCCTGCACCCCTCTAGAGCCCCTCCCCCAGGCCAGAGTCCTCTCCTGCGCCCATACCCCCTCCTGGACCCTGCACCCCTATCCACCGCCCCAGATCATACCCCCCCCCTGCACCCAGGCTCCACCCCTAAGCTCCCTTCTGCACCCAACCACCCCGTCCCAGACCCCAAAGCCCTCGGTAGAAATGTGGCCCTTGATCAGTTGCCAAAATGGCCCCCCCATTACAAATTATTGACCAAGCCTGATCCAAATGTTTTTTGAAACATTGTTTAATGAGAATGTAAATACAATTCAATACAATTGGGAGGGTTGGGGGGAGGGGGACGCAGCTGCTGGCTCCTCAGCTCTTGCTGCTCTCACTGGGTGTCTTCCTGCTGCAAGGGAAGCAGAATCCGTCACATTCATCCCTGGGGACTCAGGGGAACTGGCCCCCCAGCATTTCCACCCTCCTCCCCCCTGCTCTCTGGTCACCCCCCGTCAGGCCCGCAGGGTGAGCTCCTGACCCCCCCCCCCCGAGCTCCTGACACCTCGGCCCCCTCCCGCCTCCTAGGACAGTTTCTGTGTTCAGAGCCTCCCCCACCCCCAGGGACACTCGCAGGGGCAGGAGGGATTCTGCCAGCAGGGACGTGGGGTGGGGGCAGCCTGAGGAAAGGGGCGGGGGACTCCCTGAGGGGATGGGAAGGAGACCCTGGCCCTGCCCCACTCTCCTGATCTGCTCCGGCTGCTCACCATGTATTCCAGGAGCTGATGGGCCTGCCCATGCAGGGCGTGGGCCAGGACCAGCCCGGCCTGGCTGGGGCGCCGCAGGGGGGAGCGGGCAGCGAGCAGAGCCTTGTCCAAAAAGCAGTTCTCCTGCTCTGCTGTGAAGAACTGCCCAAAGACCTGGAATCAAGAGCACAGGAGGTTTCAGCTGACGGCCCAGAGCCCGGCCCCAACTCCTGGGGCTAAAACAGCTTCCTCCTCCCCCAAACTCCCTTCCAGACCCTGCACCCAGACGCTCTCCTCACCCGGCACCCCAACCCCTGCCCCAGGTCACAGCTTCCTCCTGCCCCCAAGACCCTCCTACCCCCACGAGGGCCCCAGCCAGCCCCACCCCCGAGCCCTGCCCTGCCCTGGCAGCGCGTCCTTACCTCTCCCACCCTCACGCTGTTGCTGTGAGCCAGGACCCATCTTTCTTTGTAGTAGTGTCTGCACCACAGGTCCTCTGCCTGGTGGATGTTGAGGCCTGCAAGAGACACAACAGGGTCATTCTGCTGGCAGGTCTGAGCCCTTCCCCTCCCACGGGTCCCTGCAGGCATCCCTGGGCAAATGGAGGGGCACAGGGGGCAGAAGGGGAACACAGAGGGACGCATCCCCCCTTGGGCCAGTCTGGGGGAAAAGGGCTGGGTCCCCTCCCCCCGCCGCCGGCACCCTCAGGGTGTCCCTGGGGCCCAGGTCCCGGCTGGGTTCCTTACCCCTGTGGTGCAGGAGGAGTTGATACAGGCTGTGCACCCCCTCCCGGGCCAGCCGGCTGACGTCTTCGGATGGGTCCGAAATAAAAAGGCCCAGCTGGGCCACGTGGTGACCCATCCTCGGCCAGTCGGCGGAGTTCTGAGGGGAGAGAAGAGGGGGGGTCCCTCAGCATCCTGGGGCTGCACGTCCCATGCAAACGGCCGCCGAGGCGGGTCTGAGCTCGGGGGACGGACAGAGACACCTCCCGGGGCGGGGCGGGGCCGGCCTTGCGAGGAGACAACCCTGAGCAATGGCCCCGACTGAAGGGTCACTCCGGGGGTGGAACAAGGGGATCCACTGACGGCCACTCCCCAGTCTGGGGCCCAGTCCCTCAAGAGCCCCCCTGAAGGGCCCAGGGTCGCCCCTCCCCGGGGAAAGGAGAACGCGGCCCATTCCCGGCCCATTCCCGGCCCTGCCTCTGCCTCCCGGGGACGCTCCCAGCCCCGCGCCCTGCAGCCCCAGGCCCCCCGGCTCCGAGGTCACTTACGTCAAACCCCGGGAGGGTGGTGGCGACTCCCAGCAGGGCCGTGGTGCTGCCAAGGGCCCTGGCTCGCTCCTGGGGCAGGCGGGACTCCAGCCACGGGCTCAGGTGCTGGGGGGGAAAGAGGCAGGTCAGGACCCGTAGGGAGGTGCCGGTTCTGGGCAGAGCCTGGGGCTCCTCTCGGACTGTGCCCCCCCCAGCCACTGACACTGCTCCTCTCTCGCCCCCCCCCCCCGAAGAAGCAGGGACAATGGCCCCGTCCCCCCCACGGGGCTCACCTCCATTATGAGCTGCAGCCGGGCGGTGTCTGGGGACTCGGCGAGGAGGCTCGCCAGTAGGGCCTGGAGGTCGTAGGGAAGGGCCCGGATGAACTGCTGCAAGACAAGGGGGAGCCCTGGGTCAGAGGGGGGTTGGGGGATCCAGGCCACCCGCTGGCTCCGGGGTCCAGCCTAGAGCAGGGTCTGAGCCGCCTCACAGAGCAGGGAGGAGCCCAGGCTGGGCATGGAAGGGACGGGCCCCCCGGGAGAGCAACGGGAACCCTGGAGGGAAGGATCCAAACCTGCAGCTTCTTCCCTCCCTCTGCCCCCCCCCCCTCTCTGGAGCTCCAGCCCAGCCCGGGAGCAGGGCCCAGAGGGACGTACCTGTGTGTGGATGGGCTCCTGCTGCCAGTCCCCAGACACAGTCTGTCCCACGGCCGCCGTCAGCAGGGGGCTCAGGAGCTGGGCCCGCAGGGGAGGCTGCAAGGTGCTGGCAGGAGAGAGGGGCAGAGACTGTTAATTGAGCACCAGGAGACAGAGACTTTCCCACTCCCTGGCCAGGGGATCTGCTCTGGGGGGAGTCGGCGGGGGGGTCGGTACCTGAGGCTGCAGGCGGCGTTGAGGCAGTCGGCCAAGACCAGCGGGGGGGGCGAGTCCTCCATGATCTCCTGGGAGACCCAAGGAGACAAAGGGGCGTGTGAGGCTGGGCCCCCAAGAGACGCTCACACGGCCAGCGCCCCCACCCAGCCGGATCCAACCCCACTGCCTCCCGCTGCCCTGTAGCCCCCCTGCCCGGCACAGGGCCCCTCCCAGCACCCCCCTCCCAAACCGGGACCAGCTCAATCCTTGTCCCCAGGCCGTCTCCTGCCCCTCCCTGCCCTGGTGACCAGCCTCTGAACCTCCTCATCCCTGCTCCCCAGGCGCATCCCCAGCAGCCCGCTCGGCTCCCTTCCAGCCCCCCATGGCCCGGGGAGACCCCTCCCTGTCCCGAATCCCCCTTCCTGTCCGGCACCCCAGACCTGCCCCATTTCTGTGTCCCTCCCTCCTCCAGCATCCCCACCCACCCTCCCCATGTCCACCTCCAGCCCTCCTGGCTCCACCCATCCCGTTTCCAGCACCCCCACCCGCCGCCATGGCCCAGGCAGACCCGCGTCCACCCCACGTATCCCCTTCCCTCCTCCCGGCTGCCGCGACTCGCTTACAACGATCCTGGCCATCATGGTGTCCTTGCAGCAGCGCGGCGCCAGGGTGTCCTCGCCCCTTTGGAGGGCGGCGAGGCAGGCGAGGGGGATGGCCAAGAGGAACCGCTGCAGGGCGGCTGGGCTCTGCACCCCAGAGAGAGTCTGTGAGCCTGGGGCCTGCCTGCCCCCCACGGACAGCTGCAGGGCTCAGGTCTCCCAGGAGTGGAGGTGGGAGCTGCTGGTTGTCCAAGCACTCACACTCCCCCCCCAACTGCTGCCTCAGGCTTGTGGGGGCCCAGCTGGTGCATGACAAGAGCCCCCAGCTTGGGGGGTCCAGGTCATGCAGGAGAAGGGGCCCCAGGGGGATCCCCAGGGACAAGCCCCTCCCGGAGGGGGGGGGATGTGCTGGGAAGGGGCCGGACAATCTCGGGTCCCCCCCGTGTGGAGAAGGTTCCTACCGTGTCCCGGGTGTGGAGCTGCTCTTCGATGTCGTAGATGGCCCCTTCCTCCACCCGGGAGTCCACCCGCTCCTGGCAGAGCTCCGCCGAGGCGCAGGGGGGCTCTGTGCGGGAGGGAAGGGACCAGGGTGACTCCAGCGGCCAGCAGGGGTCACGCGCCCCCATGTCAGGGACCCAGGGCAGGTTGGGCCCCACACGCCCCTCGCAGGGACCCATCCCCCTGCCACCCTCACATCTGCCAACGCCCTCAGCAGAGCCCCCACCAGGAACAAGAGAGCCAAGCAGCCCCCCCCCCCCATCCATTGCCCTGGCTGCGGGGCTGACACTGGGGCTGCCCCCCCGGGGTACTGGGTGAGCCCCTGGGCCCAGCGTGTTCACGGCCCCTCACCTGGGTCTGAGCGGCTGCAGGAGGTGGCCCGGCTGCAGCTGGAGGCCCAGGCGCTGCTGCTGACGGACCTGGACCCACAGCTGCAGGGGCTGGTGCGGGGAGCGACGGGCTGGGGGCTCCCGGAGACTGGCAGGTCCCCGGGGGCCGGGCAGGGCGATGCCCCCTGGTGGTAATGGGGGCTGGGCTCCCGGGGCAGGTGTTTCTCTCCACAGAGGAGGCCCCGGAGCCACCCTACCCGGCTCCCCCGCTGGGCTGGGTCCCGCCTGCCCAGCAGCCTCTGGAGCCAGGTCCGGGGGGGCCTGGCCGGTGGGCGAGTCGCCCCGAGCTGGTGGGATCCAGCTTCCCCGCCCGCGGGGACGGAGAAGCTGCTCCCAACCGGCCCTGGGGCCATCTTCAGGGCTTTCTTGAACCACAGCCGAAAACGTTTGGCCATGCTGGAAATGAGGGGAGCAAAGGGGAGCTTGGGGCGCAGCCTGATGAACGAAATCCAGGGGTTCCAGCTCCCCAGAGCGACTGCCCCCAGCCCCCAAATGGCCCCTTGCTTATCGGTTCGGTCTTGCACAGGCACTGCAAGGACCTGAGGGTATGTCTACACTACCCCGCTAGTTCGAACTAGGAGGGTAATGTAGGCATACCGCACTTGCAAATGAAGCCCGGGATTTGAATTTCCCGGGCTTCATTTGCATAAGCGGGGAGCCGCCATTTTTAAAACCCCGCTCGTTCGAACCCCGTGCAGCGCGGCTACACGGGGCACGAACTAGGTAGTTCGAACTAGGCTTCCTAGTTCAAACTACCGTTACTCCTCATTCCACGAGTCTCCTGCCCATCAACAGCCCCTTCTTGGCCAATCAGGGGAGAATCTAAGGTGTGGGGGGTGGAGCGTTCTCCCCAAAGACACCGGCATAGACTTGTTCCAGCCCCACCTCCCCAGTCCCCACAATGGGGGCTGCATCCCCCACCCCACGGCTCCTGCAAACCACCCCCCCGTCCTTCAGCTAGTCTGTTGGGTCCCAAGCTGGGGGAGGCAGCAAGGGAAGGTCACAGAGGAGGCAAGAACAGAGCAGAAATGTGGGGGGATGGAGGAAAAGGGAAACCAACCAGGAGAAAGCTCCAGTGGCGCTAAGGACGCAGCCCAGGTGAGGAATCACCTTCTGGCCCTTGACCGAGGGCTGGGCCTGCCTGGAACCCAGCCGGCCCCGGGCGGGATCCAACCCCTGGGGGCTCTTACCTTCGTCACAAAGGTGTCGGGATGTGGAACTCACAGAACGCGAAGGAACCGTGAGGAGGAGACGCACCAGAGCTAAAGCAACCGGGGGTCTCCAAAGTCCCCTGGGCCCGCCCCCCGCTTTTATCAGCCTGAGATGTGGGTCCCTCTGTGAGGTCACCACCTCCCCACCTGCCCTTTGCCTTATATGCTGAGGGCTGCCCAAAGCCCCTGTGAGGTCACCGCCCCCCCCCTCACCCTGCCAGGCAAATGTCCTGCCTCTGGCCACCCCCCTGGGAAGTTTGAGCCATTACTAGGGGTCCCTCCCCCTCCCTCATAGGCTGCTCCCTGCCCTACACTGCAGGCTTCTTGCACGAGAGCTGTTTCACGCCGGAGTTCTTGCGCAAAAGGTCTCGTGCAAGAGTGCCTCCACCCTGCCATGGGCTTTTGCACAAGAGCGTCCATGGCAGTGTGAACGCTCTCTTGTGCAAGAAAGCTCTGATGGTCATTTTAGCCATAAAAGTGTCTTGCTCAAGAAGCCCCTGGTGCCCGTCCACGCTGCCTTCTTGCACAACAGCTCTTGCACAAAGGGGGCTTAGTCATCGTCGGGAGAGGAATAACTCCTGTGCAAGAAGCCCTGTTCTCTGATGCTTTACTGCAAATTTACTTCTGCAAGAACACACGTAGAGTGTAGACGCGCCACAAGTTTTTTCGCAAGAACACACAAAAACAAGCCATGTGGATGTTTTCTTTTTAGGCAAAAGCCCCTTTTTGCACAAGATCGGTCGGCCTTTTTGCAGAAATAGGGATCTTGTGGGAAAAGGGGGTTTTTTGCACAAAAAGTAAACATCCACACGGCTTGGTTTTGCGCACAAACCCCGAGCACAAAAACGGATCGGCAGAAAATATGCAAATGACATTGCGTGTCATAGAGTCCCTCGTTAGCATATTTGTTGCCAAAAAAACTCGTTGTGTAGACGTAGCCTAGGAGAGAAGCGATCTCAGACACAAAGCCCTTCAGTAAGAGGGCATAGCCCTGGGGCGTGGTAGGAGACGTACGGCAGACATGGGAGGTCACTCTCCTAGCTATTTGGCACGGAGGAGGCCTCAGCTGGAGCACTGTGTCCAGATCTCAGGGCCATGCTTTAGGAGAGAGAGTCCAGAGGGGAACTATGAAAAGGGATTAGGGACGTTAGATATTCACTGAGTAGTCAATTAACCTCATGATTTCTTATCGGTTACTTGACTTTTCGATAGTCCCCAGGGGCCAGCTGTCTCAGTCCTGGCTCGCGCTGGGTCCGGGACCTACCCCCTCTGCGGCTCTGCATTTACAGTGTGTTAGGAGCCAGGCAGGCAGGCAGCCCGGCTCAGTTCCAGTTTGCACCAGGTCCAGAAGCTCAGACCCAGCCCCCAGGCAAGGGCTGCTGCCAGCTTGTGCTGCTGCCTCTGATACAGAGGCAGCAGTACGGAGTGCCAGGAGGGAACTGGTCTAAAAAGCACCTCCCCTTGCGACCTGGCTGCCTGTCATCCCACGCTGCTGCCTCCGTTTTTGGCGAGAGAGAGCCGCCTGTCTTGAGACACCGGTGGGGAGTCGGATTTTCAAAAGGCAGGTCTCTGTCCTTTGTGAGCCTTCCAAAGCGCTTCGGTGGGGGGAGGGGGCAGGAAGGCGGACGACACTCAGGAATTGTAGCACCCAAATCCACGGAGTGTTTCGCCAGCACCTCCTGCAACAGAGCCCAATCCCTGACAGGCTTTTAGGCAAGATAGATCATTTGAAAAAATGACAGACACAGGGTTTTCCGTCACCGCTCTCCCTTTCTTTTATTTCCCTGGGCTAACTGGCTTGTTCCTCTTTGGCTAAGGATGGAAGGGTATGTCTACACGACAATGTTAGTTCGAACTAACGGACGTTAGTTCGAACTAACATTCATAGCCGCTACACTAGCGCTCCGCTAGTTCGAATTTGAATCGAACTAGCGGAGCGCTTAGTTCGAACTAGGAAAACCTCATTTTACGAGGCTTAAGCCTAGTTCGAATTTACTAGTTCGAATTAAGGGCTGTGTAGCCCCTTAATTCGAACGAGTGGGAGGCTAGCCCTCCCCAGGTTTCCCTGGTGGCCACTCTGGCCAACACCAGGGAAACTCTATGCCCCCCTCCCAGCCCCGGACCCCTTAAAGGGGCACGGGCTGGCTACGGTGCCCGTGCCAGGTGCAAGCCTGCTAGCACCCAGCCAGCAGACCCTGCACCTGGCACGGCACAGAGCCACCCACCCGATGTCCCCCAGCCCACCCCCTCTTCCCGGGACCAGGCTGGCGGCTCCCGGAAGCTTGCCCGGGACCGCAAGAGGCGGGTACATTCCTGGGCTAGTGCGGACATCGTGGACCTCGTCCACGATCTCCGCACTAGGCACAGGACAGTGGCTGTCTAGGGCAGGAGAGCTGCCAGCCTGGCCACCCAGGAGCAGGTTTGCATGAAAATCAAGGGGGTCCACTGAGACCCCCGACCCTGAGCCCTGAGCTTACAATGGCCGTCCTGGGTCAGACCAAAGGTCCATCTAGCCCAGTAGCCTGTCTGCCGACAGCGGCCAACCCTAGGGACCGTGGAGGGGATGGACCAAAGACAGTGACCAAGCCATTTGTCTCGTGCCATCCCTCTCCAGCCTTGCACAAACTTTGGGCAGGGACACCACTCCTACCCCCTGGCTAAGACTACTCCATGGACCCAACCTCCATGACTTGATCTCACTTCCCTTTAAACTCTGTTCTAGTTGTAGCCTTCACAGCCTCCTGCAGCAAGGAGTTCCACCGGTTAACTATTTGCTTTGTCAAGAAGAACAACTTTCTCTTACTAGTTTCAAGCCTGCTACCCAGTCCTTTCCTTTGGTGTCCTCTAGTCCTTCTTTATGGGAACTCATGAAGAACTTTTCTCAATGCACCCTCTCCACCCAACCCCTGCTTTTAGAGACCTCTAGCCTGTCCCCCCTCCGTCTCCTCTTTTCTAAGCTGAACAGTCCCAGTCTCTGTAGCCTCTCTTCATCTGGGACCTGTTCCCAACCCCTGATCATGTTAGTTGCCCTCCCCTCTCCCAGCCTTAATCTTCCCCTCTCCCACCTCCTTTTCCCAGTCTCCCCCAGTTTTGTTCAATAAAGACAGAGTCAATGTTGGAAGAAACGTTATCTTTATTTTGTACATCAATAAGAAGGGGGGCTAGGGAAGGGTAAGTGGAAGGAGGTGAGGGAGGAATGGGGTACGAGCCCCCGATGGGGAGGACTGGGCTGGCTCTGCAGGCTTCTGGGGGTGGAAGCTCTCCTGCAGCCCCCCGATTGCCCCCTCTCCCCAGATGGCAGCCTGTGGCAAGTGCAGCCGGGCTGATGGCTGAGTGGTGTGATGTGCCCAGTGTGGGTACTCCGGGCACTCCAAGCCAGGACTGGTTTTCAAGCGGGGCACCCCTTAGAACTGTCTGTCCGGGGTGGGGGTCGGGACCCTTTAAGCGCAGCCCTCGGCTAGCCTGAGACTGCATCTCCACGCTCTAAGTCCTCCTCTGATGCCCTGCTGGCACTGCTTCCGGCCATCCTTAAGCCCTGTTCAGAGTCCACTCAATGTGGACTTGCTAGTTCGAATTAGCAAAACTAGTTTTTAGTTCTAGACGCGTTAGTTCGAATTAGCTTAGTTCGAACTAGCGCTGTAGTGTAGACATACCCGAAGAGAGGAGCCAGCAGGGGTAGAATGAATTGTGTACCAGGTCCTGGAAACAAGAGCATCTCCTCCAGATCACCCATCCACACCTGAACTGTTTAAAAGCTTGGCTGCCAATAAAGACACCTTAGCTCAGCAAATGCCAAGCCAGGCACCTGTGTTTGGACACGAGGGGTGCACAGGGATGTGAGAACCAGGAAGGCTGATCGGTAAATACACCCCCAACCGTCCCAGTACAAGACAGACGCTTGCGCCAACCAGCAGGGGTCACTGCTCCTCCGGTTTGGCTTGGACAAAGGTGCCCATCTGTTTGCTGTTTGCGTCTCGGAGCTGCGCCAGCTGCCTCTGGCCACGGCGGAGCAGATACTCGATGTGCATCACGTCGGCCCGGGGGATGCTGGCGTTCTTCCGGAACTCGGCCTGGATGCGAGGCAGGAATCCCGGCTTCTCCCGGCCGGTGCGCAGGAACTGCCTGTATAGGCTCAGGACGTGCTTCTGCAGCTTGCTATGCCGGGCCATGGTGCGCCTGGGGAGCCCTCCCAGGCCACGGGGGGCCAGCGCCACGAGGCAGGGGCTGGAAGTGAACAGAGGCGGAGATGTTAGAGCAGCATCTCATTCCCAGACGCGCCTGTGCGGGCATTTCCATGCACTTTTCACCCCCACCTGCTAGGGTTACCAGATGGTTTAAAAAAAATACCGAACAGCAGGGGCAGGGGGGAGGGAGGGGGCGGGACTGGCTGGAAGAGAGGGGGTGGGGGGGAACCGGCCGCCGGGAAGCAGGGCTGGCTGGGAGGGGGCTGGAGGGAGCGGGGCTGGCCGGGGGGCAACCAGCCGTCGGGAAGCGGGTCTAGTTGGGTTGAGGACCAAGAGGTGGGGGAACCGGCCGGCAGTGCTGCAGAGATGTACCAGAGCCTGGGTCGGATTCATCTTTGGTGGGCCCTGGCTCCTAGACCATAGACACACTCCCCCCCCTACCCCTCCGGAGGCCCTAGGGAAAATGGCACCCCGGCCCTGTGGACATGGTGCCCTCTCTGTTTCCCTTGGCCCCGAAGGCACTAAGCTCCACTCCTGCCGCCCAACTCCTACAAGGCCCGACGGATTTCTCTGTGGCCCCCGACCCAAAAAAGGATCCCCCCAGCCCTGTGTTAGGGGATACGAGGGAGTCTGGCTGGGATGTAAGTGCAAATAACTCTGCTCTTAGCAGCTCTGAACCGATGGGCTCTGCCCTGTGCCCCAACCAAGAACCCTAACATAAGAACGGCAGTACTGGGTAGCCTGTCTGCTGACAGTGGCCAGCACCAGGTGCCCCAAAGAGGGTTGACCAAAGACAATGATCAAGCGATTTGTCTCCTGCCATCCTTCTCCAGCCTTCCACAAACAGAGGCCAGGGACACTATTTCTATCTCCTGGCTAATGGCCTTTTATGGACCTAACCTCCGTGAAATTATCTAGCTTCTCTTTAAATCCTGTTATAGTTCTAGCCTTCACAGTCTCCTCTGGCAAGGAGTTCCACAGGTTGACTACACCCTGCGTGAAGAAGAACTTTCTTTTATTAGTTTTAAACCTGCTACCCATTAACTTCATTTGGTGTCCTCTAGTTCTTCTATTATGGGAACTAATAAATCACTTTTCTTGATTCACCCTCTCCATACCACTCATGTTTTTATAGACCTCTATCATATCCCCCCTCAATCTCCTCTTTTCTAAACTGAAAAGTCCCATCGCTTTAACCTCTCTTCATATGGGACCCGTTTCAAACCCCTAATCATGTTAGTTGCCCTTTTCTGAACCCTTTCCAAGGCCAAAATATCTGTTTTGAGGTGAGGAGACCACATCTGTACACAGTATTCAAGATGTTGGTGTCCCATAGTTTTATACAGGGGCACCCTGAGTTACCAAACCACATGGCAGTGCCCATTAAAAACCCACCAGGACTTACCCAGCGTTTATATGCAGAGGTCCCACCCAGCACGCGCGGGAAATCACAGGAACCCAGCCTGGACGGTCCGATGCCCCAGCCCTGACAGAAGAAAATCAAGGTGTGCTTAAAGTGCCACGCCCACCATCCCTTGGTCCTCTGGGGCATTCGGCACATCCTGCTGGGTGAAAGGGCCGGTCACAGCTCCAGGGTCTGTCACACTTCAGGGCCTTTGGCAGCTCCTATTCACCGGGGTCAGGCAGATAATCGCCCCGAGCTTTCCCAGCACTTTTCAGCATCAGCTCTCAAAGGGGGGCAGCGTGACCCCCATGGGAGCAGGGGAATGTCAAAGAAGGAATGGGGCGGGGCAGGGGAGGCAGCCAACGGCTTCTCCTAATTCAGTGGTCCCCAACCATTTGAGGTTGCCGGGCGCCAAGGGGCGTGGCCGTTTGCCCGCAGGGCGCCCTGGCGCGGGGACCCCCATTGTGCACCTGGGGGCGGGGACCCCCCATAGCCACATTCCCAGGGCCGCCCCCCCCCCCACAAGCACCGCACACCCAGGGCCGGGCCCCCCGCCAAGCACCGCACGCCCGGGACCGGCGCTCTCCCCCCAAGCACCGTGTGCCCGGGGCCGGCGCACCCTGCAAGCGCCACGCGCCCGGGACCGGAGCTAGCACTGGCACTCTCCCCCCCGAAGCACCGCGCGCCCGGGGCCGGCGCTCTCCAAGCGCTGTGCGCCCAGGGCTGGCGCACCCTGCAAGTGCCGCACGCCCGGAGCCTGCGCTCCCCCCATGCACTACGTGGCCATAGCGCGGGCAGCCAATCCGCGGCGCCCCCGGGGCCGGCGCTCACCGTGCACCATGCGCCCGGGGCCAGCTCCGGCACCGCACATGCGCCACGTGCCCGGGGCCAGGCCAGCCCTGAGCACTTGGCGGGCGCATACAAATGCGGGCACCGTGTTGGGGACCACTGTCCTAATGTTAGCAGTGGGAACACCAAGTTCGGAAGTGAATGGTTAACCAGTAAGCCGGTTATGGTTAACCAGAGGGGGCTGGAGCAGCCCTCCACCAGCCATAGGCAGAGGGCACTCTGGCACGCCACGGGTAGGGTTGCTCAGCAGTCACAGCAGTGTGCCACGGGGGTAGGTGTGTGGGCTGCTCCAAGCCCGTCTTTAACACGTCCTACGTGTCCCATTTAATCGGTTAACTGGTTCAACGTATTGTTTAACTGGTTAGCTAATTAAATGAGATTTTACATCCCTGGCACCAAGGTGGCTAAAAGTAGGGTTGAACTGGGACTAGAAATTCCAGGATTTTGACTTTTTTTTCCTGATCACACACAGTTCTGCAAATAAATTCACGTTTTGTTTAGATTTTGACTTTTTTTAAATGTAGTACGGTGGATTACGGAAGATAAACTTTAAAGAGACCAAACAAAGAGTCATTTCAGGAATGGAAAACTACATTTTAATGTTCTGAAATGGTGGAGTTTTCCCCTTCCAAACAAAAGGTCACTAAAATCAGCGTTTTCCAATGGAAAAACACCCCCTCAGAAAACTTCCTTCCAGCTCTAGTTAAAACGGACGTATTTTGAAGTGTATAATCAACCTCTGGAACTCACTGCAAAAGGATATTAATGATGGTGAAGGAAAGGGGAGGGAATCATAGAATCATAGAGCTGGAAGAGACCTCAGAAGGTCATCCAATCCAGCCCCCTGCTCTAGGCAGGACCAATCCCAACTAAATCAACCCGGCCAGGGCTTTGTCAAGCTGAGACTTAAACACCCGCTGTGTACAGCCTGTCTGATCCCTTCTGGGGAAGCATGGGTGGGAAGAAAGAATTAGACAGGGTTAGACAAACCCGTAGGTCTTGGTTGACTTCGTCCTGCTTCAGGGCAGGGCGCTAAACTTGGGGACTACTCTAGTCAGACCAACATTTCAATCAATCTTGTCAAGAAACAGGCAAAAAAAACCCCAACCCAAAGCAGGGAGAAACACGTTCCTTGGTTTGTAAACACAGACACAGAGAACAGCTCCTTCCATTAGGGGGGGTGGGAATAAAGAAAATAATCCCCTTGCCCCCTCCCCTTCCTATTTGGTCCTAAAGGATGAAGATTTGTGCAGGCTGCGGGGGCAGGACTGATACTCAGGGAACGGGAGCATGGGAGAGAAGGGGGCAGCTTGCTTACAATCCAGGGGCAACCCCGTGTCTCGGGGCTGGCCCAGCACAGGCAGGATTTCTGCAGCGCAGGGGGACACGAGGTGAAACAAGCAGCGACTCGGCCGATTGGGGCTTGTTATTGTAGGGTCGCATTGAAGCAGACACTGGCACCAGCGTCGCCTCCAAGAGCGAGGGGAGTGCGCGGCCTGGTAACCCCGGACGGACCCGGACCCCCCCTGTGCTGCGGGGCCAGGAGTCACCGCCCCCCGCCCCTCACCTCCGCCTCCTGCCTGCTCGCAGCCCCCGGGCCCGCGGCAGCAGCTGTGCCAGCCGGCTCCGAATGTTGAAACACCAGCAACATTAGCCCTCGCTTCCCATTGGCTGGAGGGCCCCACGGGCGGGCGCAGGGAAGGGGAAGCTCCGCCCTCCGAGGGCCACGTGGGCCGGCAGTGGAAGTTGCAAGTCAGCTGGAGGAGAGAGGGGCCCGGCCCGGCCTGCGCACGTGGCTTTCACCGCAGCGCTCACCTGCCCTCACGCCCCACGCTCCTGCTTTTCCCTCCCTGCGTTGTTCGACCCAACCCTCACCCAGGCATCCACCCAGTTCACCCCGATTCTCACCCCTTTTTAAACTTGTTCCTAAGAAACCCCGATCGGTTCCTGGGAAATTCCAAACAACTCTTATCAGTGGTGCCTGTTACATACCAGCTGGGTTTTCCCTTTGATATTTACATACCCCCTGCCTCCTTTCCCCCCCCTCCCATTTTTTCCTCCCCTATTCATTTTGGTTCTGGACATACAACACTCCAGTTGTCTGAAGAAGTGGGCTATGCCCAGGAAAGCTCATGATCCCATCGACACGGTTTGTTAATCTTTAAGGTGACTATATGTTGTGTTTTAAGTTTTTCCTGTTACAGACTCACTCAGGGTACGTCTACGCTACAGCGCTAGTTCGAACTAACTTAGTTCGAATTAGTTAATTCGAACTAAGCTAGTTCGAACTAGCGCATCTAGAACTAAAAACTAGTTCGAACTAGCGTTTTGCTAGTTCGAACTAGCGCGTCCACACTGATTGGACGCAGGGGGGCATTTAAGGGCAGCTGAAACCGGTTCTGGCAGGGCATCAGGTCAGCAGTTGCTTTGTGTGGCTGCTGTCTGAGGCTATCTGAGGCTCGTGCTTAAAGGGACCCCCCCTGGACAGCCGGTTCTCAGCTTTTCCTGCTTGCTTGCCAACCTCGCCGAGGGACAGCAAAGCGTCGGTCTCTGTGCCCGTCTGTGTCGGTGCTTCCCTTCGGGGGGGACTGCCGCAGGTGGCAACATGGAGCCACGGCTCGCCCTGCACCTTCTGGTGCACGTTCTGGACTTGCTACTGCAAGCCTGCCAGCAATGGCTCGAGGCTGCCTGGCACCACCTGGGGAACGTCAGCCCCATGCCTCTCCGCCTGGCCGCCCTGGGGGCCGTGGAGGAGCCACGGCGGCGCCCCGGCACCGGCGTGCCCCGCCGCATCTGGCGTCTGGACACCAGCAGCGACTGGTGGGACCGCATCGTCCTGGAGCGCTGGGACGACCGACAGTGGACCCAGAACTTTAGGATGAGGAGGGACACCTTCCTGGAGCTCTGCGAGTGGCTCGCCCCTGCCCTGCAAAGAAGGGACACTCGCATGAGGCCCGCCATCCCCCTCCAGAAGCGGGTGGCCATCGCCCTCTGGAAGCTCTCCACGCCGGACAGCTACCGATCCGTCGGGAACCAGTTCGGCGTGGGGAGATCCACTGTCGGAGCGGTGCTCATGCAGGTACGGCGCTCGTCAGCCACCGAGCCGGGGGGGAGGGGGGCTGCGAGGAGGGGATGGGCCGCCCCAGGGACAAAGGGGGGGCGGGAGGAGGCGAAAGCGCCCCGCACCGGAGGGGTCGGGCTGTCCCGGCCGTACTACACGCCGCCAGGGGGGTTGCTTCCGGGAGTGGGGCGCGGGGCACTGCCAGGGCATGAATGCTCCCAGCCACCCGGGCGCCCCACTGATTGGCGCTTTGCTGTGTCTCTCTCCGCAGGTGGTCAAGGCCATCAACCGGGTGCTGCTCCGCAGGGTGGTCCGCCTCGCCGACCCGGATGCCGTCATCCGGGGATTCGGCGCCCTCGGCTTCCCCAACTGCGGGGGGGCCATCGACGGGACGCACATCCCCATCCGTGCCCCGGAACACCAGGCGTCCCGGTACGTGAACCGCAAGGGGTACTTCTCCGTCATCCTGCAGGCCGTGTGTGACCACCGGGGACAGTTCACGGACATAAATGTGGGCTGGTCCGGCAAAGCACACGACGCCCGGGTGTACCGGAACTCCTCCGTGTGCCAGCGGCTGCAGGACGGGACCTTCTTCCCCGACCGCCACATCAGGGTCGGGGACGTGGACATGCCCGTCTGCCTGGTGGGGGATGTCGCCTACCCACTGCAGCCGTGGCTCATGAAGCCCTACACGGGGCACCTCAATCCCTCCCGCCAGGCCTTCAATAACAGGCTGAGCAGGGCCCGCATCGTGGTGGAGGGGGCCTTCGGGCGACTGAAAGCCCGCTTTCGATGCCTCCTCACCCGTCTGGACCTGGCCGAGCACAACATCCCTCCCGTGGTGGCGGCATGTTGTGTGCTCCACAATTTGTGTGAGCGGAAGGGGGAGGCTTTCCTGCCAGCCTGGATGGCTGAGGCTGACCGCATGGCTGGACACTACGGTCAGCCCCGCACCGCCGCCGTCCGGGAAGCCCAGCGGGGGGCCATCCGGATCCGGGAAGCCCTGCGGGAGAGCTTCCAGGTGGAGGAGGAGGAGGACTGACCTCTCCCTGCATGCCCCACCGGGGCCTTCTTCCACCCTACCCGCCCCCTTCCCCTTTCCCCTCCCTATCTACTGTACAATAAAGACACCTGTTTTTCAAACAAAAACGTCTGTTTATTTCAGAGAACTGGGGTGGGGGAGGGAGGAATGAAGGTGGGAGAAGGGAGGGGGAAACCTGGGACGAGGGAGCTGGAAGGGGAGGGGAGGGAAGGGAGGAAGGGAAAGGAAAGCTCAGGGGTGGGAGTCCGGCTGCCTCTCCCGTCTCGCCACACTGCGGGTCCGGGGGCGTCGGTGGGGAATGGTTGTGGAGGGGGGGGCACAGAGGACAGGGGGTGTGGAGGAAGCAGGAGCGGAAGCAGGAGCGGAAGCAGGAGGAGCAGGAGGAGCAGGGGGAGCAGGGGGAGCAAGAGGGGGAGCAAGAGGGGGAGCAGGGGGAGCAAGAGGGGGAGCAAGAGGGGGAGTAGGGGGAGCAAGAGGGGGAGCAAGAGGGGGAGCAGGGGGAGGAGGAAATGGAAAGCGGTCTAGCAGGCTCTGGAGGTGGCCTCGCAGGGCACGGCCCTGCTCCTCCAGGGCCTCCAGACTCCTCTGGCGCAGCCTGAGGTCCTCCTGGACCCAGTGGTCCTGGAGACGGAGCTGTCGGTCCAGGAACCGGAGATGCCGCCTCTGGTAGTCCTCCTGGTTCCTGGCTGTCCTGCTTGCCCGGGCGCGGGCGGCTGCTGCAGGCGGTGTGGTGCGCCCTGCAGTCCCCGGTGCTGCAGCTGTGGTGCAAGAAGACCAGCGGTCAATGACCCCAGGGGCCCAGGTGTGTGAAACCCAGCTCCCCTCTGCAAGGCCAGGGCCCCTGCAGGATCCCCAGCTGCTGCTCCGTAGTGGGCAAGGCCCAGGCGCACGGTCCCGGGGCTCCCTCTCACCCCAGCCCCACGTACACATAAGGGGAACACGAGGGTACTCACAGGTGGACGCCTCCCCGGCCTCTGATGATGCAGGCGAGCGGCTCTGTGGGGTGCCTCGGGGGTCCCGGGTCCTGGGAAGGCTGGCGGCAGGCTCCTGGCTCTCAGAGCCCTCTTCCTCCTCCTCGGTGTCCAGGAGCGGTCCCTCTGCCCCGGGGTCAATCACGTCCCGGGGGGCAGGGACGGCATGAGGCCCCAGGATGCGGTCCAGGGCATGGAAGTGGGGGCAGGCCTCCGGGTCAGCCTCTGGCAGGCAGGCCCGGGAGTAGGACTGCCGCAAGTCTTTAATCTTGCAGCGCACCTGCTCCCGGCTGCGCTGGTGGCCCCTGGCGGCCAGGCTGGCAGCCATGCGTCCGTAGACGGCCGCGTTCCGGTGGCTAGTGCGGAGATCGTGGACATTTGAGGCTTCCCCCCAAACCTCGATGAGGTCCACGATCTCCGCACTTGACCAGGCGGGCGCCCGCCTTTTGCGCCCCCGGGCAGGCTCCCGGGAGCCGCCAGGCTGGTCGTGGGGAGCAGTGGAGGGCTGGGAGCCCTCGGATGGCTGGCTCATCCTGTGGCAGGTGCAGGCTGTGCAGGCACGGGTGCTTGCAGCCTTGCAACTGGCACAAAGTGAGTAGCCAGCCCGTGGCCCTTTAAGGGCTCCGGGGCCGGGAGGGGGGCAATAGAGTTTCCCTGGTGTTGGCCAGAGTGGCCACCAGGGAAACCTGGGAAGCCTTAGCCTCCCACTAGTTCGAACTAAAGGGCTACACAGCCCTTAGTTCGAACTAGCTAGTTCGAACTAGGCGTTAGTCCTCGTAAAATGAGGTTTACCTAGTTCGAACTAAGCGCTCCGTTAGTTCGAATTAAGTTCGAACTAACGGAGCGCTAGTGTAGCGCATAGGAAAGTTAGTTCGAACTAACGTCCGTTAGTTCGAACTAACTTTCTAGTGTAGACATACCCTCAGCTACCCCTCTGAAACTCGTGGGCTCTGTCTACACTGCAGGCTTCTTGCACAAGAACTGTTTTGCAGAAGAGTTCTTGTGCAAAAGGTCTTCCATACGAGCGTGTCCACACTGCCATGTGCTTTTGCGGAAGAGATGTGCTTTTGCGCAAGAGCATCCATGGCAGTGTCGACACTCTCTTGCACAAGAAAGCTCTGATGGCCATTTTAGCCGTAGGGGTTTTTTGCGCAAGAAATTCATGTTGCCTGTCTACACTGCCGCCTTCTGGAAGAGCTCCTGTGCAAGAGGGCTTATTCCTCGTGGGGAGAGGAATAACTCTTCCGGAAGAAGCCCTGTTTGCTGATGCTGTACTGTAATACTTGTGCAAAAACACGCACGCAGTGTAGACACTCTGCAAGTTTTTGCGCAAGAACAGCTGTTCTTGTGCAAAAAGCCTGCAGTGTAGACATAGCCTTAGAGGGGCAACCCCAACAGTCATTACTAACAAGGAGTCCTGTGGCACCTTGAAGATTTATTTGGGCATCAGCTGTTGCGGAGGAAAAGCAGGTCCAAGTGTTTTTTACCCCTGGAAGCGGATGCCCAAATACACGTGTTAGTCTTTAAGGTGCCCCAGGGTGCCTCTGTTTAAACAAGTGGAAGAGAAGGGCCTGTGTGCACCTCATAGGATGCCAGGCTAGACTGAAGATCACAATGGCCCTCTCTGGCCTGGAAGTTAATGAATGGTTGCATCTGGCCAGGCTGCCTCTCTTTATGCTTGCATTAACTAACTGGGTTATTTGCAGGTGTTGTACTCAGTCCAGCTGTGTCGGAGCGCCTGCTGCTGGAGGAGAACGCAAAAGTTCTGTTACCTGGTTTGTAAGTCTGGAGCCTTCTCTACTGCATGAGGTACAAGCCACCTGGCTCTTCGCTAAAGTTGCAGAGCCGAGTCACTATCGCTGGATGTGGTCTCCGTGCCCAGAGTCCCCAGAGACCACAAACCAGATAAGATTCGAAATCGCCCAAGCAGATTTTTTGCGTAACAACATGCAATAATAGTTGCCAGCGAACAGACTCAGCGCTGCGCCGCTACACTTTATGGAAGCCGTGGCAATGTCCTAACACCCACTGAGCACCATCCAGTGCCCCCACACAGTCAGCTGGTGAACACCATTTGAGGTGAACTTTTATACATTCCTGATGTATCAGGTTGCTACCCCCTGTTACCTGGTTACCGTCCCTTACCTTGCAGAAGGGGGCTTACTTCCTAGTCTTCATACTGTCAACTTACTATCTGTTATGCTGTCAACTTTGACCTGGTCCTGAACATAGGTCGGTATGTACTTTATTTGTGGGAGGTAAATGGTACCAAGATGTTCCTTAGGACAATCCACAGAACTACAGACCGGTCAGCCTTACCTCACTCCCCGGAAAAATCATGGAGGGGATCCTCAAGGAATCCATTTTGAAGCACTTAGAATAAGGAAAGGGATCAGGAGCAGTCAGCATGGATTCACCAAGGGCAAGTCATGCTTGACGAACCTGATTGCTTTCTATGACGAGGTAACTGGCTCTGTGGACATGGGGAATTCAGTGGATGTGATATACCTGGACTTATTCTTGCCAGCAAGTTAAGGAAGTATGGATTGGATTAATGGACTGTAAGATGGATAGAAATCGGGCTAGACTGTTGGGCTCAATGGGTAGTGATCAACAGCTCGATGTCGGACTGGCGGTCAGTTTCAAGCAGAGTACCTCAAAGACCGGTTCTACGGTCGGTTTTGTTCAACATCTTTATTAATGACTGGATGAGGGGATGGATTGCACCCTCAGCAAGTTTGCCTATGTCACTAAGCTAGGGGGAAAGGTAGATACATTGGACGGTAGGGTATATGGTGCAGAGTGTCCAAGACATATTGGAGGATTGGGCCAAAAGAAATCTGATGAGGTTCAACAAGGACAAGTGCAGAGTCCTGCACTTGAATGGAAGAATCCCAAGAATTGTTATAGGCTGGGACCGACTGGCTAAGTAGCAGTTCTGCAGAAAAGGACCTGGGGGTTACAGTGGATGAGAAGCTGGATATGAGTCAACAGTGTGCCCTTGTAGCCAAGAAGGCTAATGGCATATTAGGGTGCATTAGGAGGAACATTGCCAGCAGATCTAGGGAAGTGATTATTCCCCTTTATTGGGATGTGGTGAGGCCACGTCTGGAGTATTGTGTCCAGTTCTGGGCCCCCCACTAGAGGAAGGATGTGGACGCATTGGAGAGGGTCCAGTGGAGGGCAACAAAAATTATTAGGAGGCTGGAGCACATGACTTAGGAGAGGCTGAGGGAGTTGGGCTTGTTTAGTCTGCAGAAGAATGACGGGGGATTTGATAGCAGCCTTTAACTATCTGAAGGGAGGTTCCAAAGAGGATGGAGAGAGGCTGTTCACAGTGGTGACGATGGCAGAACGAGGAGTGATGGTCTCAAGGTGCAGTGGGGGAGGTGTAGGTTGGATATTAGGAAAAACTCTTTCCCTAAGAGAATGGGGAAGCACTGGAATGGGCTAACTAGGGAGATGGTGGAATCTCCATCCCTAGAGGTTTTTAAGTCCTGGTTTGACACAGACCTGGTTGGGATGATTGAGTTGGGATTGGTCCTGCTTTTGGGCAGGGGGCTGCACTCGATGACTCCTGAGGTCTCTTCCAGCCCTGGGATTCTATGATTCTAAGGCAAGGGACTTCTTTTATTTGAGAGCCCCAATTCCTTCAACAGCAGTATAGGTCTAATCCATGGAGCTCCTGAAGAGCAGCTCTGCATCCCTTTCTATGGCAGCCCAACTGTCCTTGGAACTGGTCAGACCAGTGTGACATCCCCCTGTGTAGGCATAATGAGCTAACGTGTCCTTCACTCCCATGCACCAACTTTGCCACTTATCAACTATGTTTTTAATTTGTTCGAAGGGAAAGCTGAATGAAGCCAAAATTAATGAGTGTTTTAACTTGTAACAAAATACAGGACTGTGTAGCACTTTAAAGACTAACAAGATGATTTATTAGATGATGAGCTTTCGTGGGCCAGACCCACTTCCTCAGATCCACTATTTGATCTGAGGAAGTGGGTCTGGCCCACGAAAGCTCATCATCTAATAAACCATCTTGTTAGTCTTTAAAGTGCTACATAGTCCTGTATTTCGTTTCAGCTACACCAGACTAACACGGCTACATTTCTATCACTGTTCTAACTTGTGTTTCTGTTCCCGGGAAATGTTGAAACGGTAGATTCCTAGGGACTGTCAAGTAGAAAGATTGACCCAAATTAGTTACTTGTTTACTTTCTTTGGCTCCACTGGAATCTTACAACAGGGATTAACTAGCTCCATTCATATCTATAATTAACACAAACAAAATCTATGTTTAGTGACAGGTAAGGTTTCCTGAGCACATGTCTAACAATCCAGACATTTAAAATCAGAAGTTAGTGGAAGGAGGCTGAAAAAGGTGAGGCTTTCGAGAGAAAAATTGCCCGAGAAAGGGTTATTTTGAACTCCAATTTACTCTGTATCAACCCATTTTTCCATTAAACCAACCTAAAGTACTATAAATAGGACTCAAAATTTATGTCCTATGTTTTAGTTTTTGTCATAAACACCACAAGAAAAAAATATAAAGCAAATGGGAAAAAAGGGAGGATGCGAGTTATGAAAAAGCAAACAGTTGATAGGAGAAGCTAAAATTGGGGGAAAAAATCTATAACCAGTAACATAAAGGATAATTAGGAAATGTTTAAATATATCGGGAACAAAAGAAATCAGAGGAATGGTAAAGATCCATTACTGTATAAGGCTGGTCAAATTGCCAATCATGATGAAAAAAAGAAACTTCAGCAACCTGCTTGGAATTTAATGCGTTGAACTACACACAAGCCATAAAGATTGGATGTCTTTCTAAAACATATGTGGTAGCTCAACCGAGGGATGTTAAATTGCGCTTAATCAGCTAATCCAGTAGTTGGTGGAATTTCCATCGACTACTCAATTAGTCAATAAGGGTATGTCTACATTAGCTCGTTAATTTGAGCTAGGTAGGCAAAGCAGGCAACCGGAGTTGTAAATGAAGCCCGGGATTTAAATAGCCCAGGCTTTATTTGCATGTTCCCGTCCGGTCGCCATTTTGAAATTCCACTAGCCGCGCAGCTATAGAATGAGATGTAACAGTTAATTCGAACTAAGGACTTAGTTCGAGTTACCGTTTCATTGCCACATGTAGCTGGCAGGAAGGGACCTCGAGAGGTCGAGTCCAGTCCCCTGCCCTCATGGCAGGACCCAGTACTGTCTAGACGAGTGTTTCTTAAACTTTTTAAGACCGAGGAACACCAAACAATTTTTTTTTTTAATGAGGATTTTTTGTTGACTCCTGAGGTCTCTTCCAGCCCTAGGATTCTATAAATGTGCTTGGTACCTGTGCCTGGACCTTTATGCTTGATCTGGCTTATACTATTTCTCTTTCCTGCCTGCGGTTCCACTGAGCCAAAGTCTTGCTTCCTAGATTTCAGGCCTGTTGCTGTTTTTATGTTACCGGCCTTTATTCGGGCCTGCTGATTTTATGTTACCAACCCGCAACTTACTACAGAGGCAACTGAGTCCCAAAAAGGAGGAGCAGCTTGTTCAAAAACACAGCAAGCCAGTGGCAGCGCTAGGAATAGGACTCGGATGTCCCAACTCCCTGTCCCCTGCTGTACTAACCAGACCAAAATACTTTGACCACCAGGGTCTGAAGCCCCACAGACAGGGGCCACGGATGGGGAGGGGGAGAGGCAAAGGGGGCAGTTGTCTCGGGAGCTGATGATTTAAAAGGGTCCAGGCCTCTGGGTCACTGTATCGACTATTATGGCAGCCGCCACTGCCAGAGACCCGGGCAAATGAAATCAATCCTAGAGCTCTGTCTGGTGCAGGGTGGGTGGCGCTAAGGCCTGATTGGCCCTCGCCTTGCCCCTCCTACCTTTAGCTTTGCCCCTTTGAGGGGGTCTAGAGCCGACCCCCTCCCATACATTACCCAGGGCCCGACAACGTCTGTCACCAGCCCCGTTGACATGAATGTGCCCCAAATCCCTCAGACCCAGTACAGTCCCCCCCTCCTCCCCCCCCGGATCCTTAATTCTTCTCTTGTCATCTGATTGCTTCAAGCAGTGTTACAGGCTGGGGACCGACTGGCTAAGCAGCAGTTCAGCAGAAAAGGACCTGGGGATTACAGTGGATGAGAAGCCGGAGATGAGTCAACAGGGTGGCCTTGTAGCCAAGAAGGTTAATGGCATATTAGGGTGCATTAGGAGGAGCATTGCCAGCAGGTCTAGAGAAGTGATTATTCCCCTTTATTCGGCTCTGGTGAGGCCACATCTGGAGTATTGTGTCCAGTTCTGGGCCCCCAACTACAGGAAGGATGGGGACGCATTGGAGGGGGTCCAGGGGAGCTTGACCAAAATGATTCGGGGTATGGAGCACATGACCTATGAGGAGAAACTGGGGGATTTGGGTTTGTTTAGCCTGCAGAAGCAAAGAGTGAGGGGGGATTTGATAGCAGCCTTCAACTTCCTGAAGGGAGGTTCCAAAGAGGATGGAGAGAGGCTGATCTCAGTAGTGAGGGATGGCAGAACACGGAACAGTGGTCTCAGGTTACAGCGGGGGAGGTCTAGGTTGGATATTAAGAAAAACTATTTCCCTAGGAGGGTGGTGAAGCACTGGGCTGGGTTCCCTAGGGAGGTGGTGGAATCTCCATCCCTAGAGGTTTTTAAGTCTCCGTTTGACAAAGCCCTGGCTGGGATGATTGAGTTGGGATTGGTCCTGCCTTGGGCAGGGGGCTGGACTTGATGACTCCTGAGGTCTTTTCCAACTCTAGGATTCTATGATTCATCCGTGCGATGTCACTGGAGACGCAGGGAGGTACATTGTGGGCGAAAGCCCCGATCTTGCTTCTGGTTTTGTACAGGCGGCCGTGAAAGTAACTTTACAGTTTCTCACAGGTACTGTCCTGTTGCAGCCCAGGTCTTTGCAGTTCTTGCTGGAGCTGCGCACCAGGGCACTTTCACCTCTGTGTTCAGGATTCAGAGTTATCTCTTTTCCCAAAGATCTTCCCTGGAGCTGTTCAGAGAGAGCTTGCTCCCTCTCGCCACAGTCTCTCTTAAGGCAACCATGTTCTTCAGAGCCTCTGGCCTGACGTGGAACGGGACGGGGGACACCACAGAAGAGGCCAAATTCGCCGGGGGAAACACTCCAAGGAAATGGATGCTAAAGAGGGTCCATTCGCCAAGACTCATGTGCAGGGCCTCTTTGATTTCAGTGTTGTCACTGTAGACCAGCGCGCGCCCGTTGAGATTATGGTCCCTGAGCCTCTGTTTGTACAGCGGGACGTTTTCCTCCTTCAAGCCGATTGTGTCCATCTGGAAGAGAAGTGGGAGCACCCGTTAGTGCCGTGCATCTACTGAACATGTCGCCAAACACGTTTTTAGGAAGGGTCCGCTATAGCTCCCGAGAGGAACCTGTCTGGGCTTGCTCAGATTCTAGCAAACAAGGCGGGCCGGCCGGCTGTGGGGCCAGGTATGGTACCCGGCACACCCCACTGCCGTGTGCTTGGATTCTGCTAGGGGCACCGCTGAGCAAGTTGGCACGGCAGGGGAAATAGCATGCTCTCTGCAGGCAAAAGCTAGCAATGCAGGGACCACTGGAGGGGTGTGTTGAAATGAAGAGGGAAGGTTTCCTGACCCTGCTTGTAGGCTGGAGGGAAGCATGCAGTCAGCCTGACGGGGGTGGAGTTGGGCCTCTCGACCTAAGGCTATATCTACACTGCGGGCCTTTGCAGGCAGAGAGTATGCTAATGAAGCACTCGTTAGCAACTTCTTGGCACTCATTAGCATGCTCTCTGCAGGCAAAAGCTAGCAGTGTAGACATAGCCTCAGGGTTCTTGTGTGTTATTCTGGATAAGGGGTATTACGCTGCAGGCCTCCAGCAAGAGTATTTATGTTTTTGCCTCTCTTCTCTCTGGAGTGCATAACAGACAGCTACGGGTCTCCCAGTCTTAAAACCGACCCAAGTCACTTCAGAGCGTAAAGGATGAACCCGGGGAGAGCCAGCCAATGGCTTCGGGGTTGGAGGAAAGAGCTCCAAGGAACCGAGTTGTTCCAAGAAGAAATGTTTTGTGCAAACCAAGAGTCAGGAGCAGCAGAAAGTGGGGGAACTAGCAGAGCCCGGACTGTGGCCCGGCCCCCTACATCACCCTTTCCCCCTCATCCTCACTCTGCCCATTCCCCCTCATGTGCCCCCCCTACTCCTGAGGCCTCAAACCCACACTGTGCCTTCCCCGAAAGCCCCCATCCCACACCGCCTGTTCCCCTCAACATCCTACCCCCACTAGTTCTCGCTCCTCTCCCTCCAGTTATGCACCAGTTATGTGGGACAGTTTTCTCCCAGCTCTGGGGCCCATAGTCAGGGCTGTCCCTAGGCCCATGGGAAATATGTAGCTGCATAGGGCACCGGAAAATTTGGGCACCAAATTTTTGAGTTCCCCAATGCAGCAGCCATGTGTTCTTGTATGTCTGAGGATATGCCTCTGCCGGTTCGTCTCTGGGGACGCTCTGTCCTGTCTGCTGCAGGGCTTTTCCCTTCGCCCTCCCCCACGTGCTCCTCTCAGCTGGCAGTGTAATCCACACACCTAGTGTGTGTGGTTCACTGTCCCTTCGTGTGGCAATTGGACCTCTTACAGCCAGAGATAAGAACAAGGGAGCTCTACATCCTAAGCTGGGAGCCAGCTGCCTTCATGGCTCCAGCTGTCGAGGCCTCTAGGGGTGTGTCTAAACTACATGGCTCCATCGATGGAGCCATGTAGATGAGGCTGATCGGCAGAGGGAAATGAAGCCGCGATTTAAATAATCGCGGCTTCATTTAAATTTAAATGGCTGCCGCGCTCTGCCGACCAGCTGATGATCAGCTGTTTGTCGGCAGATCGGGGCAGTGTGGACGCTCCCGTCGACATGAAAGCCCTTTGTCGACCTCCCCCTGATGCCTCGTGGGATGAGGTTTACCGGGGAGGTCGACAAAGGGCTTTCACGTCGACGGGGAAGCGTCCAGACTGCCCCGATCTGCCGACAAACAGCTGATCATCAGCTGGTCGGCAGAGTGCGGCAGCCATTTAAATTTAAATGAAGCCACGATTATTTAAATCGCAGCTTCATTTCCCTCTGCCGATCAGCTTCATCTTCATGGCTCTGTCGACGGAGCCATGTAGTTTAGACACACTCCTAGAGGGCCTAGGTTCAAATCTGCTACGGGGTTCAAATCAGCAGCAGCAGCAAGCTAGCAAGCAGAGAGGATCTGCAACTCTGCTCTAGTTCCTGAGCCCTGCTTGGGGTAGGGAGGTAGTAGGAACGACCAGACCTCCAGCAGAAGCTGCATGAGGGGAAAAGGCCCAGGCAATCCTGCAGAAGGGCCCTCAATTATTCAGGGCCCCACGATTTGCAAAGATGGCTCTGCCTGTAGCCGTCATCTGTGGGCAGCTGCTGTCACATGAATGACATGCTTCTTGCGATGAAGAGGCATGGACATTCTATCGACAGCTGGCCCTGCTCGAAGGAAGGAAACCCAAGGGTGACCCACCTCTCGGCAGACATCCTCCACCGTCATACCCAGCAGAGTGCAGGCGCTGAGCTTGTCGAATTTCTTTGTCCGTTTCAGTCTGTGGCTGCCACGTTGCAGCTCCATCTGTCTTTTCAGGGATGGGTCCAAATTAACCGTGAAGGGGAGGTAGAAGAGGGCCTCCTCCACCCGAAACCTGCCGCACAGGAAAGTGTGGAACAGCTCGGGATCCTGGTCCAGTTCCAGCAGCTTTTCCATCTGGCCTTTCAGCATATCCAGCTCTTCCATGTACTTCTCGTAGACCTCCCACAGAGACATGTCGGGGCGGAGCGGGCTTCCATGGCAGCTGCCCATTCGGCTCCTCTGCTCCTTATCCTCCATGCACTGCAAGAGCCAGCTCAGACGGCACGGCCACTGGTTGGCAAGGAGCACCCATTCCACCACCTTCTTCGGACACACTTCATCCTTGGGGATGTTACTCGCCAGCAGCCTGATGGTGATGGTGACGGTGTTCACGATGCGCCGCATCTGCACCACGTTGTCTGTCATGAATTCCTTCAAGGCGTCATCCAGGAGGTAGTCGAAAGCATCTGGAATGAGGTCTTTGGCTCGGATACCTTTCCCGCAGCTGCCGGTTCCCAGCGCTGGGGTTCCAACCATGAGAGGTATCTGGCTGTCCTCTGCAACTGGATTCTGGGCATCGTGGTTGGCCGAATGGTAGCGAGAGATGTTGAGGAAGTCAGAGCTGGCTTCCATCTTGCCATCCTGCCGGAAGCCGACCTCTGCCTCTAGCTGCTCCTTGCGCGCGATGATATTCCTGATCAGCCTCCACTTGGTGTCGCAGTCCATCCGAGGGACAGAGAAGGGCAGGGTGACGATGCGGTTTAAGAACTCGTAGCCGTTGTTGGCCATACCTCTCATATACTTGGAGCTTTCCACGCAGTCGACAATGATGCTGGAGTCAACAGCCAGGATGGAGATGAAAGGGGCGTCATCGTCTGAGAGGAGAATGTTCATGGCATCAAGGACGCCCACCACCCTGTCAGGGCTGCATGTATCCAAGTGGGTGATCTCCAGCACCACCCGCAGCTTCCGCCGCTGGAAGATCTCCATGTACTGCAGGAACCCAGTGATTGTCCTGACTTCGCTTTTCACGCAGCTCATGAAGCCCAGCTGTGCGCTGAGAGCCGTCTGGTTCATCTGTCTCTCCAGCTGGCTCTTCTGGGTGACGATAATGTTTCGTACCACTGTGATAGTGAGCCGTATGGCAGCTGCTGCAGAGACGCTGACAGCCATCACCCCAATGCCTTCCACGACAGCTATGGCGTCTCCCGAGGCATCCCCGATGGGGATCCCAAACACTAGGAGGAGACCACCCACCCCAATAGCTACCATGATCAAAAGGATCACAGCCACCCACAGCGGGAGGAAGAGGAACTTCTTGCTAACCCATTCCTGATCCCCTGGTCTTTCGATGATGCTACATTTCCTGTCTATGGTCCTGTAAATGCTCATGGGTAGGAGACCAAAGTGGCTTTCGATGCCGTCGCACAGTGTGGTAATGAGGCCTGCCCAGAGCTGGTCGCAGCCCGCGTACTCCCAGGCGCTGAAATGGATGAAGACGTGTTTCACGTTCCTTCTCCACTTCTGCTGCTCCGTCAGGACCGGCCGGTAGAAGATCATGAGTAACAGGAGCTTGAGTAGATCCCGGCCAGTGTTGTCACGCTGCATCTTCTGCGTCCGCTGAAATTCCTCCTGGTCTTTCTTCTTCGATTCGTTTTCCATGTTCTCTGAGATAAAAGAGGAAGATATGTTAGGTACCTGGCAGTGCCTTAAATCTCTCCTCCTGAAGGGTCTTCCAGCTTCACAATCCCTCCCTTCTGGGAAGCAATCAAGAATGGGTAGCTCTTGGCAAAGCCATCCTTAGGATTGATGGGATCCTACGCCGTACTATTAAACTGGTGCCCATCTGCCCAACAGCAGCCCAGATGGATGTTGAATTTTTAGCGATGTGATTTTATAATCCTCATCCACACACTAATAAACAAACACATTTTAAACTAAGGTCCTGTCGACTCTCACAGTAAATTCAGCAAACATTTAGCAGAGGTTGGCAAATGCCTGTTAAATGGCTTCATTACCATGTCGTCGATGTTCTGCTAGTAGCTCGAGCAGACTTTGTCACTTGTAAATTAACTAGATCTTCTAGAACTTCTGCTGCTGGAGGAAGCAGAGCCACAGACCATGGATAGGAAGAGGCAGGTGGGTGGAGTGGACATGAAAACCCAGTGCTGCTCCAAATTTTCAGGTCCCCTATGCGATTGCATAATCGGCAAATGAGTACGGGTGGCTCTGGCTCTTTGGAGATAGTTGTCATCCACTAATCCCCATCCCCACAAGGTTCCTTCCCCGTCTTACGTTCCCCGGGGCAGTACTCACCCTTGATTTTGTGTAAGAGCAGGTTTTTGCAATGTCCCCATGGTGCATAAAACCCAGCAGTCACTGGCGTGGGCACAGTGTACAGGGCCTTCGCTAAAGCGAGGCAGTAGATATCCTCCTTGGTCTGGAACCCTGCAACAGGAATGAGGTAAAACACGAAGATTAGCCTCACCGAGCGCATCCTCAGTGGATGCTCAACAGTGTCTCCGCTAATATTTTTCGGTTCAAGGTACTAGGTACAAGGGGAGGGAGCAAACAAATGTCCGAAACCAGACAAGTTTATTTTAGGCTATAAATATTGGGGTGCCTGGCCTTACCCCCTTTGCATGGCCGAAGGGACAACAGAGACTTACTGACTGAATTGCTCCTCGTCCTGGGGCACTCATGAGTTGGTGCACGCGTAACCGCAAATCTAGGGCACTAGATCTGTGACTACACGGCTATAAACCTGGCCAAGTGCCTCTGTCATCAGACGGTGCCTGTGGTCGGTCTTTGTGCATAACAGCGAGATCTGCAGCAGGAGCAGGCTGCGTTACCTGCACTGACCACTGATAACACCAGAGCTCCAAGAACAGAAGCACTGAGCCACGCTGCTGAGGCAACCACATCACAGCTCTTAACACTAGGAGCCCGTGAGTACTCCTGTAGACCCTGCTTTCGCTGGCATTAAGCCAAACAGCGTCCACAGAGCCCCCTGGCACTCCTGCGCCCTGCTGTGCAATGCAGAGGGAGAGATGGAGAAGAGAAAGGCCCACGTGTTCCTTTGCCCTGGCCCAGGCTAGCCTATGCCACTTCCCATGGTTCTGTGGGCCAGACTTGCAGGGCGGGGAAAAGAGATGTAGAGGTCATGGTGGGTAATCAGCAGAACAGGAGCTCCCATTGTGGCGTTGGGGCTTAAAAAGCTATTGTAATTCTGGGATGTATAAACAGGAAACGCTTGAGCAGGAGTAAAGAGGTTGTCTCGCTTCTGTGATGGATGGGAGGCCCACTGTTCTTTTCTGAACATCCCAGTATTCAGTGACTAAAGGGATAAACCTAGCTAGCTAGAAAGTGTTGGCAGGGAGCCAGGAGCACCAGTGAGAAGAAAGAGTTCAGATCTGCATTAAAAGGGAATCTGTCTGCTGTTTTTCTTTGTGAGTTTAATCCTGGAGCTGTGGAAGGGGATGAGGGGGGGGATGAATTGAACTGGGCAGGGACATCATGCCTAAAAAAAAGAATACCTGGGCCTAGAATTGGACTGGACCTTGGAAGTGTGGATCCTTGAGTAGATAGAGAATGTTTATTTAGATGCGATCAGGTTATTTTTTTGTTTTGTTGTTTGGTTAAACTCCTCTGTGCTAAATCCATATCCCCTCCTCTCCCCACTATAACTTTAAACTGAATCCCAGGGATGCAATTGTCTGTGTTTTAATCTGTTCTTTTCTCAGTTGCGCTATAACTCCTAGCAGCCAAGTCAGCTTTACAAATGAATACCTTTTTGTTTTCTTAATATAATCACCTATTTTAAGGCTATGATCTGATTTTGTATCCTGGAAAGTAATAGGAGGTCTGTGTATACCTGCCTAAGACTAAGAGGACAGCTATCAGAAATTACAGTTTGTTTTCATTTTTCTTTTTTTCTTTCCAAGTGCTAAATAAAGGGGAATAATCACATCCCTAGATCTGCTGGCAATGCTCCTCCTAATGCAACCTAATATGCCATTAGCCTTCTTGGCTACAAGGGCACACTGTTGACTCATATCCAGCTTCTCATCCACTGTAACCCCCAGGTCCTTTTCTGCAGAACTACTACTTAGCTGGTTGGTCCCAGGCCTGTAACAATGCTTGGGATTCTTCTGTCCCAAGTGCAGAACTCCGCACTTGTCCTTGTTGAACCTCATCAGATTTCTTTTGGCTCTTGTGTAAAAGAGTTTGGGGTACCCTTCTGGAATACGTTCCCAAGTGACTTCTTCCTGCGTTCAAGAAGAAAAAGTTTTTTTCCACTTGGGTAGAGGCAGCAACCCTCCTAAGCTCAGGGAATCTGTGACCTTGGGGAGTTTTGAAGCAGAAGCCCATAGAGACACGGTATTTTAAGGTCTCTTTTGGGCCCACACCTTCTGCACTCCAAGTGCCAGAGTAGGGAACCGACTTAGCCTCTTTATTCGGCACTTGAACTTCTGCTGCTGGAGTTCTGTGCCCAGCTCTGGTGACCAGAATTCCAGATGGATGTTGATAAATTGGAGAGGGGTCATGTCAAGGCTGTTTCCCACTCTGGCACTCCAAGTGCAGAAGGTGGGGGCCCACAAGAGACTTTAAAATACCCTGCCACTGGAGGCTTGTGTTGGTGTTGCTGCCATCATCCAAATGCACAAACCCCTTTGAGAACCAGACAGGCGCATTTCAGAATTCCCTCCTGTGGGGTACCTTCCTTGTCCTTGACACTCCCTCCAGAGAGAGCTTGAAAACCTGTAATTTCTCCTAGAAGTATGGCTTGCTGTCTTAGGCACGTGCATACAGAACCTTCCGCCCTCTAGGATGCAGGAATCAGATCATGGTTTTAAAAATGTGACGTCTATTAACAAAACAAATACACTTGGTGAAACATTACTTAGAATCATAGAACCATAGAGCTGGAAGAGACCTCAGGAGTCATCAAGTCCAGCCCCTGCCCAAGGCAGGACCTATCCCAACTAAATCAACCCATCCAGGGCTTTGTCAAGCCAAGACTTAAAAACCTCTTGGGATGCAGATTCCACCACCTCCCTAGGGAACCCATCTCAGTGTTTCCCTACCCTCCTAGTGAAATAGTTTTTCCTAATATCCAACCTAGACCTTCCCCATTGTAACTTGAGACCATTTCTCCTTGTTCTGCCATCCGTCACTACTGTGAACAGCCTCTCTCCATCCTCTTTGGAACCTCCCTTCAGGAAGTTGAAGGCTGCTATCAAACCCCCCTCGCTCTTCTCTTCTGCAGACTAAACAAACCCAAATCCCTCAGTCTCTCCTCATAGGTCATGCGCTCCAGCCCCCTAATCATTTTGGTCGCCCTCCGCTGGACCCTCTCCAATGCGTCCACATCCTTTCTATAGTGGGGGCCCCAGAACTGGACACAATACGCCAGATGTGGCCTCACCAGAGCCGAATGAAGGGGAATAATCACTTCTCTGGATCTGCTGGCAATGCTCCTCCTAATGCACCCTAATATGCCATTAGGTTTCTTGGCTACAAGGTCACACTGTTGACTCATATCCAGCTTCTCATCCACTGTAACCCCCAGGTCCTTTTCTGCTGAACTGCTACTTAGCCAGTCGGTCCCCAGCCTGAACTATGCTCGGGATTCTTCCATCCCAAGTGCAGGACTCTGCACTTGTCCTTGTTGAACCTCATCAGATTTCTTTTGGCCCAATCCTCTAATCTGTCTAGGTCACTCTGGACCCTATCCCTGCCCTCCAGCATATCTACTGCCCTCCAGCGTATCTACTTGGTTGCTAGGTGTTACAAAGAAACTGAAAAAAGAAAGATTAAAACACAGAAAATCGCTTCCCTGGGATTCAGTTTGAAGAGTTCCAGGGTAAAGGGGGATAGTTACATGTGCTTAGCAAAAAGAAGTCCAACAAACTAAAAAAATAAAGAAAATAACCTAGTAGCGTCTGACTAAAAATTCCCTGTTCTACTCACATCTCTCTTGTTCCAAGATTTAGTCTTTCCCTAGCCAAGAAAGTCGCTGGATTCTGCTTGCCCAGGTTCCTGGCTTAATTCACATCTTCCAGGCATGATCACACAACAACAGGCACATCCCTGCTTCCAATTCAAAACCCCAAATTCTGTTTCCATTTTCTTTCCTGGCCTCCTGTCAACTCGCTTCCTGCTTCTCTAGCATTCCTGGAGACTTTCTAGGACCTTTTGTCTATGGTTTCAACCTTTCCAGGCAAGACAGTTAGGGTTAAGTCCCAAGACTTTCAGGCAACCGTCTGCTTTTGACACGACCTGCCTGTTTCTCTTCAGCTAACTCTTGCTTACTTTGGTTCAGGCCTCGGGCCTTACACCAGGCCCATGCTTCAGGCCCATCCTTTCTAGTACAGGATGTAGCCTGGTAACAAAGCCCTGACTGTGGTATCAGGAAACCTGGGTTCTATTCCTGCCTCTCCCACAGGTTGGAGAGGTTATTCCCTGTCTGTAAAATAAGACTAATGATACTAACCTTCCCTTTTTAGAGCTACACACAGCAACTAGGGATTTTTATTAACTACTCAAATATCGGTGAGCCTGGCTCGCTAGATGAACCATCCGGTTCCTCTTGGAATCATGTTAAATGCTTGATCCCCATGACCAAAGTCTCAGATACTGGGAGAAGTGACACGGGGGAATAAAAGCTGCTGTCTGAGGTAAACTACCTGGCAGGAATCCCCTGGAATGGGAGCCATCGCTACCAGGAGCCCAGGAATAACAAGACTCCAAAAGTCCAGCTGCCAGGCAGTTTGACCATCTCCTTCAGGCCAGTGGCCCAGAATTCCAGGACATCTTTGGGCCTGGGTTTAAAAAGAGGCAGTACCGTGTGCTCAGCCCCTTTTTATCCATCCCCTTTCCCTCCATTGGCACGCAACCCTCAAATGGCCAAAGGTTTCCCTTTCCCTCCCTCCTTGGTTAAACAAGCTGCTTAAACAGCTCGAGGTGATGGAGTGATAAGCACCCACTGACAGAGTCGCTCGGGTTGCAGGGCCAGCGTAAGTCCGCTTTTAAAACTGCCGGCCATAGCTGCAGCTACGGGAGGGGACTCTAGCAAGGGCCTGGAACAAGGAACAGGGCTCCACTCCTGCATGGGATTCGGGCTTCCCCCAGGCAGATGCTCTGTTGCTGCTTTCCTGTCTCTCCCTTCTCCAGGTGGAAGGGGACGGTTAGCCAGTGTTCCCTGCAAGCTGAGCTCTTGGGCGGCCAGCCAGGAGACATTCAAATGCTGCCCAGTTTGCTAGCCGGTAGCATGTGTTTCTAGTGGTGGTGCATGTGGTGTACTGGGTGTAGACATAGATCTTGTTGTTATAGTAACTGCGTTAGGTCACTGGGGGTCAGCCCAGCTGGTTTGGGTTTTTTCTAGCTAGCTCCGTGCTATGCAATAAAATGGACACTTGCAACTACTCAAGCTCTCTGTATTTCCACTGATTTCTTCCCATGCTGTGAAACTCCACGTGACGTAACAGTGCACATCCGTGCATGCCTTGGTGCACATAACAAAATGTATTCCGCACAGGAGTGGGGGAAAAAGTAGAGGCATTATTGCTGCTAGCTCCTTACTGAAACTCAGTGAAAGGCAGGGGAAATGAGAGATCAAAATCCTGAGACTGACAGTCCCCAGGAACAATGGGGAGAGCCAGGGTCGGCAGAGTGGGACTGAGCTAAGGAGAGAGCAGGGGCCCGCACTGAGCTGGGGAGCAGGGCTGGCCTCGGGGAGGGAGAAGGGGAGGCCGGGGTCAGGATCGGGGGCAGTGCAACTGGCCTCAGGGAGGAAGGGGGTCAGAGGCAGCATGACTGGCCTCGGGGAGGGAGAAGGGGAGGCCGGGGTCAGGATCGGGGGCAGTGCGACTGGCCTCAGGGAGGAAGGGGGTCAGAGGCAGCATGACTGGCCTCGGGGAGGGAGAAGGGGAGGCCGGGGTCAGGATCGGGGGCAGTGCGACTGGCCTCAGGGAGGAAGGGGGGGTCAGGGGCAGCATGACTGGCCTCGGGGAGGGAGAAGGGGGGGCCAGGGTCAGGATCTGGCCCTTCCCCCCCAGAGCTGCTTCCCATCCCCTCTTCCTTCCAGCCAGTTCCTGCCCCCCCCCCCCCCAGCCAGTCCCTCTTCCTCCCTCCCCCCTGCCCAGGATCAAGTGTGTCCGTTTTTTGGGGGAGGGTCTACCTCGCAACCCTACGAGTCAGACCCGGCGCAGGCACCAAGTGATGGGGACTGCCAGAACTTTGGGAACCTGAGTCTGCGGGGTGGGGGTTTGTGGCAGGTCAGGAGATGAAAGGGGAAGGCACTAAGGGACAGGGTGTAGGTGAGAGACAAATGCCAGGGGGCCAAGTGGAGACAATGAGGAAAAGGGCAGGAGGGGAGGTGTCAGTGAGGGAGGGGACAGGATGATGCTAGGAGAGGAGAGGGGAAGGGCTTTGGGGGCTAGAGGGGAGAAAAGGAGGTGCTGGGAAAAGGCTTGAAAGAAGGGGTGGGCATGAGGAAGGCGGAGATGGAGCAAGGCACGTGTAAAGGCACAGGGGCATGAGGGGAACGGGGGCAGAGGGTGGTGAGGGAGTGGGCAAAGTGGGTAGGGGCAGTGAGGGAAGGGGGAGGCACCAAGAGGGTGCAAGGGTAAGGGAAGGTGCAGGTGCCAGGGAGTCCGGGGGGTGAAGCAGAAGGGCAGACACCTGCAGGGGAGGGACCAGCACCAGAGGAGAGAGGCAGGACAGGTGTGTAGAGGGGGGTGTTAGGAAAGGGGATGAGGAGGGGTAGCTCACATGGTCAGAGTGGGGCTACTGGAGGAGTGGGCACAGGGGGGGAGAGAAAGGCTGCTGGAGGGGGCAGGTCTCGGGAAGGCCGAGGGCCGTGAGAAGGGCAGGAGTCAGGACAGCAGAGGTGGGTGAGGGATTGGGGGGCAGCAGGCACCAGGGGAGCTGATGGAGGAAGGGAAGGAGACAGGGCAGCAGAGGGGACAGGTAAGTGGTTCATAAGATATTTATGAATAACTTGGGTGCCACACTGACACATCCAAACAAGCCACAAACTCAGTACTGGTGCACAACACAAAATGTATTGTGCTCATGGGAGGAAACTCTTAGAGGGAACACTTCCCCCAGCCTCCCCACCCCCCGAGTTAATGTCTCACACGTTGGGTTAATGCAATTGCAGGATCGTTGCACGGGGGGGGTTGGTGAGGGCCAAACTAATCCCTATTGGTAAGAGGATGGTAGGAAAAGTCCTTGGGGGGGCGGGAGGTCACATGACACCTTTTATTTCTGGTCATGTGTCCATATTGCCCTGAAAGTGTTACCTCCAGAGGCTTGGCTAATGGGAGTCAGGGGGCGTGGCTAATGAGGGTCAGGGGGCGTGGCTAATGGGGGTCAGGGGGCGTGGCTAATGGGAGTCAGGGGGCGTGGCTAATGGGGGTCAAAGAGTACATTTAAAAACATTCTTTGGGTGCACACCCTAATGAAATGTGCTGCGCACGCCAATGGGCAGAGAGCAGATCCAGTCCTGGGAGCAGGGCTGCAGCCACAGAGTTATAGACGCCGCCCAGAGAGCAGATCCGCATGCTGGGAGCAGGCCTGCAGCTGTAACCCACACACCTGATGTGGGTCACTATCCTATGGAGTGGCACTGAGACCACTTCCAGCAAGCAATTATTACAAGGGAGCTCTTCAGCCTATGCTGAGAGGCAACTGACTTATAACTCAAGCTATAGCAGCTCCTGCCCTAAGCTCCAAAAGTCCCAGGTTCTAATCCAACTGGTGGCAGTTGCACAGCCATGGAAGCAGAGGGGCCAGGGAACCCTCTGTACAGGACTCCCCCCTCCCCCATACACACACACCCTTGCTTCCTGGAATCAGCCACCTAGGTAAATAAAGCTGGAAACTACATGCCTATAGCTGTGCGCCTTTGCTTTCAATTGCTACAGCCATTCTAAAGTGCCCAGATCTCACAACTAAAAAGAAGATGTCCCAATGAGCTGCTAAGCTGTGCTGCCTGCCTCGGACAAGTAGCTCCAAGAAGAGTGAGTGCTGTAACTCTGGAGCCTAATGATGGTGGTGTCCTCCAGCCATTTTCAGATTAGTACAGCTGCCTCCCTGTGAACCAGGTGCCAGCTGGCCATGGGGTCCCATAGACCTGGCTTGTGCAGCCTAACCTGATAACCAAGCAGCCCATCCATTACTAGCCAGCCGATTACCTTGGACATGGGAGACCATCGCACTCGTAATTCCTGGGGCCTTCACGCACTGACAGGGTTTGACTCGAACGGCCAGCTAGGGAGAAAGAAATAAACAGAACGCAGAGGAGTCACCAAGAGATCAGAAGACCAGCATGATGCCTTACAGGCCATTCAGCTGTGAAGAGTCACCAAGACAGGGCAGGTGATGCTAACCTGAGTTAGTCCATTAGCTGCGGCTAGGCTGGGCCATGAGAGGAGAGACAGGCAGTAAAACTGCAGCTGTCAGACCACACGGAGGTTTCGAAACCAGCTCAGAGAACAGGGCTGGGTAAGATGCAACCCACCTAACACTGTGATCTGGCCACTTTGTGTTTAGATCCTGCTGCCCATGCCGCCGAATTCTAAGTGGTGACTCAGGCAGCAGGATCCGATTTTAAATGATTCACGGCTCATGGTTACGGCAGGGACGGGAGCCACGAGCCCTTTAAAAAGCTGTAGCAACGCTGGACAGCTGCCAGTAGTGGCAAAGCTGTGAGCTCTTTTCTGTGCTTTTAATTGAAAGCCTCAGCCGCGGAGAACTCTGAGGGTAGGCTAGTCCACAACACCGCCCCTTCTGCCTCAGGCTCCGCCCCTTCTGTGGGTGGAGCCGGCCTATGACCCCATACCAAAATCCATTAAGTGGCCCCCTTCTGAAAATTATCGCCCACCCCTGTCACAGAATCATAGAAAAGTTCGAGTGGAAGGGACCATGATAGGTCATCTAGTCCAGTGTTTCGCAAACTTTTTTTATAATGTACCCCCTTTAACAAAAATTTGTAAGTACCCCCAGTACCTACAGTTTTCAGACACACACAATTTTTTTCTACCGTTGCAACACATTTGTTTAAACAACTGCATCGTAGCCGGGCGGGCGATGGCATTTTTGGGTGTAAAAGGTACAAAAAGAATAAAGCGCTGTCAAACTGAAAACTAAAATTCAGTTTTCTCCAAATTTCAGTTGTGTTGACGTGTCCCCCAGACATCTCTTGAGTACCTTTAAGGGGACTCGTACCACTGGTCGAGAAGCACTGATCTAGTCCACCCCTGCACCGAGACAGGACCAAGCATGTTTGTCTCACCTCTTGGCTCCTAGGACACGGCTTGAACTAACGCACTTGGAAAGACATTATCGTATATACGCCCAAAGTGCTTCGTCTCAGTGTATTACCATAAAATCTAACTGACCAAACTCTGACCTTTCATTTCCCTGTCACTTGGCCAGCTACAGCCTCACACGCCTTCGGCATCGATCTCAAAGCCCTCGTCACGCTTTTACACACCTGTGCTGACACGCTTGTGAGCCAGGCACACTTGTGCGACACGTCCCAAAGCACTTGCTCCAGGGCATTACATCGCACTTGCCTGCCTTTGATGGACAGGGAAAGGGAGACCTGAAAGGCCTCTCCAAGGTCACCAGCGCGAGAGTGAGCGCAGAATTGAGGAGCAAGGGTCTAACACACAACTCTGTGCCTTAGTCACTAGGTGGCATTAGATTAGAACCCGGGAGTTCTTACACCCAACCCCCTGCCCCCTCCACTAGGCCATGCTGCTGGCCTCCCGCCTCTCCCCCAGGGCTTGGAGACAGACGGGAGGCTGGAGCCAGCCTGCGCAGAAGGGGCTGTAACGCTTACAGCTCGTTCATGACACTGCCCCTGCGCAGCCCCTCTCAGATCCACACTCGGAACCCACAAGAAACACCCCAAGAGCAGAGATGAAACCGCCACTCACCTGCAGCCCAGCTTCCAGGAAGGGCAAAGCAAAAGCGGCGCTCGCGGATTCCAGCCCAGCCTGGCACCTGCTTCCTGAACTTTGGCCCCTTTCCTCCAAGATAGCAGGAGGCTGCTCTGGGCCTTTTGTGCCCACGACGGGGCAGAAAAGCAAACTCAGCTGTTGGTTCCATCTTGCGGGCAGAGCCCCGGCAGACAGTGGCAGGCGGGGGTATCGACTGACCCTCCAACCCAGGATATTCCCCCCACACCTGGATTCGCTTCCTAGTCATCCCCATCTCCCTGCACGATCCTTGTTTCTCATCCCGCCGGTCCGAGAAATTGTCAGAGCAGGTTGATCCCGACCTTGCCAAGGGCTTAGGTTACATCACAAGGCTTTGCCGCCACAGCTGGCTTGGCTTGGGTGTGTGGCAAAAGCCCCCCCCCCGCCGCTGGCACAGCTATTCTGGCAAAGCCGCCAGGGCAAATGGCAACTCTGCCGAAAAGCGTCTGCTTGCTTTAAGCTCCCTGCGAGCTGTTCTCATCGCTCAGCCATCACCACCACTGCCCTGCCTCTGTCCTGCTCCTCATCCCCGCCCCCACTCCTATCCCCTGCTCTCCTCCATCTCCTCCCCCTTCCCTTCTCCTGCCCCTCCCCATTTCCACCTGCCCTGCCCATCCCCGTCCTCTCCCTCCCCCCGTCTGTCCCCCTCTTATGTGAGGGCTTTGCTGGAAACGCCCCCCCCCCCCCCAAGCCAGGGAGATCTCCCCTCCGGGAACAATTCAGCCCCCCCCCATCTCGCTCCCTCCACTCCACAGTATTTCCTCCATTCCCCACAGTTGAAAATTGAGCTCCCCCATCCCCTCAGGTGACAGTCGGGCTCCCCCATACGCAGCTGCCTAGGTAGGCACCTCCGCAGCCAGAGCCTGCCCCTGGCGCCCACGTCCCCTCCCCGACTGCCTGTCCCAGGCGACCACCTGAACCTGCGTCCCCCATTCCCTCAGATCACAGCTCCCTCCCTGACCCTGCACCCCCCGACACCCCTCCCCCAGGCCAGACTCCTCTCTGGCACCCGCACCCCCTCCCCCAAACCCTCTGCTCCCCCTTCACCCAGGTCACAGCTCCCTCCCTGACCCTGCACCCCCCCGACACCCCTCCCCCAGGCCAGACTCCTCTCTGGCACCCGCACCCCCTCCCCCAAACCTTCTGCTCCCCCTTCACGCAGGTCACAGCTCCCTCCCTGACCCTGCACCCCTCTAGAGCCCCTCCCCCAGGCCAGAGTCCTCTCCTGCGCCCATACCCCCTCCTGGACCCTGCACCCCTATCCACCGCCCCAGATCATACCCCCCCCCTGCACCCAGGCTCCACCCCTAAGCTCCCTTCTGCACCCAACCACCCCGTCCCAGACCCCAAAGCCCTCGGTAGAAATGTGGCCCTTGATCAGTTGCCAAAATGGCCCCCCCCCCATTACAAATTATTGACAAAGCCTGATCCAAATGTTTTTTGAAACATTGTTTAATGAGAATGTAAATACAATTCAATACAATTGGGAGGGTTGGGGGGAGGGGGACGCAGCTGCTGGCTCCTCAGCTCTTGCTGCTCTCACTGGGTGTCTTCCTGCTGCAAGGGAAGCAGAATCCGTCACATTCATCCCTGGGGACTCAGGGGAACTGGCCCCCCAGCATTTCCACCCTCCTCCCCCCTGCTCTCTGGTCACCCCCCGTCAGGCCCGCAGGGTGAGCTCCTGACCCCCCCCCCCCCCCCAGAGCTCCTGACACCTCGGCCCCCTCCCGCCTCCTAGGACAGTTTCTGTGTTCAGAGCCTCCCCCACCCCCAGGGACGCTCGCAGGGGCAGGAGGGATTCTGCCAGCAGGGACGTGGGGTGGGGGCAGCCTGAGGAAAGGGGCGGGGGACTCCCTGAGGGGATGGGAAGGAGACCCTGGCCCTGCCCCACTCTCCTGATCTGCTCCGGCTGCTCACCATGTATTCCAGGAGCTGATGGGCCTGCCCATGCAGGGCGTGGGCCAGGACCAGCCCGGCCTGGCTGGGGCGCCGCAGGGGGGAGCGGGCAGCGAGCAGAGCCTTGTCCAAAAAGCAATTCTCCTGCTCTGCTGTGAAGAGCTGCCCAAAGACCTGGAATCAAGAGCACAGGAGGTTTCAGCTGACGGCCCAGAGCCCGGCCCCAACTCCTGGGGCTAAAACAGCTTCCTCCTCCCCCAAACTCCCTTCCAGACCCTGCACCCAGACGCTCTCCTCACCCGGCACCCCAACCCCTGCCCCAGGTCACAGCTTCCTCCTGCCCCCAAGACCCTCCTACCCCCACGAGGGCCCCAGCCAGCCCCACCCCCGAGCCCTGCCCTGCCCTGGCAGCGCGTCCTTACCTCTCCCACCCGCACGCTGTTGCTGTGAGCCAGGACCCATCTTTCTTTGTAGTAGTGTCTGCACCACAGGTCCTCTGCCTGGTGGATGTTGAGGCCTGCAAGAGACACAACAGGGTCATTCTGCTGGCAGGTCTGAGCCCTTCCCCTCCCACGGGTCCCTGCAGGCATCCCTGGGCAAATGGAGGGGCACAGGGGGCAGAAGGGGAACACAGAGGGACGCATCCCCCCTTGGGCCAGTCTGGGGGAAAAGGGCTGGGTCCCCTCCCCCCGCCGCCGGCACCCTCAGGGTGTCCCTGGGGCCCAGGTCCCGGCTGGGTTCCTTACCCCTGTGGTGCAGGAGGAGTTGATACAGGCTGTGCACCCCCTCCCGGGCCAGCCGGCTGACGTCTTCGGATGGGTCCGAAATAAAAAGGCCCAGCTGGGCCACGTGGTGACCCATCCTCGGCCAGTCGGCGGAGTTCTGAGGGGAGAGAAGAGGGGGGGTCCCTCAGCATCCTGGGGCTGCACGTCCCATGCAAACGGCCGCCGAGGCGGATCTGAGCTCTGGGGACGGACAGAGACACCTCCCGGGGCGGGGCGGGGCCGGCCTTGCGAGGAGACAACCCTGAGCAATGGCCCCGACTGAAGGGTCACTCCGGGGGTGGAACAAGGGGATCCACTGACGGCCACTCCCCAGTCTGGGGCCCAGTCCCTCAAGAGCCCCCCTGAAGGGCCCAGGGTCGCCCCTCCCCGGGGAAAGGAGAACGCGGCCCATTCCCGGCCCATTCCCGGCCCATTCCCGGCCCTGCCTCTGCCTCCCGGGGACGCTCCCAGCCCCGCGCCCTGCAGCCCCAGACCCCCCGGCTCCGAGGTCACTTACGTCAAACCCCGGGAGGGTGGTGGCGACTCCCAGCAGGGCCGTGGTGCTGCCAAGGGCCCTGGCTCGCTCCTGGGGCAGGCGGGACTCCAGCCACGGGCTCAGGTGCTGGGGGGGAAAGAGGCAGGTCAGGACCCGTAGGGAGGTGCCGGTTCTGGGCAGAGCCTGGGGCTCCTCTCGGACTGTGCCCCCCCCAGCCACTGACACTGCTCCTCTCTCGGCCCCCCGAGGAAGCAGGGACAATGGCCCCGTCCCCCCCACGGGGCTCACCTCCATTATGAGCTGCAGCCGGGCGGTGTCTGGGGACTCGGCGAGGAGGCTCGCCAGTAGGGCCTGGAGGTCGTAGGGAAGGGCCCGGATGAACTGCTGCAAGACAAGGGGGAGCCCTGGGTCAGAGGGGGGTTGGGGGATCCAGGCCACCCGCTGGCTCCGGGGTGCAGCCTAGAGCAGGGTCTGAGCCGCCTCGCAGAGCAGGGAGGAGCCCAGGCTGGGCATGGAAGGGACGGGCCCCCCGGGAGAGCAACGGGAACCCTGGAGGGAAGGATCCAAACCTGCAGCTTCTTCCCTCCCTCTGCCCCCCCCCCTCTCTGGAGCTCCAGCCCAGCCCGGGAGCAGGGCCCAGAGGGACGTACCTGTGTGTGGATGGGCTCCTGCTGCCAGTCCCCAGACACTGTCTGTCCCACGGCCGCCGTCAGCAGGGGGCTCAGGAGCTGGGCCCGCAGGGGAGGCTGCAAGGTGCTGGCAGGAGAGAGGGGCAGAGGCTGTTAATTGAGCAGCAGGAGACAGAGACTTTCCCACTCCCTGGCCAGGGGATCTGCTCTGGGGGGAGTCGGCGGGGGGGGGGGGGGGGTCGGTACCTGAGGCTGCAGGCGGCGTTGAGGCAGTCGGCCAAGACCAGCGGGGGGGGCGAGTCCTCCATGATCTCCTGGGAGTCCCAAGGGGAAAAAGGGGCGTGTGAGGCTGGGGCCCCCAAGAGACGCTCACGCGGCCAGCGCCCCCACCCAGCAGGATCCAACCCCACTGCCTCCCGCTGCCCTGTAGCCCCCCTGCCCGGCACAGGGCCCCTCCCAGCACCCCCCTCCCAAACCGGGACCAGCTCAATCCTTGTCCCCAGGCCGTCTCCTGCCCCTCCCTGCCCTGGTGACCAGCCTCTGAACCTCCTCATCCCTGCTCCCCAGGCGCATCCCCAGCAGCCCGCTCGGCTCCCTTCCAGCCCCCCATGGCCCGGGGAGACCCCTCCCTGTCCCGAATCCCCCTTCCTGTCCGGCACCCCACACCTGCCCCATTTCTGTGTCCCTCCCTCCTCCAGCATCCCCACCCACCCTCCCCATGTCCACCTCCAGCCCTCCTGGCTCCACCCATCCCGTTTCCAGCACCCCCACCCGCCGCCATGGCCCAGGCAGACCCCTGTCCACCCCACGTATCCCCTCCCCTCCTCCCGGCCGCCGCGACTCGCTTACAACGATCCTGGCCATCATGGTGTCCTTGCAGCAGCGCGGCGCCAGGGTGTCCTCGCCCCTTTGGAGGGCGGTGAGGCAGGCGAGGGGGATGGCCAAGAGGAACCGCTGCAGGGCGGCTGGGCTCTGCACCCCAGAGAGAGTCTGTGAGCCTGGGGCCTGCCTGCCCCCCACGGACAGCTGCAGGGCCCAGGCCTCCCAGGAGTGGAGGTGGGAGCTGCCGGTTGTCCAAGCACCCGCACTCCCCCCCCAACTGCTGCCTCAGGCTTGTGGGGGCCCAGCTGGTGCATGACAAGAGCCCCCAGCTTGGGGGGCCCAGGTCATGCAGGAGAAGGGGCCCCAGGGGGATCCCCAGGGACAAGCCCCTCCCGGAGGGGGGGACGTGCTGGGAAGGGGCCGGACAATCTCGGGTCCCCCCCGTGTGGAGAAGGTTCCTACCGTGTCCCGGGTGTGGAGCTGCTCTTCGATGTCGTAGATGGCCCCTTCCTCCACCCGGGAGTCCATCCGCTCCTGGCAGAGCTCCGCCGAGGCGCAGGGGGGCTCTGTGCGGGAGGGAAGGGACCAGGGTGACTCCAGCGGCCAGCAGGGGTCACGCGCCCCCATGTCAGGGACCCAGGGCAGGTTGGGCCCCACACGCCCCTCGCAGGGACCCATCCCCCTTCCACCCTCACATCTGCCAACGCCCTCAGCAGAGCCCCCACCAGGAACAAGAGAGCCAAGCAGCAGCCCCCATCCCCATCCATTGCCCAGGGTGCGGGGCAGACACTGGGGCTGCCCCTCCCCGCCCCCCCCCGGGTACTGGGTGAGCCCCTGGGCCCAGCGTGTTCACGGCCCCTCACCTGGGTCTGAGCGGCTGCAGGAGGTGGCCCGGCTGCAGCTGGAGGCCCAGGCGCTGCTGCTGACGGACCTGGACCCACAGCTGCAGGGGCTGGTGCGGGGAGCGACGGGCTGGGGGCTCCCGGAGACTGGCAGGTCCCCGGGGGCCGGGCAGGGCGATGCCCCCTGGTGGTAATGGGGGCTGGGCTCCCGGGGCAGGTGTTTCTCTCCACAGAGGAGGCCCCGGAGCCACCCTACCCGGCTCCCCCGCTGGGCTGGGTCCCGCCTGCCCAGCCGCCTCTGGAGCCAGGTCCGGGGGGGCCTGGCCGGTGGGCGAGTCGCCCCGAGCTGGTGGGATCCAGCTTCCCCGCCCGCGGGGACGGAGAAGCTGCTCCCCACCGACCCTGGGGCCATCTTCAGGGCTTTCTTGAACCACAGCCGAAAACGTTTGGCCATGCTGCAAATGAGGGGAGCAAAGGGGAGCTTGGGGCGCAGCCTGCAGAGCGAAATCCAGGGGTTCCAGCTCCCCAGAGCGACTGCCCCCAGCCCCCAAATGGCCCCTTGCTTATCGGTTCGGTCTTGCACAGGCACTGCAAGGACCTGAGGGTATGTCTACACTACCCCGCTAGTTCGAACTAGGAGGGTAATGTAGGCATACCGCACTTGCAAATGAAGCCCGGGATTTGAATTTCCCGGGCTTCATTTGCATAAGCGGGGAGCCGCCATTTTTAAAACCCCGCTCGTTCGAACCCCGTGCAGCGCGGCTACACGGGGCACGAACTAGGTAGTTCGAACTAGGCTTCCTAGTTCAAACTACCGTTACTCCTCATTCCACGAGTCTCCTGCCCATCAACAGCCCCTTCTTGGCCAATCAGGGGAGAATCTAAGGTGTGGGGGGTGGAGCGTTCTCCCCAAAGACACCGGCATAGACTTGTTCCAGCCCCACCTCCCCAGTCCCCACAATGGGGGCTGCATCCCCCACCCCACGGCTCCTGCAAACCACCCCCCGTCCTTCAGCTAGTCTGTTGGGTCCCAAGCTGGGGGAGGCAGCAAGGGAAGGTCACAGAGGAGGCAAGAACAGAGCAGAAATGTGGGGGGATGGAGGAAAAGGGAAACCAACCAGGAGAAAGCCCCAGTGGCGCTAAGGACGCAGCCCAGGTGAGGAATCACCTTCTGGCCCTTGACCGAGGGCTGGGCCTGCCTGGAACCCAGCCGGCCCCGGGCGGGATCCAACCCCTGGGGGCTCTTACCTTCGTCACAAAGGTGTCGGGATGTGGAACTCACAGAACGCGAACGAACCGTGAGGAGGAGACGCACCAGAGCTAAAGCAACCGGGGGTCTCCAAAGTCCCCTGGGCCCGCCCCCCGCTTTTATCAGCCTGAGATGTGGGTCCCTCTGTGAGGTCATCACCTCCCCACCTGCCCTTTGCCTTATATGCTGAGGGCTGCCCAAAGCCCCTGTGAGGTCACCGCCCCCCCCCCCCCACCCTGCCAGGCAAATGTCCTGCCTCTGGCCACCCCCCTGGGAAGTTTGAGCCATTACTAGGGGTCCCTCCCCCTCCCTCATAGGCTGCTCCCTGCCCTACACTGCAGGCTTCTTGCACGAGAGCTGTTTCACGCCGGAGTTCTTGCGCAAAAGGTCTCGTGCAAGATTGCCTCCACCCTGCCATGGGCTTTTGCACAAGAGCGTCCATGGCAGTGTGAACTCTCTCTTGTGCAAGAAAGCTCTGATGGTCATTTTAGCCATAAAAGTGTCTTGCTCAAGAAGCCCCTGGTGCCCGTCCACGCTGCCTTCTTGCACAACAGCTCTTGCACAAAGGGGGCTTAGTCATCGTCGGGAGAGGAATAACTCCTGTGCAAGGAGCCCTGTTCTCTGATGCTTTACTGCAAATTTACTTCTGCAAGAACACACGTAGAGTGTAGACGCGCCACAAGTTTTTTCGCAAGAACACGCAAAAACAAGCCATGTGGATGTTTTCTTTTTAGGCAAAAGCCCCTTTTTGCACAAGATCGGTCGGCCTTTTTGCAGGCATAGGGATCTTGTGGGAAAAGGGGGTTTTTTGCACAAAAAGTAAACATCCACACGGCTTGGTTTTGCGCACAAACCCCGAGCACAAAAACGGATCGGCAGAAAATATGCAAATGACATTGCGTGTCATAGAGTCCCTCGTTAGCATATTTGTTGCCAAAAAAACTCGTTGTGTAGACGTAGCCTAGGAGAGAAGCGATCTCAGACACAAAGCCCTTCAGTAAGAGGGCATAGCCCTGGGGCGTGGTAGGAGACGTACGGCAGACATGGGAGGTCACTCTCCTAGCTATTTGGCACGGAGGAGGCCTCAGCTGGAGCACTGTGTCCAGATCTCAGGGCCATGCTTTAGGAGAGAGAGTCCAGAGGGGAACTATGAAAAGGGATTAGGGACGTTAGATATTCACTGAGTAGTCAATTAACCTCATGATTTCTTATCGGTTACTTGACTTTTCGATAGTCCCCAGGGGCCAGCTGTCTCAGTCCTGGCTCGCGCTGGGTCCGGGACCTACCTCCTCTGCGGCTCTGCATTTACAGTGTGTTAGGAGCCAGGCAGGCAGGCAGCCTCGCTCAGTTCCAGTTTGCACCAGGTCCAGAAGCTCAGACCCAGCCCCCAGGCAAGGGCTGCTGCCAGCTTGTGCTGCTGCCTCTGATACAGAGGCAGCAGTACGGAGTGCCAGGAGGGAACTGGTCTAAAAAGCACCTCCCCTTGCGACCTGGCTGCCTGTCATCCCACGCTGCTGCCTGCGTTTTTGGCGAGAGAGAGCCGCCTGTCTTGAGACACCGGTGGGGAGTCGGATTTTCAAAAGGCAGGTCTCTGTCCTTTGTGAGCCTTCCAAAGCGCTTCGGTGGGGGGAGGGGGCAGGAAGGCGGACGACACTCAGGAATTGTAGCACCCAAATCCACGGAGTGTTTCGCCAGCACCTCCTGCAACAGAGCCCAATCCCTGACAGGCTTTTAGGCAAGATAGATCATTTGAAAAAATGACAGACACAGGGTTTTCCGTCACCGCTCTCCCTTTCTTTTATTTCCCTGGGCTAACTGGCTTGTTCCTCTTTGGCTAAGGATGGAAGGGTATGTCTACACTACAATGTTAGTTCGAACTAACGGACGTTAGTTCGAACTAACATTCATAGCCGCTACACTAGCGCTCCGCTAGTTCGAATTTGAATCGAACTAGCGGAGCGCTTAGTTCGAACTAGGAAAACCTCATTTTACGAGGCTTAAGCCTAGTTCGAACTTACTAGTTCGAATTAAGGGCTGTGTAGCCCCTTAATTCGAACGAGTGGGAGGCTAGCCCTCCCCAAGTTTCCCTGGTGGCCACTCTGGCCAACACCAGGGAAACTCTATGCCCCCCTCCCGGCCCCGGACCCCTTAAAGGGGCACGGGCTGGCTACGGTGTCCGTGCCAGGTGCAAGCCTGCTAGCACCCAGCCAGCAGACCCTGCACCTGGCACGGCACAGAGCCACCCACCCGATGTCCCCCAGCCCACCCCCTCTTCCCGGGACCAGGCTGGCGGCTCCCGGAAGCTTGCCCGGGACCGCAAGAGGCGGGTACATTCCTGGGCTAGTGCGGACATCGTGGACCTCGTCCACGATCTCCGCACTAGGCACAGGAAAGTGGCCGTCTAGGGCAGGAGAGCTGCCAGCCTGGCCACCCAGGAGCAGGTTTGCATGAAAATCAAGGGGGTCCACTGAGACCCCCGACCCTGAGCCCTGAGCTTACAATGGCCGTCCTGGGTCAGACCAAAGGTCCATCTAGCCCAGTAGCCTGTCTGCCGACAGCGGCCAACCCTAGGGACCCTGGAGGGGATGGACCGAAGACAGTGACCAAGCCATTTGTCTCGTGCCATCCCTCTCCAGCCTTGCACAAACTTTGGGCAGGGACACCACTCCTACCCCCTGGCTAAGACTACTCCATGGACCCAACCTCCATGACTTGATCTCACTTCCCTTTAAACTCTGTTCTAGTTGTAGCCTTCACAGCCTCCTGCAGCAAGGAGTTCCACCGGTTAACTATTTGCTTTGTCAAGAAGAACAACTTTCTCTTACTAGTTTCAAGCCTGCTACCCAGTCCTTTCCTTTGGTGTCCTCTAGTCCTTCTTTATGGGAACTCATGAAGAACTTTTCTGAATGCACCCTCTCCACCCAACCCCTGCTTTTAGAGACCTCTATCCTGTCCCCCCTCCGTCTCCTCTTTTCTAAGCTGAACAGTCCCAGTCTCTGTAGCCTCTCTTCATCCGGGACCTGTTCCCAACCCCTGATCATGTTAGTTGCCCTCCCCTCTCCCAGCCTTAATCTTCCCCTCTCCCACCTCCTTTTCCCAGTCTCCCCCAGTTTTGTTCAATAAAGACAGAGTCAATGTTGGAAGAAACGTTATCTTTATTTTGTACATCAATAAGAAGGGGGGCTAGGGAAGGGTAAGTGGAAGGAGGTGAGAGAGGAATGGGGTACAAGCCCCCGATGGGGAGGACTGGGCTGGCTCTGCAGGCTTCTGGGGGTGGAAGCTCTCCTGCAGCCCCCCGATTACCCCCTCTCCCCAGATGGCAGCCTGTGGCAAGTGCAGCCGGGCTGATGGCTGAGTGGTGTGATGTGCCCAGTGTGGGTACTCCGGGCACTCCAAGCCAGGACTGGTTTTCAAGCGGGGCACCCCTTAGAACTGTCTGTCCGGGGTGGGGGTCGGGACCCTTTAAGCGCAGCCCTCGGCTAGCCTGAGACTGCATCTCCACGCTCTAAGTCCTCCTCTGATGCCCTGCTGGCACTGCTTCCGGCCATCCTTAAGCCCTGTTCAGAGTCCACTCAATGTGGACTTGCTAGTTCGAATTAGCAAAACTAGTTTTTAGTTCTAGACGCGTTAGTTCGAATTAGCTTAGTTCGAACTAGCGCTGTAGTGTAGACATACCCGAAGAGAGGAGCCAGCAGGGGTAGAATGAATTGTGTACCAGGTCCTGGAAACAAGAGCATCTCCTCCAGATCACCCATCCACACCTGAACTGTTTAAAAGCTTGGCTGCCAATAAAGACACCTTAGCTCAGCAAATGCCAAGCCAGGCACCTGTGTTTGGACACGAGGGGTGCACAGGGATGTGAGAACCAGGAAGGCTGATCTGTGACTTCACCCCCAACCGTCCCAGTACAAGACAGACGCTTGCGCCAACCAGCAGGGGTCACTGCTCCTCCGGTTTGGCTTGGACAAAGGTGCCCATCTGTTTGGTGTTGGCGTCTCGGAGCTGCGCCAGCTGCCTCTGGCCACGGCGGAGCAGATACTCGATGTGCATCACGTCGGCCCGGGGGATGCTGGCGTTCTTCCGGAACTCGGCCTGGATGCGAGGCAGGAATCCCGGCTTCTCCCGTCCGGTGCGCAGGAACTGCCTGTATAGGCTCAGGACGTGCTTCAGCAGCTTGCTATGCCGGGCCATGGTGCGCCTGGGGAGCACTCCCAGGCCACGGGGGGGCCAGCGCCACGAGGCAGGGGCTGGAAGTGAACAGAGGCGGAGATGTTAGAGCAGCATCTCATTCCCAGACGTGCCTGTGCGGTCAGTTCTGTGCCCTTTTCACCCCCACCTGCTAGGGTTACCAGATGGTTTAAAAAAAATACCGAACAGCAGGGGCCGGGGGGGGGGGGGGGGCGGGACTGGCTAGAAGAGAGGGGGTGGGGGGGAACCGGCCGCCGGGAAGCAGGGCTGGCTGGGAGGGGGCTGGAGGGAGCGGGGCTGGCCGGGGGGCAACCAGCCGCCGGGAAGCGGGGCTGGCTGGGAGGGGGCTGGAGGGAGCGGGGCTGGCCGGGGGGCAACCAGCCGTCGGGAAGCGGGTCTAGTTGGGTTGAGGACCAAGAGGTGGGGGAACCGGCCGGCAGCGCTGCAGAGATGTACCAGAGCCTGGGTCGGATTCATCTTTGGTGGGCCCTGGCTCCTAGACCATAGACACACTCCCCCCCCCCCACCCTCCCGGAGGCCCTAGGGAAAATGGCACCCCGGCCCTGTGGACATGGTGCCCTCTCTGTTTCCCTTGGCCCCGTAGGCACTAAGCTCCACTCCTGCCGCCCAACTCCTACAAGGCCCGACGGATTTCTCTGTGGCCCCCGACCCAAAAAAGGATCCCCCCAGCCCTGTGTTAGGGGATACGAGGGAGTCTGGCTGGGACGTAAGTGCAAATAACTCTGCTCTTATCAGCTCTGAACCGATGGGCTCTGCCCTGTGCCCCAACCAAGAACCCTAACATAAGAACGGCAGTACTGGGTAGCCTGTCTGCTGACAGTGGCCAGCACCAGGTGCCCCAAAGAGGGTTGACCAAAGACAATGATCAAGCGATTTGTCTCCTGCCATCCTTCTCCAGCCTTCCACAAACAGAGGCCAGGGACACTATTTCTATCTCCTGGCTAATGGCCTTTTATGGACCTAACCTCCGTGAAATTATCTAGCTTCTCTTTAAATCCTGTTATAGTCCTAGCCTTCACAGTCTCCTCTGGCAAGGAGTTCCACAGGTTGACTACACCCTGTGTGAAGAAGAACTTTCTTTTATTAGTTTTAAACCTGCTACCCATTAACTTCATTTGGTGTCCTCTAGTTCTTCTATTATGGGAACTAATAAATCACGTTTCTTTATTCACCCTCTCCACACCACTCATGTTTTTATAGACCTCTATCATATCCCCCCTCAATCTCCTCTTTTCTAAACTGAAAAGTCCCATCGCTTTAACCTCTCCTCATATGGGACTCGTTCCAAACCCCTAATCATGTTAGTTGCCCTTTTCTGAACCCTTTCCAAGGCCAAAATATCTGTTTTGAGGTGAGGAGACCACAGCTGTACACAGTATTCAAGATGTGGGCGTACCATAGTTTTATACAGGGGCACCCTGAGTTACCAAACCACATGGCAGTGCCCATTAAAAACCCACCAGGACTTACCCAGCGTTTATATGCAGAGGTCCCGCACCAGCAGCAATCTGCACTGGACAGGAAACCATCCGCCCAGCACGCGCGGGAAATCACAGGAACCCAGCCTGGACGGTCCGATGCCCCAGCCCTGACAGAAGAAAATCAAGGTGTGCTTGAAGTGCCACACCCACCATCCCTTGGTCCTCTGGGGCATTCGGCACATCCTGCTGGGTGAAAGGGCCGGTCACAGCTCCAGGGTCTGTCACACTTCAGGGCCTTTGGCAGCTCCTATTCACCGGAGTCAGGCAGATAATCGCCCCGAGCTTTCCCAGCACTTTTCAGCATCAGCTCTCAAAGGGGGGCAGCGTGACCCCCATGGGAGCAGGGGAATGTCAAAGAAGGAATGGGGCGGGGCAGGGGAGGCAGCCAATGGCTTCTCCTAATGCAGTGGTCCCCAACCATTTGAGGTTGCCGGGCGCCAAGGGGTGTGGCTGTTTGCCCGCAGGGCGCCCTGGAGCGGAGCCCCCCATTGCGCACCCGGGGGCGGGGCCCCCCCATAGACACATTCCCAGGGCCGCCCCCCCCCCCCCACAAGTACCGCATGCCCAGGGCCGGGCCTCCCACCAAGCGCCGCGCGCCCGGGACCGGCGCTCTCCCCCCAAGCACCGCGTGCCCGGGGCCGGCGCACCCTGCAAGCGCCACGCGCCCGGGGCCGGCACTAGCGCTGGCACTCTCCCCCCCCAAGCACCGCGCTCTCCAAGCGCTGTGCGCCCAGGGCTGGCGCACCCTGCAAGTGCCGCACGCCCGGAGCCTGCGCTCCCCCCATGCGCCACGTGGCCATAGCGCGGGCAGCCAATCTGCGGCGCCCCCGGGGCTGGCGCTCACCGTGCACCATGCGCCCGGGGCCTGCTCCGGCACCGCACATGCGCCACGTGCCCGGGGCCAGGCCAGCCCTGAGCACTTGGCGGGCGCATACAAATGCGGGCACCGTGTTGGGGACCACTGTCCTAATGTTAGCAGTGGGGACACCAAGTTCGGAAGTGAATGGTTAACCAGTAAGCCGGTTATGGTTAACCAGAGGGGGCTGGAGCAGCCCTCCACCAGCCATAGGCAGAGGGCACTCTGGCACGCCACGGGTAGGGTTGCTCAGCAGTCACAGCAGTGTGCCACGGGGGTAGGTGTGTGGGCTGCTCCAAGCCCATCTTTAACACGTCCTACGTGTCCCATTTAATCGGTTAACTGGTTCAACATATTGTTTAACTGGTTAGCTAATTAAATGAGATTTTACATCCCTGGCACCAAGGTGGCTAAAAGTAGGGTTGAATTGGGACTAGAAATTCCAGGATTTTGACTTTTTTTTCCTGATCACACACAGTTCTGCAAATAAATTCACGTTTTGTTTAGATTTTGACTTTTTTTTCCTGATCACACACAGTTCTGCAAATAAATTCACGTTTTGTTTAGATTTTGACTTTTTTTAAATGTAGTACGGTGGATTACGGAAGATAAACTTTAAAGAGACCAAACAAAGAGTCATTTCAGGAATGGAAAACTACATTTTAATGTTCTGAAATGGTGGAGTTTTCCCCTTCCAAACAAAAGGTCACTAAAATCAGCATTTTCCAATGGAAAAACATCCCCTCAGAAAACTTCCTTCCAGCTCTAGTTAAAACGGACGTATTTTGAAGTGTATAATCAACCTCTGGAACACACTGCAAAAGGATATTAATGATGGTGAAGGAAAGGGGAGGGACTCATAGAATCATAGAGCTGGAAGAGACCTCAGAAGGTCATCAAATCCAGCCCCCTGCTCTAGGCAGGACCAATCCCAACTAAATCAACCCGGCCAGGGCTTTGTCAAGCTGAGACTTAAACACCCGCTGTGTACAGCCTGTCTGATCCCTTCTGGGGAAGCATGGGTGGGAAGAAAGAATTAGACAGGGTTAGACAAACCCGTAGGTCTTGGTTGACTTCGTCCTGCTTCAGGGCAGGGCGCTAAACTTGGGGACTACTCTAGTCAGACCAACATTTCAATCAATCTTGTCAAGAAACAGGCAAAAAAAAACCCCCAACCCAAACCAGGGAGACACACGTTCCTTGGTTTGTAAACACAGACACAGAGAACAGCTCCTTCCATTAGGGGGGGTGGGAATAAAGAAAATAATCCCTCGCCCCCTCCCCTTCCTATTTGGTCCTAAAGGATGAAGATTTGTGCAGGCTGCGGGGGCAGGACTGATATTCAGGGAATGGGGAGCATGGGGGAGAAGGGGGCAGCTTGCTTACAATCGAGGGGCAACCCCGTGTCTCGGGGCTGGCCCAGCACAGGCAGGATTTCTGCAGCGCAGGGGGACACGAGGTGAAACAAGCAGCGACTCGGCCTCTTGGGGCTTGTTATTGTAGGGTCGCATTGAAGCAGACACTGGCACCAGCGTCGCCTCCAAGAGCGAGGGGAGTGCGCGGCCTGGTAACCCCGGACGGACCCGGACCTGGACCCCCCTGCGCTGGGGGGCCAGGAGTCACCGCCCCCCGCCCCTCACCTCCGCCTCCTGCCTGCTCGCAGCTCCCGGGCCCGCGGCAGCAGCTGTGCCAGCCGGCTCCGAATGTTGAAACACCAGCAACATTAGCCCTCGCTTCCCATTGGCTGGAGGGCCCCAGGGGCGGGCGCAGGAAAGGGGAAGCTCCGCCCTTCGAGGGCCATGTGGGCCGGCAGTGGAAGTTGCAAGTCAGCTGGAGGAGAGAGGGGCCCGGCCCGGCCTGCGCACGTGGCTTTCACCGCAGCGCTCACCTGCCCTCACGCCCCACGCTCCTGCTTTTCCCTCCCTGCGTTGTTCGACCCAACCCTCACCCAGGCATCCACCCAGTTCACCCCGATTCTCACCCCTTTTTAAACTTGTTCCTAAGAAACCCCGATCGGTTCCTGGGAAATTCCCAACAACTCTTATCAGTGGTGCCTGTTACATACCAGCTGGGTTTTCCCTGTGATATTTACATACCCCCTGCCTCCTTTTTTCGCCCCTCCCATTTTTTCCTCCCCTGTTCATTTTGGTTCTGGACATACAACACTCCAGTCGTCTGAAGAAGTGGGCTATGCCCAGGAAAGCTCATGATCCCATTGACACGGTTTGTTAATCTTTAAGGTGACTATATGTTGTGTTTTAAGTTTTTCCTGTTACAGACTCACTCAGCTACCCCTCTGAAACTCGTGGGCTCTGTCTACACTGCAGGCTTCTTGCACAAGAACTGTTTTGCAGAAGAGTTCTTGTGCAAAAGGTCTTCCATACGAGCGCGTCCACACTGCCGTGTGCTTTTGCAGAAGAGATGTGCTTTTGCACAAGAGCATCCATGGCAGTGTCGACACTCTCTTGCACAAGAAAGCTCTGATGGCCATTTTAGCCGTAGGGGTTTTTTGCGCAAGAAATTCATGTTGCCTGTCTACACTGCCGCCTTCTGGAAGAGCTCTTGTGCAAGAGGGCTTATTCCTCGTGGGGAGAGGAATAACTCTTCCAGAAGAAGCCCTGTTTGCTGATGCTGTACTGTAATACTTGTGCAAAAACACGCACGCAGTGTAGACACTCTGCAAGTTTTTGCGCAAGAACAGCTGTTCTTGTGCAAAAAGCCTGCAGTGTAGACATAGCCTTAGAGGGGCAACCCCAACAGTCATTACTAACAAGGAGTCCTGTGGCACCTTGAAGATTTATTTGGGCATCAGCTGTTGCGGAGGAAAAGCAGGTCCAAGTGTTTTTTACCCCTGGAAGCGGATGCCCAAATACACGTGTTAGTCTTTAAGGTGCCCCAGGGTGCCTCTGTTTAAACAAGTGGAAGAGAAGGGCCTGCGTGCACCTCATAGGATGCCAGGCTAGACTGAAGATCACAATGGCCCTCTCTGGCCTGGAAGTTAATGAATGGTTACATCTGGCCAGGCTGCCTCTCTTTATGCTTGCATTAACTAACTGGGTTATTTGCAGGTGTTGTACTCAGTCCAGCTGTGTCGGAGCGCCTGCTGCTGGAGGAGAACGCAAAAGTTCTGTTACCTGGTTTGTAAGTCTGGAGCCTTCTCTACTGCATGAGGTACAAGCCACCTGGCTCTTCGCTAAAGTTGCAGAGCCGAGTCACTATCGCTGGATGTGGTCTCCGTGCCCAGAGTCCCCAGAGACCACAAACCAGATAAGATTCGAAATCGCCCAAGCAGATTTTTTGCGTAACAACATGCAATAATAGTTGCCAGCGAACAGACTCAGCGCTGCGCCGCTACACTTTATGGAAGCCGTGGCAATGTCCTAACACCCACTGAGCACCATCCAGTGCCCCCACACAGTCAGCTGGTGAACACCATTTGAGGTGAACTTTTATACATTCCTGATGTATCAGGTTGCTACCCCCTGTTACCTGGTTACCGTCCCTTACCTTGCAGAAGGGGGCTTACTTCCTAGTCTTCATACTGTCAACTTACTATCTGTTATGCTGTCAACTTTGACCTGGTCCTGAACATAGGTCGGTATGTACTTTATTTGTGGGAGGTAAATGGTACCAAGATGTTCCTTAGGACAATCCACAGAACTACAGACCGGTCAGCCTCACCTCACTCCCCGGAAAAATCAGGGAGGGGATCCTCAAGGAATCCATTTTGAAGCACTTAGAATAAGGAAAGGGATCAGGAGCAGTCAGCATGGATTCACCAAGGGCAAGTCATGCTTGACGAACCTGATTGCTTTCTATGACGAGGTAACTGGCTCTGTGGACATGGGGAATTCAGTGGATGTGATATACCTGGACTTATTCTTGCCAGCAAGTTAAGGAAGTATGGATTGGATTAATGGACTGTAAGATGGATAGAAATTGGGCTAGACTGTTGGGCTCAATGGGTAGTGATCAACAGCTCGATGTCGGACTGGCGGTCAGTTTCAAGCAGAGTACCTCAAAGACCGGTTCTACGGTCGGTTTTGTTCAACATCTTTATTAATGACTGGATGAGGGGATGGATTGCACCGTCAGCAAGTTTGCCTATGTCACTAAGCTAGGGGGAAAGGTAGATACATTGGACGGTAGGGTATATGGTGCAGAGTGTCCAAGACATATTGGAGGATTGGGCCAAAAGAAATCTGATGAGGTTCAACAAGGACAAGTGCAGAGTCCTGCACTTGAATGGAAGAATCCCAAGAATTGTTATAGGCTGGGACCGACTGGCTAAGTAGCAGTTCTGCAGAAAAGGACCTGGGGGTTACAGTGGATGAGAAGCTGGATATGAGTCAACAGTGTGCCCTTGTAGCCAAGAAGGCTAATGGCATATTAGGGTGCATTAGGAGGAAAATTGCCAGCAGATCTAGGGAAGTGATTATTCCCCTTTATTGGGATGTGGTGAGGCCACATCTGGAGTATTGTGTCCAGTTCTGGGCCCCCCACT